>NC_056040.1:24614181-24928733 GCF_004379255.2 Salvia splendens
ACAATTCTCTGGTCAATTCACATAATCTAAAACATACCAAACTCCACTCTCTCTCGCTCGGTATCTTTAATTCCTCAATACCAGCTCCGAATTTATCAATTAACCAATCCACAAAAGTATGTCAAATCATAAATTCAATTTTTTAGGTGATATTACGGAAAGCATAGAACTTTACGATTCAATTCAATCGACATACCCACGGAGGAGGAGGCGATAGCGGAACCACATCCGAAAGTCTTAAAGCAGGCATCCACTATTTTACCGCTCTCCTCATCAACCCTAATCTGCAATTTCATGACGTCACCACACGCCGGCGCTCCAACGAGACCCGTTCCCACATTCAGATCGTTCTTGTCAAACGACCCGACGTTCCTCGGGTTGTCGTAGTGGTCCACCACTCTCTCGTGGTACATCCGCCGCAGTCCGCTACCGCTGGCAGCCCCGGAGCACCGGAGACGCACGCCGAGACTCGTGGTTGCTATATGCCTCAACATATTTGGATTCAGTTTCGAGAATTTTTCCAATTGCCGTTTTAATTTAAACACGCCAATATCTTAGGCGTTTCTACTTCATCAAACACGCCTAAACACGCCCTCCTCATTGGCGGGTTTTAATAATACCGTATTTTTTAAAATTGCCAAATTAAAAGCTGAAACGCCAACCCCGTCGGCATTTTTGAACTTACCTATACATACATAAAATACGACGACATACGGTTCTAAATGGTAAAACGCCAATGCGGGTGGCGTCTTCACTAATAAAAAACACCAATGTGGGTGGCGTTTTTCCCATATATGGAAGAGATAACAAAATGGGTACATTTACGTTATTTTAAACGTAAAGTACCCTATAAACCCGATTTACCCGTGGATACTTCTGGTTAATTGACTCCAGTTTTATGTTTCCAATAATTTTTATTTTCCTTGTGTTATGATGTGTATACTGTTGGTTGGGATCCATCATTTTATTTCCGAATGTGAATAATGTTTGATTCAGTGTATCAATGAATCCTAGCATTTGAAATGAATTTCTACTGATGTGAATTTCTCTGAGAAATCTGATTACTATTGAGGAAGGCACACTGAAGGGTTTCTTGTCGTTTATGAGATATTTAGCATCATTGAGCCATCAGGTTGCAATAATATAGTACTCTAATAATCATACTAAGGCTGAGCCTTCTTCTACCCAAGGTCCCAAACTTGAGCATAAGGAAAGAACCCATTTTTTGGGGGTTTTGTAGTGGTTTATCTAGATTCGTGTGTTTATCGACGTTGTTTCTTGAAGCTCTGCTTCTAGGTGAACGTGCTAGATCTTTTTATTCTTGAAATTGTATATGGCCATGCATTCATCTCTAGGTTGCTTGAGCTTGGTCAGTAGCATCTTCATTTCTTGGATAGTCATTGTCTTTGTTCAAAGATTGCTTCTATTTGTTACTACTGGTATTGTTGTTGTGTGGAACGATGAAAACTGAATACCCAGAGTGAGTAAGGTTAAAACTTTAAATTTAAAGTAAGGAAGATTGTAGGTGTGCCTCTGCACATATATCTTGATTCTGTGTTATGGTATCTCTGTCCCGTGACTTGGAACTTTTTGATATCTTAAAGAAAGCTGGACATGATAATAATGTTATTAGTGTCCAAACTTTTGGAAATATGAGAATCGAGTATTGCAACCTTTATTAGCATACGTTTTACGAAAAAATTCTTATGTATACAGACACCCACACACATACATATATTATAGACTTATACTAATAATTCAATTTTTAATAAAAGTTAATAACTACCAATGCTAAATTATACTATAACAAAGCAACTTTTATTTGTGAATCTAACAAATGCTATATAGTAACTATTGATATTGAAAGATGGATTAATAGTAAATAGAATACACAAATAATGGTGCAATTAGCAATTTTAACTGTATATCTTATCTTTTGCATTTTCATGCATACTTTAACTTAGAAATTACATACATATTAATGTAAATGACAAAATGTATGATTCGGGTTTGGAGGGTCCTATCAAATGTTGAGTGTTTCTGTGTAGATGGGATACCAATTAGGTCATCCTCGGAATTGATGGCCGCCAATTGGCTCACGAAACCATACTTGAAACTTGAAAGAGAAGAGATCAGGCCTAAGGTTAGGGTGTTGTGATTATTTGATGCCAGGCAAATTGATTTGAGAGAAAAATAGAATATGGGAGTCTAGTTATGGCCACCATTCAGGCTGTCGAAAATTAGAGCTTCGACATGAGTAGAACAGAGTTCAGAGGAAAATCTTGGAGGATTATGTTAGATATAGAGAGATTAGTTTTAGGATCTCAAGAACAGGAATATATCAGCCTATAATGTTAAGCCTGGCTTGAAATATTGAAGGTCTCTCTGTTTTCACTTTTCTGCTTAATGAAACTAGTGAAGAATATGGTACTTTGTGAATCAGCAAACAATTGTGGAAATGAGAGTTAGTTAGGTCTCAATTTGGAAAATTAGACTCTCTGTATAGATATATTATTAGTATAGTACTTATGTTCATATCATGTTTTAAAAATAGTAATGCTTAAGCACTTTATTGACTTTGAGATATAAATTTATAAGTATAATTATACTATAATTGATAGTGACACAAATTAAAATGGACTTTTTTGACATTGCAATACGAGACATTGACAAAATTTAGATATAAATTACAATTTCTTCCATTGTGACAAAGTTTGAAACTAAATTATAATTTCTTCTAGTGTTAAATAAACATATAATTGAAATTAAAATTGAATTTAATTCGGTTATCGGTTATAACCGATAGCCGACTTGGAGCAAAACGTAAAACTGGTACCGAACCGATAACAGACCGGTTCCGGTTCGGTTCTCGGTTAACCGAATAACCGAAAACCGCTTATCCACCCCTTGTTAAGACTACAACATACACTGTAATAGGTCACCGGGGAGATGTTAGCATCTGTTGAACATTGTTCAACAGTTGTTGGGGTTAAACATATTAGTGGTTATTAGGTTTGTTAGATAAAATAATTATAAGATGTACTCTTGTAGATTATTTTAGTTGAAGATGGATGGCTATGACTAATTATCACATGATTATCCGTCTAAGATTGAGTTGTGAGTTTCAATCTCATAAATCAAACACAATATATATTTAATCCCAGGATATAATCTTGCAAATCGAACCGCCTAAGTATGTTATTTGATATTGCGGGGATCGGGTGATAAAATTTCACATTCCTGCATTTGTTCGTCATTCACTGTGATGGGATTCGTATTATAATTCAATCCATTGTCAGTTTAGAGGCATATCTGATATTGTGAAGCTCACAAAGAAAGAGCAGATCTTCATTATAATTAGCCTCTCAATTATGCGGTATTATTGGTACAATACTAATTCATGCGGAGTATATATATACATCTCTCTCTCTCCCTCTCTCGAGTTGTATTCAAATTCTTTTCCCATAATTTCTCATTTTTCCTTCTACATCTTATGCGTTGATTTGTGGTAATCCAATGGTCTAAATCATTTGCTGAATATATTAAATTTAATCATTACTTAATTCGAAAAGGGCAAAATAGAGAATCACTAATGTAGTTGGTTATGGAAAAGTCTATGATTTCCTCCGTTGAGGATCTCTGCGGTTTTTCAACAAATTTCGTTCAGATTTCGTTCTCTTCCTTCTCCATCAATGCACGTTTTATTTAGCTTCTGTAACCCGTCGATAAATTCTAGTTTACAGCTTCCTCGACTTTGAATCAAACGCATACAGAGTTCGATTTTGAAAATATCTTTTTGTTGCCGGCTTTGCATCAACCGTCGACGTCTTTCGATTAATGATGGAAGAAGGTAATCCAACGGTTTCTGCTCATGTTTATTGTTCGGATGTTTTCAATTTTTTTTAAATCAGTCGCATATCCCAAACGGTGTACAGCAGCAAAATCGTTTTTCATGTTTGCGTGCCTCCTTGCGTTTTTATCGAAACATGATTGACGATTTATGATAATGTGGTGGCTAGGGTTCATTCATTCCCCTAGGGTTGTTAATTCATGGGACCTAGGGGTTTAGTATTGTATGAGGCATTCCTTTAGTATGTTGATTGTTGCCTTGCTTGGGATAGGTTGTAGCATGGTTTAAACTAGTGTGACAGTATTCACATGCAGTATGTTGATTTTTGCCTTGATTGGGGATAGGGTGTAGCATGGTTTAAACAAGTTTGGCAGTGTTCGAAATTGTTGGGTCTATGGTTCATTCATTTTCATAGGGTTGACCAATTCTGGGGGCTAGGGGTGTGGTATAGTGTGACATACAAAACCTGTACGTAGGACCGCGAGTTAGAGCCATCCCTATAGCGTGTGGTTTCATATTGGCTTGTTAGTTGGATTAAAGTGTACATGTAATGTATAAGTATAATTGTATAATGCACTATATGTGATCGGTAATGTACAGTATATGTCATATAATGCTTATTAAGATTAACATGTGTATTATTTTGTGGTTATAAACAGTTGGCGTTGTGCCTAAATGTTCTGCCGAATTAAAAGCCCGTTGTTGGTCAGAAGTTCCAATCATTAGATTTTGCATTCGCGGCGGTAGAAGAGGTTGCGCTGGTGAGTTGAAAGTTTCAACTCGGGGACTTTGAAGTGCTGGTGAACGTGAACTCGGTCGTCGATCCACATAATGTACACATAATGTACATATTGTATAGTATAATGCGTAGTTTATTTTCTGTAATGCATTATTTGTGATATGTAATTAACATTTATACTGGCGCGTTTAATTTAAGTTGTGTCGTGTTTCGATGTTTGGCGAACGTTTCTTGTTTTCTCTAAGGGTTTAACAAGTCTAGGGGCTAGTGTGTAGTACGTTCTAAGGCAAAAAAACGTTGTCCAAATACATGAGCTGTCGTAATTCGTCTGGGGTTGCACATAATGTATATTTTGTATAGTATAATGCGTAGTTTAGTTTCTATAATGCATTATTTGTGATATGTAATGAACATTTATCCTGGCCCGTTTAATTTACGTTGTGCCGTGTGTCGTTGTTTGGCGAACGTTTCTTATTTTCTCTAAGGGTTTAACAAGCCTAGGGGCTAGGGTGTAGTATGTTCTAAGTCTAAAAAACGTTGTCCAAATACACGAGCTGCAGTAATTCGACTGGGGTTGCACATAATGTATATTGTGTATAATATAATGCGTAGTTTAGATTCTATAATGCATTATTTGTAATATGTAATGAACATTTATCCTGACCCGTTTCATTTAAGTTGTGCCGTGTGTCGTTGTTTGGCGAACGTTTCTTATTTTCCCTAAGGGTTTGACAAGCCTAGGGGCTAGGGTGTAGTATGTTCTAAGTGTAAAAAACATTGTCCAAATACATGAGCTGGAGTAATACGTCTGGGGTTGCACATGCATAACGCGTATGTATATTTCAAAACAGATATACTTAATGTACATATTGTGTAGTATAATGTGTAGTTTTGTTTCTGTAATGCATGCTTTGTGGTATGTAATGAACATTTATCCGTACCCGTTTAATTTAGGTTGTGTCGTGTTTCGATGCTTTACGCACGTTTCTTGTTTTCCCTAAGGGTTTAACAAGCCTAGGGGCTAGGGTGTAGTATGTTCTAAGTCTAAAAAACTTTGTCCAAATACACGAGCTGCAGTAATTCGTCTGGGGTTGTACATGCATAGCGCGTAGGCATTTTTTAAAACAGATATACATAATGTACATATTATGCAATGTAATGTGTAGTTTTAGTTTCTGTAATGCATTATTTGTGATATGTAATGAACGTTTATCCTGTCCCGTTTCATTTAAGTTGTGTCGTGTTTCGATGTTTGACGCACGTTTCTTGTTTTCCCTAAGGGTTTAACAAGCCCAGGGGCTAGGGTCTAGTATGTACAACAACAACCACGTGATGCATAAAACAAAATAAATAATGCAATCAAATAACCAAATAATGTACAGAATCAATCAAGTAATGAACATACCAATATTGCATTCATTCTTAGATTCATGTACAACATCAATCAAAAAATGCATAAAACATGATAAATAATGCATAGAAATAGCTACATAATGTACACATATTGCATTCACTTTTAGATTCATGTTCAAGTTCCGCGACGGCTTCCTTCTGTCGTGGAGTTAAACTCTTTATACAATTCAGAAACTCCCGGAATTTCTGGGCAATTCCTACTGGCAATATATCATCGACCGTCTCGTCGATGTCCAATCTTGGCTGCTTTGATGTTGTACAACATACAGAATAATAACATACAATTAGTTACATAATGTACAAACTGAATAAAATAAAGTGGACAGTTATACTGCATTCACTTATACACTCTTGTACAGAAGCATCAAAATAATGCCTAAAAACTGATACATAATGCATTTTAATACGCAAATAATGTTCAGAATAAATCAACAAATGCACCATGAATATTGCAATCACCCATTGTCCCATGTCCAACAACGGTCACATAAAGGATAAATCATGATTAATAATACACTAAAATAACTAAATAATGTACAGATCCGGTCAAGTAATGTACATACAAATATTCCATTCAGTCTTTGACTCATGTACAACAGCAGTCACATGATGCATAAAACAGGATAAAATAATGCATTCAAAAAGCCAAATAATGAACAAAATCACTCAAGTAATGAACATGATAAATAATGCATAGAAATAGCTACATAATATACAGATTCAGGCTAGTTATGAACATAAAAATATTTCATTCACTCTCTAACCGATGTACACCATGAGGCACTTGATACATGAAACAGGTATATAATGCATACAAATAGTTAAATAATGTATAGATTCATTGAAACAATTCACATATAAATATTGCATTCGCACTTTGAAGGCTTTACAAAAACAGTCACATTATGTATAAAACATGGTAAATAATGCATTCAAACAGGCAAATAATGCACTGAGTATATCAAGTAATACACATACAAATATTCCCTTCACTCTTTGACCGTATACAACAACAGTCACATGATGCATGATACATGATATATAATGCATAAACATGTAAATAAATTAATTTTTAGGTCTTAATTAGTACTATAACTTAGTATGTTGGGTTGGTAAGAAAATTAATTCTAGAAGTGTGTAGATAGTTCTTACAATGTGAATTATTTGTTTGTGGTGTTTATTATTAGAAGTATAGAGAAAGAATAGAAAAAAAAGAGTGATTTAAAGAAATAAAAAAAGAAATTGGAAAATTGAATGAGATTTTTATACCTATTTCTCCCTTTTGGAACTTAGGGGAGTTACGGGAGTCCTGTATCTCTCCCTCACATTTCTACACCTCTATTTCACACACGCACACATTCCTCCGGGGAGCGCTGCCGCGCCTCCGGCAACCATCGCCTTCCGTTCAGCATGGCAGCCCTCCGTGTCCCCCCCTCTGTCTCGTCACATCTCACCTCTCAACACACCAAAACACGTACATCTCTCTCTCTGCAGCGGAAGTCTGAAGGATTTTCCGCCACCACCGTCCCCGTTTTCCGGCAGCTGTGAGTTGGAATTGTCTCCCCTTTGTGTAAGCAACTCTCTCACACCTCCAATTTGTCTATTTTCTTCTTTATATTGAAGCTAGGGTTCACAATCATGTTTTCCCCATTTTGGATTTAAGTAAAAGAGGTGCAAATCTGACATTTTGATTTCCAATTTCCTGCCTAGAAATATTTAAAGAGATGAATTAGAATAGAAGTATATCTTGATGTGTGAACGTAGGGAAAGCTTAGGATTCTTCTTTTTAGTTTGGAAAATTGTTATGCTACTTGGATTGATTTTAGAATTTATCTTATAAGTATGATTTACTCCTTAATGATGGGAAATGAGTATTCTTGGTATGATGAAGTCTGGGACAGCTTATAATTAAGTGTGAAAAATGATGAGTTTTATATATTTTTGATTGAATGTGTTTACAATAACTAAGATGTGCATATTTGAGAATATCTATTATAAGCTCAAGTCCAAGCTGGAGAAAAATAGTGAATCTGTATGCCATCTTATTTAATTTGGTCATAGAACTCAAGTTTCTCAATGCTGGTTTGGAATTTTGAGCATGGATAATATTTTAATAAGCCATTTATGCAAGCGCTTAATGGAAACTAAAAAGAGAATACGATTTATGTTAAAAGTATTTTGTAAAGATGTTGATGCATGGAATATATATGTGAAATGGTAAGGTAACACGTGCAAGGAGGAACATGAACCTAGGATTTCGATGTCAAGGCTCCTTGGACTCGAGGTAGTGTATTCTACATTAGGTCTTAATTCCTGAATTAAGTCTACGCTATTGCATATAGAATCGTATGTGCTTTTATGTGATTTGTATATGTTATTTATGACGTGAAATATGTGAATTTTGTATATGTGATGGTATTGTGAGAGTTGGAAATTAATCTGTTTATCTGATCTGATATGGTATGAAAAGAAGATACTGATGTGTTATGTTAGTAATTATTGAAAATACGTATTGATATGAAAATGAGTATATTTGACTGTGTTTACGCCCCGTGCTCGAGTGTGTTCTGTGGGTACAATTGGCATGCCATAGGACAGCAGCGCTGCATTATCTGTAATCTCTCGTCTTCTGGATAACCGAAGCGAGGATCGTCTGTTATATGATGGGCCCCTATCTGATCTGTCTGATATGCACCCTAATGGGTGGTCTGATTATCTGTCTGCACCCTAATGGGTGGTCTGGGCGGCGTCCTCTCGAGGACCATGGCCGCGTCTGTATCTGATTCTGTTTCTGATCTGGTCCGCATACCCTAGTTTGTCACTAAGCACTTAATGGGGCTATATGTGTTCTGATATGTGAGAACAATGGTGATTGTTATGTGTTATGATATATCTGGTACATGAGAGCAGATTTTGTTATATGTGTTTGGATATGTGAAAACTATATTCTTATGTGAAAAACGATATTATGTGATGCTAAATGATATATTCTGATGCTAATGATCCTCTGATGCAAAAAGGGTGAATCTGACATTGTTTGATATGATTTGACGTTGTATGAAGTTATGATGTTGCTCGACACTAATAATTGATCATGTTTATTGGAATATTATGAGATTATATGATTATGCCTTCAGTAAGTATCAAAGGAGGAAAGGTCAGACTTTTATTGTTGGTTATTTTGATATGTATATGGTTATGAGAATGTTGGCAATCTGTATACGCGTTGATGTATAATTAATATTGTGACATATTTTGTGGTTAACTCGATAATTGGTGATGTGCACTTTACCTTGTGTTCTATTTTATTGGTTTATGAATTTATATGTGACTGTATCTGGTAAATTCCATGAGATCCAGGAATGATGACCTGAACTTATGATTATGATGTTGGGGGTTTCTGATATTAGACATATGTAAATAGATATGATGAGGTAGGCTTTGGAGTGTTTTCTGGATTAATAATAATGAAAACACATAGGTTGCATAACGTTTACTTAACTCCGGAAATTAGGCTCTATTGTTGATTATACTACTGGGTTTGTTGAAGCTCATTCCATTCCTCTTTTTCCCCCTGCAGATTAATTCTTTCGATGTACAGCTGCTCAAGTCGGGTCACTAGCCAACCTTTTTGTGTTCGGAAAATTCTTTCAGATATTCTAGATGTGACATGTTTAGAAAGTGTAATGTAGTTCGGACGTTTCATTTACTTCGCTATCCAGGTTGTATAAATATATATATAGACTTTCGGAAATAGGTTTATGGTCTAATTTCAGACGATATATAGCAGTTTTTCCGTTTGCCAAGTAAAGGAAAATAATATCTCTCTGTATAAAAAAAAATCAAGGATTTTCTGTTAAGTCGGGAATGGTACTAAAAGGTGACATCACTTATTCGATTATTGAATTAATCGGGTAAGGGGTGTTACACATAATGTACACATCCATTCAAGTAATGACCACACAAATGAAATTGATTCCTCGCCCTCTATCTGCGATTGCTGTGAAACTGACGGACGTTCTCTTTTAGACATTTTGAAATCTGCGCAAGACGCCAAACAAACATAACCCTATAAGATTTCATCAACAAATTCGCGCACTACAACTTTATGGTGATAATCGAGTGAATCGTGGTGTGGGTGGTGTGTTACGTGCGAAAATCGGGGAAAATGCTAGATGAAACTCAGAAAGTAAACTACTAAATTAACATTCGACAAACCCTACCTCCTCTTTGACCGCAGACGAATCTTGCACAAAACCGGAAGGGTTGTTTCCAAGAAATCGGGTTGGAGGCGAAGCGGGTAGAGAGGGCGGGCGGCTAGGGTTTTGAAAGGGGTTCGAAATTGGGGAGACGAAGTGGGTAGAGAGATTGTGAGTTAATACGTTTGGAGATGAATGGTGTGTAGAATAGAGGGAAGGTAGTGGGTATAGAAATTTCGCACATGTCGTTTCGGGAGTTTTTGAGTATAGAAATTTACTAATTTAACCCCATGATGCACGAAATGCCCCAAATAATGAACTACGGGATCAAATCTATGCTTGTCATCCGGATCGTCCATCCGCCTGATCCAACGCTCCAAATTGAGAAGGAACTTAAATCTAAGGGGAGAAAAGGAGATTAACACTACCATATATATATATATATATATATATATATATAATCCTATAGAGGGTTGCGTTAAAGATAGAACCATTCTTAAGTGTAGAACCTAGAACTCTACATATTTTATTCATTGGATGAGGAAAAAATGACGGTCAAGATTAAAAATCATACATATTAGACTATGTTTTCACGACATTCCGGACTCAACATGTGAAAAAACTCACATGTTGATGGAAGAATGAATGAAACGAAGAAGAGTCCATGCATGCTTTATTTTTTCACTTCTCTGCATTCACCCATTAATAATAGTTTTGGTTGTAATGAGAAGTTGTTGTGCAAATCAACACCATTGGATTAAAAGATCTAACGACCTTCGTTTGGCATTTGTTCTACGTTTAAGAATGGTTCTACGTTTAAGAATGGTTCTATCTTGATCACAATCCTATAGAACCATTCTTAAACGTAGAACAAATGCCAAAACGGAGGTCGTTAGATCTTTTAATCCAATGGTGTTGATTTGCACAGCAACTTCCCATTACAACCAAAACTATTATTAATGGGTGAATGCAGAGAAGTGAAAAAATAAAGCATGCATGGACTCTTCTTCGTTTCATTCATTCTTCCATCAACATGTGAGTTTTTTCACATGTTGAGTCCGGAATGTCGTGAAAACATAGTCTAATATGTATGATTTTTAATCTTGACCGTCATTTTTTCCTCATCCAATGAATAAAATATGTAGAGTTCTAGGTTCTACACTTAAGAATGGTTCTATCTTTAACGCAACCTATATATATAACTCTTTCCATCCTTCATTAATTGACAACTTTGACTTGACACGGATTTTAAGAAATGTAATAAAAAGTGGGTGTTAAAAAGTTGAATGAAATGAGTTAATGAAATGTGAGTTCATATAAAAAGTAATAAAAAATAAAGGTGTCAATGAATTACGAACGGAAAAAATGAAATTGGTGTCAATTAATTAGGGAGTAATTCTCTATTCTTGTCATTAAATTAAATTCTGATTGTTGCGATATTTTTGCACTAGAGAATCTGTTTGTTTGAAATGGTGGACCACTTTTTAAATTTTATTAGAGCGCCACCAACTAGCTCGCATTGCAAAGATCACGTTGCGCGGAGTGGTTTGGGAGGGCGACCAAATTGGCGAGCTAGCACGCCACCACCACCCCACCCCCCAAATCACGTGTTACGCTGACGTTGGATGGTGACGCCTACTCGTCGGCCCGCAAGTGGGCATCGTAATTTGGCATTGAAAATAATTTAAAAATTCATGGAAACATCAAAAATTAATACTCCTTCCGTCCATTATTTAAAGAGTCATTTTGACTCGGCACGGGTTTTAAGAAATTGTTTGACTTTGTGAAGAAAAGTAAATGGAGAAAGTGAGTGGAATGTGTGACTCATTTAAAGTATTAGTTTTATATTGGATTATGAGTATAAAAAGTTGGTGGGATGTGGAGTCCGCATATTAAAAGTGGAATAAAGTAAATGGTTCTATAATCTTGGACAAACTAAAATGGTAAAAGAGTTCTTTAAATCATGGACGGAGGGAATAGTAATTTGTTTTTTTCCACTTCTTCAAATTTTTGTTTTTTTCCCCAAATTTTTGTTTTTTAATCTTTTAATCCTACAACTCAGGAAATCTTCTATGAATACACCATTCATCAAATTATATTATATGGATCTGAGTGGGACATTACGTGGCATCAGACATGTTAAAAATTGGAAGTGAAATATCATATGGAATTGTGTCCTTCTAAACCCAGAAGTGAAGAAATACATGGGTTTAGGGCAATGTTTTAAAAATCGAACCGACGAAGCTATTGATTTACGGCTCAACTGGTCGGACCGGTCCAACTACTAATCGAGCCGAAATACTGTAGCAGCTATATATGAGCATATAATTAGATATATATTTAATATAATACTATTAGAATTCGAAACATGTACATAAACAAGCATTAATACAATATATAGTTTAATTTTAAATAATACTATTGATATACAAACATAGATAAATGCATATATAGAGGAGTATTATATTGCTAACTCAATACTTAATTGCTAACTATAATTAAATAATAGTCATTAGATATTCAAATTAAGGGCCTAGATCATTAGCCCCGGAATATCAATGCGATCAACAAAAAACGTCAATAAAGGTATTAGGGTATCCACTATGGGACCGCCGCGCCTATAGCCCCGGCAGGGGCGATCCCGGGGTAGATTATAGCGTAGGCGACGTCTGCCCCGGGGCGGACGAGAAACGGGGGGCGGACGGCCATTCGGCGAAAGCGGGGCGAGGACGCGGCGGTCGGCCATTAGCTGCGCCTATAGGCGCGTCGGCCATAGTACGCCGGCGATAGGCGCGCCGGCGGTCCTCGAAAATTGGTTTTTTTTGTTAATTACCTCTATAAATACCACTCATCCACCACTCATTTTTACACCATTTTCACACACTCTTCCTTCATTCACTATCTACACTTTCACTCTCTAAAAATGCACGGTGGAGACGACGAATCACCCGGCTCGCAGGAATCAGGCTATGGCGGCAATCCTTCACAGCCGTCGGCCGGCTTTCCTTCACAGCCGTCAGGATACGGCGGCTACCCTTCTCAGCCGTCAGGATATAGCGGGTCTCCGTCCCAGTCGTGGGCATCGAGTCCAAACCTTCCTCGATCTCAGTCGTGGAGGTCTTCTCCAATGCCGCCACCTTTTCAGCGGAATCTGAGTCGCGCGGCGTTTGGAGATTACAGACCCAACCTCGACGCGCTTAACCAGCCGCGTCCGGAGTCCCCTTTCCTATCCAGCCAATCTCCTTACACCGAAGCAGATCAAGACGCACTGGATACCATGATGGCGCTGCTCAGTTCCGGCGTCCCGGATACGCCTGCAGCCCGGGTGGAAACGCCCGTTCCGACCCGAAGCAGTGCCGGGGGCGGTGGCGGTAGGGGGGGCGGCCGCAATGGCGGTGGCGGTGGCTCGGGCAGAAGCGTGGGCAGTGGCGATGGCGAGGGCTCCAAACGGGGCAAGCTCTACACCAAAGCGGAGTTCATTGTCGTGGCGAGGGCGTGGGATGCCATCACATCGGACCCCATAATGGGCACCGATCAGACCGAGTGGAGCTTTTGGCAGCGCGTCTTGATGGCATACGACGAGTTCAAACCTGCCGGCGCTCGAGAGCGCGACCCAGAACAGATCCGCAAAAAGTGGTCTAGGATTCTGCCGGGTACCAAGCGGTTCGCGTGCATATACCAGAACAACTTTCTCCACACTGAGAGTGGCCGAAGCGAAGCAGACGTGAAGGCCCGGTCGATGGGCCAATACAACACGGAGGGCTGGCTGAAGTTCACAATGTGGGAGGAGTATCTAGTCATCGCGGATTGTCTGAAATTCAAGGCAATCTGCTCGCAAGATGTCACTTGAGCTCCCGGGCCGAAGCGTACAAGACACAACCTTGCCGGGGACTACAGCAGTGGAAGCGGCTCGCACTCGTTCGAGCAAAACGACGAGCAAGTCGAAGAGCCCGCCCCTACACACACTCGGCAAGGACGGCCCCCGGGACAACAGGCCTCTATCCGCACTGCTAGAGGGGCTCGAAGTGCCTCCCGCCTATCGTCGGCAGCCCATGGTTCCTGGTCCCCACGAGGTCTTGAGGGAGAACCTCGATGTGCAGTTGATGCAACAACTGCAGGACGTCTGCAGCAAATACCTAGCCACCGATGACACGTACATCAAGAATATATACCAGAAGCTCATCACTCGGATTGAGCGCCGTCTAGGGTTGGTTGATGATGCTCCTGGGGGAACCGCAACCGGTAGCAGTGAGAGAGGAGGAGGAGGAGGGGGAGAAGAAGAAGAAGAAGACGAGGAAGCTGACTCCGACACCGAGTAGACGGTAGCGGGGTTTTTATTTGTATTTTGTTTTAAATATTCGTTGTATAATTTTACAATTTTCAATACAACGAATATTCGGTCACAATTAACTCGTTTTCTAATTATTTACATTGCGATGATTTTAATTATACCTGATTGAAACTAAAAACATTTTAAAATGAAAATTGATTATAAAATTTGGGGGCTATTGGAAGTGTCCACCATAGTGGCAGAAACAAATATTTGGATCTTGGACAATAATTTTGGGGCTGTGGACAAAAACTGGGGCGGGGCTATTGGGGTGTCCGTCTTATAGTGGACACTCTTAAGGTCAATTTACAACAAATTAGTTGTAACTAACTTTTGAAAAATATCATATAACTTTAAAATGCATATAACTTTCTCAATTTAAATTATTATTTTGCACAACATATATCAAATTTAAGATAATTTCATAAGGATTCTAACGAAATCTCACTTGCATATGTTCCGATGTCAAAATTTGAAAATTTTTTAAAAATTTTCAATTTTTTCGTACATCAACAAATGTCAACATGATATATAAAATATGTCAATATAATACATGTAGAATGTCAATATAAGCTATGTGTTAACATTCTCAAAGCATTGTGTTGATATTTTCGAAATACTATATTGACATTTTCATCCAAAACCCTAATTTGGTAGTTTTTTTTTATCTTTTTCGATTTAATTAATAAAAGCGAAAATTGCACGTGGCAAATTGTAGACCACAAGTTTTCTAAAATCCTGTTATCTTAAATTAGTTGTAGTTAGCAATTAAATTATTAATTAGCAATTGATCACTCCTCTGCATATATATATAGATGTATTCATTTCCTTTTTGTATCTTTTGTTCTTTGTTCTTTTTAATCTCAGCCCCACGATTTTGTCATCCGACGGTTAGATTGGTGCCACGTGTCATTTAATAATGCAGATTTTCAGTTGAATAATGCACACCGACTAATAATGCACCATTATTGTGTAATAATGCAGATTTTCAGTTGAATAATGCACACCGACTAATAATGCACCATTATAGTGTAATAATGCAGATCATCTGGACCGTTGATGAATGAGATCTAACGTATTAAGATGAATAAATGATCTAAGGGATGAATAGGAGAATAACGCTCCCCATATATATATATATATAGGATTGTATTCAAATCCTTTTTCCATATTTTCTCCTATTTCCTTCTTGATCTCAGCCCCACGATTTTGTCATCCGACGGTTAGATTGATGCCACGTGTCATTTAATAATGCAGATTTTCAGTTAAATAATGCACACCGACTAATAATGCACCGTTATAGTGTAATAATGCAGATTTTCAGTTGAATAATGCACACCGACTAATAATGCACCATTATAGTGTAATAATGCAGATCATCTGGACCGTTGATGAATGAGATCTAACGGTCCAGATTAAGAAGGAACTTAAATCTAAGGGGAGAAAAGGAGTTTAACACTACCCTATATATATATATATATATATATATATATATATATATATATTATATATATATAGAGTTGTGATCAATGTCGAACCAATTTTAAAGACCGAACTAGAGACCAAATCTGGGCCATTAGATCTATTTTTTTTTATGAGATGTGGTGCTGTGTAAATTTTTCGGTCTTCATTAAAAGCCCATTTTACTTCATTGTATAGGTTTATTACTTCATTCCGTACGTAATACCTTGAAACTACAACATGTTTTTACTTTCTTCCAGTAGGTTTCGAAATGATTCAACATATGTTTCATTTGAATTCATTGACCTGAGTTTTTACTTTATTTACATTAAAAATGCAATTTATTCAAGTGCGTTTATTACTTCATTCAGAAACATTATTACTTCATTGGATAAGGTTTTTACTTCATTCCAGTAGGACTTCAAATGCTTCTACGCATACTTCATTCCAATAATTTATTGCATCATTCCATGTGTTTATTACACCATATCAGTGTTGTGGCGGTGGTGATAGATACTGTAGAGAGAAAGAACGGCACGCGACGGCGAAACCGCATTTACGTATTGGAATGAAGTAATAATCCTACTGAAATGAAGTAAAAACCTACTGGAATGAAGTAAAAACCTACTGGAATGAAGTTAAATCTTCGTAACATGTTAGTATGACTTATTTACCTTCGGATGAATTAAAATAGGCTCGTGATGAAGGCGAAAATAATTGATAAATTTGTGTCTCTCATCCATATAAAACTAGATCTAAAAACCCTAATTTGGTATGGTTCGGTGGTTCGGTCTTTAAGAGTGGATTTGTGAATAATGGGACTCTATATATATATATATATATATATATATATATATATATATATATATATATATATATATATATATATATATATATAGGGTTGTGATCAAGATAGAACCATTCTTAAATGTAGAACCAATCTTAAATGTAGAACCAAGGCCAAATTTGGATTGAAAATATGATTAGTGGGGTGGTTAGTGGGGTGGTTATAACCGAAGCATTGTGATTATGTATGAAATTTGATCTTGACCATCTTTTTTTCTCATCCAATGGATGAAATGTAGTTCTAGGTTATACACTTTAGATTGTTTTGTATATAAGACAACCCTATATATATATATATACCAATTCTTAACAAGTAATACAAGTTTATATAAAATATGCATATTCATATGCTTATTATGTATCTATTTTCATGGGATTAATATTTCTTCCATTATTGTATATTATTGTTATTTTATATTCAATCTAAGCATTAGTAACTAAAACTTTATTTGAAAGTTAATTACGAATTATTAATTTTTTATTTATGATCTAGTTATATAATATATATCTATATAGGGGTGTGATAAAATACAAACTCTCTAAAATACAAACTATACAAACTTTAATCATACTCACTTAATACAATTAATCAACGGTTAATATAAGAGATTTTTCTAATGTCAACATTTTGACATCAAAAAATCAGAATTTGGACACCCCCGTCGACAGAATTTGTACACTCCGTACATCCCCCGTGGTGACATAATTTGTACATTCCGTTGACATCGACCCCCGGTGACATAATTTGTACAGTCCGTTGACATAATTTGTACACTCTGGTGACATAGTTTGTATAGTTTGTATTTTAGAGAGTTTGTATTTGATCACACCTCTCTATATATATATATATATATATATATATATATATATATATATATATATATATATATACCCTATATATATATGGTTGTATTATATACCAAACTAGTTTTAAACACTAAACGCTAAACACATCATTATATAATGATGCGGAGTTCATTACAACTTTATTTGTAGTTCATTATAGGGAATTATGAGATTTAAAAACAATGACATCATCATGCATAATTTAGAAATCTGAAGTTCATTATATGTTTGTTATTAGTTCATTATAATGAACTCCATGTTATCATATAATGATGTTGTTCGGCGTTTAAGGTTTAAGAGTGGTTCGGTATTGATCACAATCCTATATATATATATATATATATATAGTTGATAGTTTGTATAACATGGTACTACATATTAACAAAAATAACTATATCCCACATTGAAAAAGTAAAGACAACAGATTGTAAAAGGTGACTATAAAACATAGTACTTCTCATCCCACATGAAAAAATGAAAGAAGAATCTTATGGAATACTCTATAAAGAGAGTCACAAATGATTTTTCAAGTACAACTTTTATCAATTCATAGGCCCAATAAAAGTAGGGTTAATATGAAATGAAAGGTTTGTAGTATAATTATTTTGAAATTGATTTTTAATTCATTTTTAAAAATAAAAAAAATTGGAACCAGTTCGACCGGTTCCTGGTTTCCGGTCCAGTCGGCCGGCTCACCCGGTCCAAAACGGCCCAACCCTCTGCCGGTTTTACATGGTGAATCGGACCGGAAAGGCTACCGGTTTGCGGCAGGACCGGTCCGATCGGCTGGTCCGGTCCGGTTTTCAAAACACTGCTTTAGGGTAACCACAACAAGAGGCATTTTCTTCAATTCACACACACATGTTTTGACTATACAAATATATATAGTATAGCTTCTATTAAAAAATTCTAAGTCTCCTCCTATACAAATGTGTAAATGAATCACTCAAATTCTGCTATAAAGTGATCGGATAAAGCGATTCACAAATAGAACATGAAGAGAACGAAATAGAACATTAAGAGAACGAAAAAGTGATCGGATAAAGCGACTCACAAATAGAACATGAAGAGAAAGAAATAGAACATTAGAAGAACGAAAGAAAAGGGAGAGTGAAAGAGACGAAGCCACAAAAAGTGATGGGCCAGTATATATAACAACATGAATTGACAAGAGAAAATCCACAAAATTACAATTTTGAAGACTTAGAGCATGCGCAGTAGCGCCGCTCAACTTGGGTTTTGCGTGCTATTGCAGAGTCGATGGCGAGAAGGGAATTTTATAATGGGTTTTTTGTCTACTAACGTAGATGCTATACATAAAAAAGAAGATTTAGCATTCTAAATTATTCTCTTACCAAAACTAAAAGTAAAACCAAACGTTTAAAAGTAAAATTAAAAATCCTTGAATCGAATGATTTTCCTAATTAAGATTAGATTTTATCCACGTCAACAATTACGTGCTCCCAACTTATTTTCTGATATTCGAAACCGAAACCAAATCCAATTCCTCGACGAAAAAATTAGGGCGCGATGTGGCGGGAAAGAATATCCCCCAAATTGCATCCCCTTTAAATACAGTACTCACATTACTCTCCTCCTTTCCAAATCTCCCGTCATTTCATTTCTGCACACAGAGACACAGAATCATCTTCATACCCGAGTTTAGCTTACTCGAAATGGGCAAGAGGAGAAGCGCTAGGGTTTCTGAGGAGCATGTGGTGGAAGAAGATGAAGAGATGAACGAAGAACAGGAATTTCACACTGCATCGTCTTCGTCCAACCAGAAGAGCCTGTATGAGGTACCGAAAATACACATAGCATCTATATTTCTTTTCAGGGATTTTGTGATTTTTGCCCTAAATTGTGTATTGTTTGATGTCTGATCAAGTTTTTCCTATGTATCTGACAATACCACTGATTTTTCTCAATCGTTGGTATAAAAAACGTGTTTTAGTTGCTATCTGAGTTATAACAAAATCAATTGAAATTTTATAGCAATATGATGGTAGAATAGTTTATGTTTTGCTCTTTGGAAGTGCTGGTTTCATTTGTATCACACTAAGCCGGAATGATTTATGATGGATTTAAAGTTTTTCTGTGGATTTGAGATGCCATTTTCGATATGCATTCTAGTAGTATTAGGTTTCTATTTGGTTAGTGTTGTTTTCAAAAGTAGTGAGTGGTTACATTGTGCCTTGTAGATTCTTGGTGTGGAAAAACAAGCATCACATCAAGAGATAAAGAAAGCATATTACAAGTTGGCTCTGCGGCTGCATCCTGATAAGAACCCTGGTAACGAGGTATTTTTCTTATATTTCAGTCATGTCGTATATGTTTCCCTTGATGATTGATTCCTCTTGTGTTGTGTGGATTCTGATTGTTCAATATCTTTTTGTAGGAGGCCAAGGAAAAATTTCAGCAGCTGCAAAAGGTCATATCTATCCTTGGTGATGAGGAGAAACGAGCTGTGTATGACCAAACTGGTTGTGTTGATGATGCTGTAAGTGATGATTTAATAATTTATGTTAATATTGAGACCCAAAATCCAGTTTACTGCCCTATTTGTTCTTAATTATACACATGTTTGTTAGGTCTGATCTGATATTTCACTTATTTAATTCATTAAAATTCCAAAATTATGTGAATAATTCTTGTTATACATGTATATATGCATATCCCATCTTGTTTTCTCCTTAAGGCTATTCACCGTCTTTGGACATGCTGAGATTTAGCTCTACTATGCGTTAATGCATGCACCAAAGAAAAAAGTTCAAGATAATTCTCTCTTCAGTCCTTCAATACTCATGCTTATCCACTGATTAACAGGATCTAGCTGGTGACGTTATCCAGAACTTGCAGACATTTTTCCGAGCCATGTACAAAAAGGTCAGTCTGCTGTCATCTGTTGCAACTATCCTAGTAACTAGTTGATCATTCTTTAGTCAGCATATCAAGCATTTGGATATCAATTGCAGGTCACGGAATCTGATATTGAAGAGTTCGAAGCAAACTACAGGGGTTCTGACACAGAGCAAAAGGACTTGCTTGATCTTTTCAAAAAAGTGAAGGGCAACATGGATAAGTAAATCTCTCCTATTTTTACTTGCTTATTCAATGTCTGCTCCAAGTTTTGCCCATTCACTCTATCTATGGTCTATGGATCTGTTCAGGCTTTTCTGCTGCATGATTTGCTCAGATCCATTGCTTGATTCCCATCGCTTCAAGGACATCATTGATGAGGCTATATCTGCAGGTTTAGCTCCAAATCAATGTGTCTTTAGTGTTTTTAATTCAGTGGAGTCATATTATTCATACTTCTTTTCTTTGCTCGTAGGAGACTTGAAGTCAACCAAAGCATACGAGAAATGGACGAAGAAAGTATCTAAAACAAAACCTCCTACAAGTCCATTAAGACAAAGAAAGAAGTCAGTTGATTTTCTTTTTTTTTTCATTGGTTCAAATTTTCCTAGTTTTGAAACAAGGTCTAAATATCAAATGCTTGTGAAAAAACACTTGCAGATCAAAGAAAGGCTCAGATGATCTGTATGCAATAATTGCTCAACGACAAAATGAGAGGCGAGGCAAGGTCGATTCCATGTTCTCATCTCTTGTTCAAAGATATGGTGGAGGTGAACCAGTTCTGGAGCCAAGTGAAGAAGAATTTGAAGCTGCTCGGCAAAAACTTGAAAGCCGAAGAAGTTCCAAAAGAAAATAACTAAATCAGGTTTTCCTTTTGCTTGCCATCTTTTGTGAACTATAATTACTACTACTATATTAGATATACTAGCTTTGCTTTATGAAGCAATGTATTGATGAATATGACTGCAGAAGGCACCTGTTTTATATATGAATACTACTATATTATATATATGTTGCAAAATTGTGTCTGTCTACAGCATCTTTGTGTTGCATTGTTACCATTGTGGAAGTAGCAAATATTTAGACCATCGAAAGACACAACTATATATGCAGAATTTTTAAGATGGATTCCTACAGGAAACATGCATTTCAGAATTAGCCAATTTGAGTAGAATTTGAATGGGACATCAAAAGGTAATATACCAACATACATCAAATTTGGATGGGACATCAAAAGGTAATACACCAACATTTCAGAATTAGCCAATTTTGGGCAGATTCCATCCCACTGGTTAAAATATGCTCTTTGCTGTCTTCCATCAGCTATGTATTTATTCAATAAGATATTGATTTGCATCAAAAATACACTTGGGAATTGGGACTTGAATTGCCTTTTGTTATTAAGAGCAGCTAGTCTTCTCAGCTAAGAGCATCTAGCGGCGAGCGGACAGTCTAGCCGATTCCCGGCGATGGCCGGTCCGCTCGCCGAACCATTGGAACCGGCGAGCGTCATTTCGGCAAAAAAATTGGCGACCCGACGCTGATTTTCGGGCGCTGGCCGATCCGCTCGCCAGTTGGCTGGCCGCCATTGCAGGCTCCCGATTGGCCAGCTTAATTTTTTAAAATTTTTCGAAACACTATGTATACGTGATTTGCACGTCATTTTCATTTGCACCGCTTGTTTTAACAAGTTTTCTCTCTCATTTAATTTCTGTACAAGAGCAATAAAGCAAAATGGAGAACAACAACGAGTCTACTCCAGTGACGAGCGAGTCTCAAACTCTCACGGTACTCGTGGGAGGTGGATGGGGTCCGATGGCCGGGTACTACAACATGTATCCTTGGCAGCAGAAGATGCCCAGGATGGCAGCCGGGGGTAGTATGCCGGGATGGTAGGGGATGCAGGGCGGGCAGGGGGTATCGGGGATGCAACCCGGGATGCAGATGATGTCGGGGTGGCAGCCGGGGATGCAGCCCGGGATGCAGGGGAAGCCCGGGGGACAATGTCTATCGCCCCAGTCTTGATTTTTTTACTGCTTCTTCGCACACATCGACCCCATCGGAGACGTAATTCACTGGGTGTGATACTTTCTCCTTAGAGGAGTTGGGGATAGATCTCGAGGATGCAGACACTCCCGTTCAAACGGGGGAAGTAGGGCGGGGTCGGGGCACACCAAAGAAGAAGAAGGGCAAGGGGAAGGGCAAAAGGGTGGTCGGCGAGTCGTCGCAGTTGGCTGATGACGACAGCCCGGCACGGAGGAAGTGGACGGATGCGAAGAACGTCGCGCTGTCCAAGATTTAGCTGAGTGTTTGCGATGATTCCCTCCATTCGAACAATTAGAGGATCGTCAACTTGTGGGCTAAAATATCAACAGCCTACAAGACATTTTGCCCGGAGGGGAGGCCACACAGCGGGGAGGAGTGCCGGAAGAGGTGGGACCGAATCAGGGCTGCGGTCTCCCGATTTTCGGGCTTGTACACCAACGCCCTCCGCATGCAGACCAGTGGCCAAACTGATGAGGACTGAAGGAGAATAGCAGAGAAAGCCTTCCCCGTGCCCGAGCTTTATAAGGAGTTCACCTACTGGAACTGCTATGAGGTGCTGATGGACTCCTAGAAGTTTTGGGCAGGTGTCGATGCTGGCTGGCCGAAGAAGCAGCGACTGAGCTATGCCGGTGATTATAGCGGCAGCAGTGGCGGTTCCCACGACCTCCCCGAGGATGTTCAGGAGTTCTCGGCCCCTCCATCGTTTACTCGTCGCACTCTCCCGGTTGGTCAAAGGCGGACGCAACGAGTAGCGAGGGGGGTCGCCTAGGGGTCCCAGGAGGTCCAGTCGGCACCCCCCCTAGTTGGCACGTCGCCAACCGAGCTCGCCTTCTTTGCGCGTCAACAAACGTGGGCTCAGATGCACAAGATCTTAGCTGAATGGAGGGCGGCAACTGACCCCGTGGAGAAGAGGTTTCTTCACTCAATGCTCGAGAGTATGCGGGTCGATTTGGATGCCGCCTCTGCACAGTTGGGGGGCACAGACGCGGGCTCAGATGCCGCAGATTTGGGGGTCCCGGATAGCGGCGACAACGGCGGCGACGACGGTGATGGCCACGAGGAGTGAGGCGAGGCGGGGGCTCGTGTGTGGAAGAGGGTTTTTTTTAATTAATGTAATTTTTTTTAATTAATGTACTTTTTTTAATTTAAATATTATTATTGAATTTTCCTATATCCGTGTCGTAAATTCAATTCTGTATTTTGTGTGATTGTTAATTATTTATTTTTTATAATTTTGTTTATTGTGACTAGTCAGTTGCTTGTCCTGATGATATAGCAAGAGGAGTTTTAATCCTAATGATGTGACATGAAGAGCTTAGAGCATCCACAACCGTGCTCTTGTCAGCGGCACGGTTGTGGGCCCGGCCCCACTTTTTCTGCTTGCTCTCTGGCAAGAGCACAACACCCACAGCTGTGCTCTTCCGCAAGGACGAGCACAATTAATTTAAAATTCAATTAAACAATAACATTTCAATAATGCTAAAATTCATTAAAAAACCTAAATAATATTACAAATGACAAATAAAATTAAAACGACATAATTAAAATTCTAAAAAATTAAAAATTACATAATTAAAATACTAAAAATTAAAAAAACCACTACGCGTTGCCGAATTTCGTCCACATGTGTTTGATTAGGTCTTCTTGTAGTTGATTGTGAATTCGGGTATCGCGCATTGTGTGCCTTGTCTCGATTCTTTGGTCGACCGTCGTATGCTCGCCTCGGCGTGGGGAGACCTCGTTGTTGAGCTTCCGGCTTCGTCCTCGTCGTAGAAGCTAGCCGCCCTTGGCCCTTCGTCGTCTATAATCATGTTGTGTAAAATAATACACGTGAACATGATGTCGGCGATATTATTCACGTACTATAGTCGAGCCGGGGACTTCACAATGTTGAATCGGGCTTGGAGGACCCCGAAAGCTCTTTCGACATCTTTCCGTGCGGACTCTTGACGCTGCGCAAAAAAAACTCGTCTCGGGTCATGCGGGTTGTTGAACGTCTTCAAGAAAGTCGATCTCCTTGGGTAGATACCATCGGCGAGATAGTAACCCATGTGGTAGCTATTTCCGTTGATGGTGAAGTCGATCGCCGATGCTACACCATTCATCACATCAGTGAAGAGTGGTGAAGAATATAGTACATTCAAGTCGTTGGATCCAGCAACGCCGAAATATGCATGCCAAATCCATAGGCGGTAGTCGGCGACCACCTCAAGGATAAGCGTTGGGCCGCCGCCTTTGTGACCGCTCAAGTGTTGCCTCCTCCAAGCAGTCGGGCAATTCTTCCACCTCCAATGCATGCAGTCAATGTTGCCAAGCATTCCGGGAAAGCCATGGACTGATTCGTGAAGACGAAGCAACCATTCGCAATCATCGGTGGTGGGTGCCCGAAGGAATTCATCCCCGAACGCTGAACGAACGCCCTCGCAAAAATTCTTTAGACAAAGGATTCCAGTGGACTCACCGATATGCAAATACTCGTCGAAGATGTCGGCCGTTTGCCCAATAGTGAGTTGTCGGATGGCACAAGTACACTTCTGCAACGGCGTGATACTTTGCCGGCCGGCTGCATCTGGACCTGTTTGGAAGAATTCAACACGTGCGGACAATGTGTTGACAATTCACATGAACAAGCGCTTTGACATGCGAAAACGGCGCCTGAAGTAATCTGCCGGAAACTGCGGCTGGTCGGCAAAGTAGTCGGCAACGAGCCTTTCGTGGGCTCCCTCCCGATTACGATGAATGTAGCGCCGATTTGATTTGGTTCGTTGAGGAGGAGGAGCGGGGGTATTCGCCGCGACATATGTTTCGTAAACGGCACGATGTTGTTCGTAGTATTCTTGTTCTTCGCGTTCCGCTTCCGCCATAATATGGGTGAAATCCATTTGAGGTTTTGAATGAGGGATGAATGTGTTGATAGTTTGTATGAGAATTAAGAATGATAGATGAATGAGAGATGAATTGATGTGATAAATGGATGATGAATGTGTGTATTTATAGATGATTTTGGGGGAAAAAAATAAAAAAAAAATCAGAAAGAACGGCCATATTTTTGGGATTTGGAAATTTTTTTAATCATTTTATATAATTTAAAAATGATTTTTAAAATAAAATAAAAATAATTCAAAGGCAACGGCTATGCCGTTGCCCAATCATAAGCCGCCACGTCGCCTGCTCACTGACACGGCGGTAGTCCTCATCCTTGCCGCTGACACGGATGGTGGCCTTCACTCCCACCACCGTTGTGGATGCTCTTTTGCATAGCGTATGGCTAGCGTAAAAGCATTGAACATGCTCTAAGTTTAGATATGCTCTAAAATCAATTGCGGCAGGTAGGAATTGTCAAAATGTTCTACCGACAGCGTTGAATATATCTCTCTCTACGTGGAAGGAATCGAGTTGTTCAGCACCAAGCTGCGTTGTGGCCCACTTACCATTAATTTTAGATATAATCTGTTTTCACAAGATTGGACATTTTACCTTAATTGATATGGTAGGCAGGACTGGACTTTGATTCCTCATCCACTCATTATCTTTCGATATATAGTGCAATAAGAGCCTCCACTATGCCGGGCACCACCGTCCCTTAACTGTCGCTTAAACTACTATTTGAGGGTATCATTGTACTTTTTTACTCCATCCTTTAACTAAGGGACGGAACCTGCAACGCTCCGTCCCTTAACCGTCCCTTAAATTACTATTCATTTAATATCATTTTTTATTTTTATTTTCAACCCAATTCAATTAGAACAAACACACTTCATTAAAAAATACACAACATAAAAAAAAAAGTACAACTTAAAATTAAAAAAAAATTAATTGGGGAGGAAATTGAGATGATTTAGGAAAAATAGATGAGTAGTTGTGTGTGAAATGAGGATGAGTTAGGAGTATTTATAGAGTAAAAAAATTAAAAAAAAAACAAAAAAAACGGTATTATAACCGTTAGAATTTTTTTTCTTCTTTTTTTCTTTTTTTTTAAAAAAATTTGAATTTTTTTTAAAAAAATTTGAATTTTTTTTAAAAAAATATTTATTGCCTCAGCACGTGACGACGTCCACTCGCGGGCCGGCGAGTGGGCGTAACGCATGACGCCGGGTCGCGCCACGTCGCCGAGGCACGTGGCGAGACGGCCCGTCGCTTGTCTCGGAGACACGGAACAGGGGATGGGTCGGCGCGCTGCAACACGTCGCGCGACGGACCTGTCTCTCCGGGACGGGTCGCGGGACGCCGGCGCGCCGCGTAGTGGATGCTCTAAGAACATCCACTATAGGTGGACGTCTCCAATAGCCGCCCCTTTTTTTATCCACAGGTCCAAATTTTTTTATCCACAGTCCTAAATTTTTGTTTCCGCTACTATAGGCGGACACTTCCAATAGTCCCGATTTTTTTTCGTTTATTTTAATTCAACTATAAGTAATTAAATTTATCAGACTATACGTAATTATAAAAAAATGGCTATAAGTGAAGAAATTAAAATTTAACACTACATTTTCATCGTATTAAAGTGGAAGAAAACTATACAACAAAAAATTAATCTATTGAACATCATAATAGTGTTCACACTATGCCGCCACCTCCCCTACGTGCCCAAACTTCTTCAACCAAATCGGCCTGGAGTGTGGTATGTGTTGTGCTCCTGCGCATATCATTGAAACGTTGGATCAAATATTCATTGTTTCGTGGTACACCGTTACTTGTACTTGCGCCCTCTTCCGGTGCCCAGCGCTTTGCCGCAAATCCTTCATCTTCTATTATCATATTATGCAATATGATACATGTTAACATAATATTCGAGACATCATCTTCATGCCAAACTCGTGCCGGGCACCGTATAATGGCCCACCGCTGTTGGAGGACACCAAAAACTTGCTCAACATCCTTCCTAGCACCCTCTTGTTTCCGCGCAAAGTATTGTTTCTTCGGTCCCACCGGTTGGTGAATTGTCTTGACGAATACGGGCCACCGAGGATATATCTCATTTGCTAAATAGTATCCCCTACTGTACTGCGTGCCTTTGGCTACAAAGTTGATTTCTGGACCCTCACCCTGGCACTCGTCATTGAAGAGCGGCGATGATTGAAGAACATTGATGTCGTTATTCGAACCTGCAACACCGAAATATGCATGTCAGATCCGCAAGCGGTAGTCAGCAACGGCTTCCAGAATCGTCGATGGGTGTTTTCTTTTGAATCCAGTTGTGAACTGGCCTTTCTACGCCACCGGACAGTTCTTCTACTCCCAATGCATGCAATCGATGCTTCCTAACATTGCAGGGAAACCGTGGATTGAACCGTGCATATCCCGCAGTCTTTGACACTCATCAGGAGTGGGCTTTCGTAGGAACTCCCCACCAAATATTTCCCGAATCCCCTTACAAAACTGCCTAAGCACCGTGAGGCTAGTCGTCTCACCCATCTGTAGGTATTCGTCGAACATATCAGCTGGTCCGGCATACGCAAGCTGCCGGATTGCAACGGTGCACTTCCGAAGCGTAGACAACCCGATCCGGCCAGTGCAATCACTCCGGAGGGTGAAGCGCCGGTAACGCTACGCCAAATTCGTCGCTATATGGTTGAAGAGCCGTTGCGACATTCTGAATCACCGGCGAAAAATCTCGGGTGGATAACGGGGGTTATCCACAAAGTAGTCCGCCATTAGACGCTGGTGCGCTCCGCTATAGTCTCGTTGGATGGTCCGCCAACGACTAATCGCACGAGGGATCGCGCCCACGGCCACTTCCGCCGTGTGTTCCGCCGTGTGCGCCGCTTCCTCCTCCTCGGCCCCGTACTGCACCTCTTGAATCAGAGAATTCCACGCGTCGTTCCATAAATCATCCATTTCAGTCCACAAATTCTAGTGAGAGAAAATATGAGTGATGAAGAGGTGGAATGATGTGAAAATAAATGAATGTGGTGTATTTATAGGTAAAAATTGAATTAAAAAAAATTAAAATCAATTGTCCGCCCCGGATCGGCGCGCCTATTGCCCCGCCGCCGATGCATCGCCGCGTCCTCGCCCGCAAGTTGTTGTTCGTCCGTCCGCCCCCTTTTTTTCATCCGCCTCGGGGCGGACGTCCCTCCCACTATAGGACGCCCCGCCGTCGCCCCCTCTGGGGCTATAGTGGATGCTCTAACTCTCCCTGAAAGTTTTGATCCAGCACAAATTTTAAGAAATATCCTCACTAATAGAAAGCGAAGTGGAATAGGAGTATTTCTTACGTCCTATAAAAATATGTGCACTTTTCATTTTCGTCTGTCTCACAAAAATATATGCATTCTATTTTTGGAAAATCAAATCAATTTAATAATGTAGGTTTCACTATCTACTAACACTATTTTAACTACCATTCTCTTCATCTCTCTTACTTTACCATATCATTCTCCTCTCTCTCTCTTATTTTACTAATTTTGTCTTAATTCTCGTGCCATACTCATTGCCCATTGCAGCAAAAAGGCGATTCCGTCGCCTTGGCGGCCCCCACACTCCGGCCCGACATCATGTGAGGAGGTTTAATCAGGGTACGCAGTAGCCCGTTAAGGGGGAGGCCTTAACCCACTGGCTGCCAGAAGCCCATCTCTAGGGGTGAGCAAAAAAACCGGAAACCGAATATCCGAACCGAATCAAACCGAAATTTTGAAATTCGGTTCGGTTCGGTTTTGAAAATACAAAAATTTTGGTTTTTCGGTTCGGTTCGGGCGAAGAAAAAAACTGAATAACCGAATTATATATATATTCTATTAATTTAATATATTATATTATATATATAGTATATTCTTTTAATAAATTCTACTATATTATATATATTATATGTATTATTAATTTTATATTATATATAAATATTCTATTAGTATATATAAAATAAAATAAATTACACACATATATATTAATATTATATTTATTTTTCGGGTTTTTCGGTTTTTTCGGTTTTGTTCGGGTTGTTCGGTTTTTTAAGTTCGGTTTTCGGTTTTTCAGTTTCGGTTTTTCGGGTTCGGTTCGGTTTGGATTTTGAACTAAATTCAGTTTTTCGGTTTTGGTTTGGTTTTGACAAAAAACCGAACCGAAACCCGAATGCACACCCCTACCCATCTCCCAAGGCCTCACACTTGTGCCTGAGAGATGGAAGCAACTACACGACAGCAGTGAGATTCGAACCCAGACTCATTGCAGCAAGATCTGCCCCTCCGTTACCAACTGCGCTACGCCCCTGCGGGCAACCATACTCATTGCCCATGTTTTTATGGGACGGAGGAAATATGAAATTCGTTATCAAAATAGTAAACAAATAAAAAGTTTATTAGGAGATAGATGAAAACATTAAAATGAGAAGTTTATTGGTGGACCAAAGAGTAGTAACTGTTATTAATTGGATGGGTTTAAATTTCAAAATATTTCAATTTAATACAACCCAGTAGACGCACGTTGAATTATTGAGAAATACTGATCGTATATAATCACCTAACGGTATAAAGGAGCAAGCTCATTCTCTCCGTTCGTGAAATGTTGCTTACTTTTTGCTATTTTTGTCCGTCCATGAAATGTTGTCCACTTTATTTTTTTCCATTTATGATAAATGGATCTCACTTTCAACTAATTCATTATGCTCACCTTTTTATTATAAAACTAATATATAAATGAGAAACATATATTTCACTAACTTTTCTTCACATTTCTTAAAATTTGTGCCGAGTCAAACTTGGACAATATATTGTGGATAAAGGGAGTAGTATATATGTGGCTGTACGGCTTGTTAAAACAAAATAATTATGAGATGTATTATGAGATTGAGTTGTGAGATTATTTTAGTTGGAGGATGTTGACTATTAATAAATATTTATATTTTTTAAATGAAAATGTAACATCTTTATAGAGAGGCAAACTTAGAAGAAAATTGAAATATCTTTATAGTATTTATTAACGATGTTTTGTGTAGAAATTCATGTTTAGTTGTTTGCATTATATGCATGGTTGCAATTATTGATTAATACCCTATCCACAATTAAAAAAATATTTATTATAGATGTTTATACATACAACTTTTTATTTTAGTACTTCCTCTATTCCATTGAAGATGTCTTATTTTTCATTTTGATTTGATTCTACTAAGATGATTCATTACTAAAAATGGAAACACCATTATCTCTACTTTATTTTCTCTTACTTTTCCCCTTTCCACTTAATGCACAAAATAAAATTACATAAAATTCCGTGCTTTCCAAGGAAGGGGCCATTTTTTTTAAACGGAGAGAGAGTACATAATCAGAGTGGCGTAGACAAAGATTTATTTAAGAAGGGCAACAATTATATACTACTCCAATATATAGGAAAAAGTTATATGTTTGAAAAGAGACATTTAGTGAGGAAATCTATACATAAATATATAATGAAGAAAAAGTGAGGACCGAGGAGGAGCATTTACTCACGGCCTCACGCTCTCCGCCCTTGCATATAAACTCATATTCTATTTTATATTTAAACTTATAAATAATTCTTAGTACTTACTAAAAAAACACATTTTTATACAATACTATGATTCATCTCTATTATATAATCAATTTATTCAAAAAATGTCGACCGACCGACAGAGTAATTGATAATTGTACAATATTTACAATAATCTGACTTTATTACTAAATCTCAATTAAACATTAATTAATTTTAATTCTTAGAAATAAGTTGAGATTGAGATTTGAGAGGACACAACCCCACGAAAATTAAGTACAAATAGGGTTATGTACTTAGGTAAGACGTGCAGTCAACAAATTAGTAGTACTACGATTTATTTTCAATTAGTTTGACTTGGAATTTTCCTTATTAAATATGTGGGCCATTTAGAATATGTCTTCGATTTCCTATCCTAAATTTTCCACGCTGACTAAATCTACAGTTTAATTTGGCATAGTAAGACTATGGCAACATATCTACATCAGTTTTATTGTGTTCAGATAAACTCTATTTAGCATGATGTAATCTTGTTGATTATCTAAATTCTAAGATATTTTTTGTGGACGATAATACACGACCTTTTATAATCAATGTGGGGTTAGGCATGGTTTGTGCGTGAAACATATTTTAAATTGTTATAAAATAGCGTGATGGCATTAATATAGCAAGACACTAGTGTAGAAAATTGGCTAATGTGTAAAAAAGAATTAGGTGGAGATGGTGACATCATAAATGTATATGGAACCCATATTATTTAGCATTACATAGAACATGATCATTCTTCATATGATTCTTTGTTTGCTCTTCTCTCTCCTTATACAAAACATTATTTAAGGAAATTGTGTACATATTAATATATTGATAGATGAAAATTTGTACTCCTTTGTCTCATAAAATTAGCTTACTATTTTGAGACGAAGAAATATTAATATAAAATTAATAAAATATTAGAAAAGAAAAAGTAATCTTCTTTTTATGAAATGGAGAAAATATAATTATTACATTAAATGGACTTGGTTATTATATTTTTCTGAAGTTGTATAATTTAACAAATTTGAACTTCCAATAAAAAAAGCATTCTTAACCACTGTACGATTTTTAAGAAATTTTGGTCTGACAATAAAATTTTTGATAATTATAAAATAATAGTAGTATATTCGAAACAGTAGGCTTATTCAGAATGGCTTCAATAATATGCATTATAGGTATGATAATAATTATCAAAAATAAAAGTTCAAGTCTAGTCGGTGAACAAATACTAACTTACTGGATGGCAAAAAATATTATTATAAATTAATCTTGAAGAGATAATTTATTTATAATCTAAAACTTTTTATATCATGCTAGTCAATAAAAACAATCATATTTATATGACGTTGGAATCGACCAAACTCATTATACGTGCAGGTTATCCTATTATTAAAAAAAAAGGTTATCCTATTATTAAAAAAAAGGTTATCCTATTATTAAAAAAAAAGGTTATCCTATTATTCCCAAACCTGCATCATAATAACATATGGTTGGCTTTTTTAATGATCAAATGCATGGACTAACAACAACCTAAATTTCATGTAAAATTTCTTGTTTGGTTTACCAATTATCCATCCGTCATGTATTTACAGTTTTATACTTTCACTACAATAAAATCACTGTTTACCGACCAATGGACATAGTTAAATGTGCTCGGAAAATAGCGGGCACCTTCACTGTAATTTAGTTTCGATTTCGTGTAATTTTGATGCAATTTGTATGCTGCTCCTGTAATTTGAAATGCATGTAGTATGTAATGCTGTAATTTTGATGCAATTTCTATGCAATTGTTGTAATCAGATGCAATTTGTACGTAATTGATATAATTTTAAAATTTTATATTTGTTTTCAAAAAATATATTCATAATTTGTTTATCATATATATTAAATATCATCGTAAAATATTTCGAATGCAATCTAATAAATCATATAATATCAATAAATTTATTTGTAAAGTTATCCATTTTATTTTTGGAAATATTTTTATTTATCATTTACGTTGAATTTCAACGTTAAATTCAACAATGAAAAATAATTAGAAAAAATAGCAAAATAATAGCACTCCATATAGTAGCACAAGAAATCCGCAATAAACTTTTGACTCATCTTTTGTCTCCTTTTTCCCCCTTGATTAGTGGAGCACTAGTTTAAGATGTTGATCTACACATTCTGACCCTTCTTTAGTTCGTTTTAATCTCATTTGTCTACTTTAATCAAAGGTAGATCAACTTCTCCACATTGTTTTTTAATCCTATTTAATTAAATTAAATTTAATTAAGCCCCTTTCCTCACAATAAATTCTTTGATTCTATACACCCGTGTCTCTAATTTTCTTCTTGAATCCGTCTTTTTCAACTCAATAAATCCTTTGATTCTATGTATTCGCGCCTCTAATTTTCTTCTTCTTCTCTCTCTCTCTCTCACACACACACACACACATACTTAATTCTTTTTGTACAACACCATAACTTCTTCTCTGAATTAGCTATAACTACACCCAATTTGTGGAAGGCTGCTATTGTCTTGGTTGCTCACAGTGAAGAATCTTAAGAGTTTCTTCTGATTTAGAGCTAGGTGAGTTTATTAACCGATGAATTCTGCTTCAAAATTGAATCTTTAGCTGCAAATAGGGTGAAAGACTGTGTCTTTTGAAGGGCTTGATGGAGAGAGAAAACGAGGTTTCGAAGCCGAAGATGGAAGGTTATGAAGCAATACAGCAGATTGGGAAGGGTGCTTTTGGAGCTGCATTTCTTATGCTGCATAAAACTGAGAATAAAAAGTAAGAATTTTTGCTGCATTTCAATATTTCTCAAATTGTTTGTAGGAATTCAGATGCTATACCTTGGCTTGGAAATTTGACTAATTTTTGTAATGTATCAGTATGAGCCAGATTAGGTGGAAATCAGGCTTAATATATGGTGTTTATTTCTTTTATTCATTGTTGACTTCTTGATTGATTTGTAGTATTGAAGAAGTTGATGAATTTTTATAAGTACTACTCCTATTTCATAGTGTAATTAGCTCCTGAATTGTCAAGTATTCTGGAACAGAAGTAATTTGATGATGCTTTGTTTTAGTCATGAAAAATACATAATAGGCTGGGGTTGTGATGTAAATACTATGCCTCTCAGGTATGTTCTAAAGAAAATTCGTCTCTCGAAGCAGTCGGAGAAGGTCAAGAGCAAAGCACTCCAGGAGGTAAGCCTAAATATCTATGTCATTTGAATTTGTTGAATCTCCTTGTCTTTTTTACTACCTCTAGGAATTGGAAAACGTAGTTCCCCATCTTGTTCGTTTCTACATGAGTATCGATTGTGATTATCATTGATTAAAGTCTTCCTAGCTGTTGGAATTCTTATCCACTGTTTCCATAAGTCGTGTAACTATTTTTGTTTAGAATGTGAATTAATCCATATGATGTGGTGAAGCCTTCTGGCTCCAGTATCGATGATTTTAGGCCAACTAAATTGTTGAATTATAACCTTGAAGAGATCTATGAGTTTTACGAATTTGAACAACATATTATAATGTGTGTCCGTGTGTATATCGCAGATGGAATTGATTGCAAAACTAAGCCATCCGTATCTAGTTGAATACAAAGATGCTTGGGTGGAAAAGGTATGATGCATAGTATATATATCGAGCTACCTCTATATATATCATTTAAACCTTTTTAAATGTCTGATAAACCGATGCTTAAGGTGACTCTTTGTAATTGTTCTTCACAGGGAAACTGTATCTGCACGCTGACTAACTATTTTGAATCAGGAAATATGTAAGTGCTTTAGCTGAACTCGGACTTAGTCCTCCCCGGAAATACCACTTCTGCAACTATGAATATTTTACCGTGCCTTTACCTAGTATGAAGGAGAATAGGAAATTGTTGAATCTTTCTCGATGTTCTCTCATATTTATGAATTCGATATGCAGATCTGATGTAATAAGGAAGGCAAGACGGACGTATTTCCCCGAGGAGGTAATCTGATTGATATAATTGTTAGAAATTTCTCTTTTATCTACTTTAGCTAATTCAGGCTGAGTTTCTGTTTTTCTTGATTATGCCCAGAAAATTTGCAAATGGATGACTCAGTTGTTATTAGCTATCGACTATCTTCATTCCAATCGTGTTCTTCACAGGAATCTCAAGGTTTGACACATGCCCATCATTTTCAGTTGACGTGCATTGTCTTGATTGATTTCTTACAAGAATGGTTTTCTCGTTTCAGTTATCAAACATATTCGTGACAAAGGACAATAACATTTGTCTCGGTAAGAAGGCCAAAGCAAGTTGTATTCTCGCATAGAACCATTCTTTGTTCGTTTCAATGATATAATATACATATGTTTCCACTGATATATAATTCACAGGTGATTTTGGATTAGCTAAACTTCTCAACGGGGAAAGCTTAGCCTCATCGGTACGATGGCACCACAAATTTAAAGATATTAGCACTTTATTATGTGCAATATTGGCTAATGATTTCTTCGTGCCATTACTAGGTTGTCGGAACTCCCAACTATATGTGTCCAGAGCTTCTCGCCAATACACCATATGGCTATAAATCAGACATATGGTCTCTAGGTAATGAGTTAAATCACGAGAATCGTTAAGTTCATTTCACCGTTTTTCATTTTCTGAAAGTGTGATCGGTGTTTCTTGTCACAGGGTGCTGTATGTTCGAGATTGCTGCACACCAACAAGCATTCAAAGCACCTGTAAGTTTAGTCGTTTCGCATTGCAGCGAATATATATAATACTATATACACACACACAAACACATATAGATGCATTCTGAATTCGAAAAACGAATGAAATAGGATATGAATGGACTCATCAACAAGATCAACAGATCTTTGATCTCACCAATGCCCATCGTATACTCGTCAACTCTGTAAGTATTTCTCAAAATTTCAAAATATTTATGCGTTCGCAATAAGATTTCTACTTTGCTAAATCCTAGATACTTACTCGCGCTCAGGAAACAAATTATCAAGAGTATGCTGAGGAAAAGTCCCGAACACAGGCCGACGGTAAATTACCATTTTTTCACTTACTTTGTTTGCTCGTAGTGGTATATATCATACTAATCCAATTTATATACGCATCGTAGGCTGCAGAGCTGTTAAGACACCCGCATTTGCAGCCTTTTCTCCTTCGTTGTCAAAACTTGTCTACTGTTTTCCTCCCTGTGAAATCTCCCTCTCCCGACTCTGCGAATGGGAGATCAAATAGGTCATCACCCCGTAGCTCCGATGGTGGGAAAAGCCACCGAGAGAGAGAGATGAAGCTGAAGCAAAGGGATCTGCTTCCTTTGTTCGCAGAGAGTATTGATACGCAGCATCCGTCTTTACTAGACGATGATGCGTTGATCGAAGATCTACTCGAGACCAAGAGGGTCGACCCGACCAGCTACTCTGGGAAGATGTCTCACGACAGTGAGGACTCGAAAAGTGGGGACACGAGCGAGACGACTGATCATGACAATCACAAGTCTTCGTCGCATCAAGAGAGCATCTACATGATGGATGCTTTGGAGAGACTGGCTAATGCGTTGCGGGAGGAGCACGAGGAGTATTCTCTCAGAAAGAATACGGCTAACGGAGAAGGTGGGAATACAAAAACAAAGGTGGGGATACCTTCTCTTGATGAAAACAGCCCCTCAACCGATGAAAAGGTGAGATCTGAAGTTGACGAAGAGCCAAGAAGCTCGTCCCATGAAGACGAAAGCACGGCCGAATGTTCTGGACTTTCCTCGGATAAGGATCACACAAAGATCAAAGATGATATCGCAGTTGAATTGAGGCAAACGAAGAAAGAAATGAGAGACAGGCCGTTGCTGAATAGCCATGATGATAACTCAACTACACCAAGAGTAACCAAGAAAGCCACGGGCAGCGATCTACTGTTGAATACGCGGACTGCAATGAGCAGCGATGGTGGCGACATGAAGCATGAAAATCCAGGTGAACATAGAGCTCATGCTTTGGAATCGCTGCTTGAACTGTGTGCGCGCTTGCTCAAAGAGCATAAGTTCGACGAGCTCTCGGGCGTGCTGAAGGCCTTCGGGGAAGACACCGTCTCGTCTCGTGAGACGGCGATCTGGCTCACGAAAAGCTTAATGGATGCCCATAAACAACAGGCTGACAACTCCTAGTTCAAGAATTTGGGCATACTGTGTGTTCAATTTGTAGTGATTTGTTATTGTAAAGATCAAGTTTTTGTGGCGTGTATGTATAATTTGTTTGCTAAAAGGAGAGTGTGATTGAGTTTTGCAGGTTTAATATGTAGAGAAAACAAGTTAGTTTGATTTCCTTTTTTGGCTAATATAATGTGAGTTTTACTGAAACCATCAAAATGTTGGAAGCTTTGTATTTTAGTTTGCAAGTTTTGACGAGAGTTTCCTTTGTTAATTTGTATTTTATCTATAAAAATAGTTTGTGGATAATAGGGTTTGTATATTTGCTGTTTATAATTAATTTGATTAGCAATTTAGCATGGATAGACTCACATTTGAAGTTCTTTTGCAATTTTTGTGATATTTTTTCCCTTTTCTAGTAGTATATTTTTTTTTTCTTTCAAGGCATTTTTGTTCATTAATTATATTCACAAATATGCACCATTTAGAGGATATTTTTGCAACTCGAAGGATTGTAGTTGATGTTTGTAATGTTGGGATAGTTGGGAAAAATGTTCCTTTCAATTTTTGGATTCCTTTCAAAATTGCTAGTGTTAAACCACACCACAATGTTGAATCTCCCTCATCTTTTTATATTGTTAAATAAATAAAAATTTAAAGACCGCGTTCGATAAAATCGAATTCAACTATCCAAGACCTTGGCCTTCAGCGTTAACCATATTTTTTTATCCTTCTCTTCTTTCTTTTGCTCTATAAACTCTTATTTTATACTATTCTCTAAATTAATGAAATAATAATCTTTTCTCTTCTTTCTTTTGCTGCTATAAACTCATATTTTATATTCTCTGTTATGCACTCTAAATTAATGAAATAATCTTTGCAATTTCAGCTTGAAAAGACGATGTTCGCTGTTCTCATAATTAATATTATCACCGTTTTATTTACTGAGATATTATGCTAAGGCTATAGTGAATAATGGCTAATTTTAAAATTAATAGGCAAAATAAAAAAAAATTTGTCTATTCAGATATTCACATAAATACTTGTTTTTTTAGGAGCCAATTTGCCCGTCAAGGAATACTGGTACTTACCTTATGAATGGCTCACATCTAAAGATAGTTTGGTAAAAAGATTTTTTTGTAAATATTCATTCATAAATAATAACGTTAAATGTTTCATAAATTAATTCATAATCGACATATGTGATGATTGATATCTGGTGAAAATTATAATGAAGAGTTTTTCTTAGATAAGCTATCAACATCATTTCTCATTACAAGATATGTCTTACCATTTCGCTACTATACTAATAAAAATGAAAAGGCAAGACGTCCTATCCCGACACTTACAGCCTATATATCTGTAATGAATGTGAAGTGTATGATGATAATATACTCCCTCCGTCTGCCATTAGGAGTCTCATTCCTTAGCGGCATGGGTTTTTAAGAAATGTTAAGAAAAGTGAGTGGAAAAAAGTTAGTAGAATAAATGTCTCACTTGTATATATTAATTTTAAATGAAATGTGAGTGAGATGAGTTAGTTGAAGGTGAGCCCCTATTACCATTTATGGTAAAAGTGAATCGGGACTCCTATTCGCGGATGGACTAAAATGAAAAAATGGAACTCCTATTCGCGGACGGAGGGAGTAGCATAGAGAGTAGTATTAACAAAAATTGCATTTTTTGTGAACAAGATACACATGCCGCATAGCTGATTATTCAATGTGAACTCCGGTTGATGATTTTTTCTAAAAAAATAATCTCATCTACAATTAAGAGTCTCAGTTTGCCATTTCGATATGTATGTAGATTGAGGTCCCAATTCATTTTTTGTATAAATAGTACTCCAAGTAAACTTTATATTCTACTAGCTCATTTTAATTACATTTTATTATATAACTATATATAAAAATGAGATCATATTCCACTATTTTTTTTTGTCGCTTACTTTTTTTTAGTATATTTGTTAAAATCCATGCCAAACTAAATCAATACTCCTAGTTGGGAACTGATGAAGTATTATCAACGATTTATACGTCATTGAGATTTAACATGGGACTGAGATATACAAGTATACTACAATCTATAACATTTTCTTCCACATTTATGTGGATCCCACAAAAAGTATACAAACCTTTAAAAAGAAGGGAAAGAATTGAAGGAACGTAGATAAATAGCACTATATAAATTGGGACAATTCCACAGCATGTTCAATCGCTTAAACATAGAGAAAACATTTCCTTATCTCTTTCACAATATAGTAAAATGGCAAAATTTGGTAAGTTTACTTTCCTTTGCATCCCTCTGTTTTTGGCGTTGGTGACTGTATTTTTGTCAGCGGTGGCAGCGCAAGATGCTGCACCGGCACCGAAACCGAAACCGGAGGAGGTTGCAGGGAACGGCTCTCTAGTCTCTACCTGTAACCGAAACCGGAGTATTTACTTACATTTTCCCCAATTTTATTTTTCTTTTTAACTACATTGCTTCAGTAGAATCGTGTGATTTGAATACCGAGTGTTGATATATGAGGCTTGTAATACTACTATATTACTTATGACTGTTTTGAATATTGTTTGATTATTATTGTTGCCATATTTTGATGTACTCGTAAATAGACTTGCATCGTATATTGCATACCTTGATTCTCCGTATCAATGGCGGATCAAGAGTCGAAGAATGGAGGGGGCGGAGATGGCTCCATATCAATGATGTCGTAGTCATCGATATTGACAATAGATAACTAATATTGGCCGTCCTCAACGGATAAAACAATATATTGACCTACTCAACGTTCCAAGTTGTCGGTCTAGGTGGATCCTAACCCGTTGCCCAACATATTTGTCGACATCGTTTTGTATGTTGGGGTCGACATTGAAATTTCAAAGTATTGGAATCCATTTGAGATTTTAAAAAAAAGATTGGAAGAATGAAAATGAGAATATAGTTTGGGATGAAAATGAAAGTGAATGGGGAACATATTTATAGAAAAAATTGTGGAATAAAAATTCATCCCTACCACCAGTCCGGTCCATTGTGCAGCAACAAGCGATCTAGACACACTAGACTGATAGCGAGTCGCGAATCCCCACCTCTCCAATAATGAGCCTCTCTACCTGCACCTCCACAGGTAATGCGCGGGGCAAGACTAGACCTCCAAAATCATCATCAGGCCAAGAGAGACATCACAATAATAGCATATGGTGTTGCTTCTACAATTTTATAACCAATACCGAAAACCATCTTTACAATGGATGGTTTGGTATTTTGATGATCTCTACCTTATTGACCACAACTTTAACATATCCAATAGCCAGATTGAAGCATATGGTTCGACCACATACTGTTAACATCGACGAACTACACAATCATAACATGAAGAATCATCTTGGGAATGCAATGACGGTATGAGAAAGAACAACAAAGTGGACAAGGGTGAAATATGTGACTGAATACTTCCAACTCTTCAATAACCATATTAAAGCAAATCACCTTCTTTACATGATATCCAACTTCGAATACCAGTAGATCTAAGTACACGAACACAGTGGATAACAAGGTGAAAGAAAAACAGGCTATGCAAATGGGCATCCTAAAGAGAAGAAAGCAGACAATGTAATTCTTAAAGAACTACAAGAACCCAGCCCCCTTTGTTAGTCTTTGAACCTGCAAAATTCAATAGAGAGAAACCCTAAGGCATTGGCATCAACATAACTAATAACCATGTTGAGGAAGAATAACAAGTTGTATTGCAAAACACTAATATTGGCATCAACAACAGTTAAAAACTTTTAAAAAGCTGAAAATCAACAAAAGTTTACGGTATGCACAACTCAATAAACCATCTAATAGTAATTCACAATTGGGGCATTTCATCGAACACTTGAGAGAGTACTCAACAGACCACGCGAAATCAGCACAAAACCCTAACAATTTGGAGTGAAAACAAAACAATTCGGAGTACCTTTATATGAGCATCATTTGGCAGTATTCATCATCAAGGTGATGTTATCCCCTTTTAACAAAATCCTACCGAGCTGCTTCCTGCTGTTCTTCTTGATGTTGACCTCCTCAGCTTCATCCAGCACCAGATTCATGTACTCGTCGAATCCGATTATTCGGCCCTCGATCCTCAGATCCTTCTGCTCAAACAGCCAAATCTGAATGCGCGCTTTGCTCTGAAGATACCTGAAGATCAGGTTAATCGGTTGGGTCATAATACGCTGAACTTTCGTGCTAGCCATGGCTGCTGCTTGAGGTGGAATCGCTGCAAGAATTATCTCTCTCTCTCTCTCGCTGCAAAAACCCTAGCTAGCCAGAAGGGAATGAGGTTCTCTCTCTTCACTCGTCTTTGTTCATTAATGGGCCGAAGCGAAGCAATCAGGCTTTTTGTAAAACGTTGGATTTCTGTATTCATTAGGCCTATTATATTGGTTCGTTCATCTTCTCACGGGCCCAAATTTTATAAGTAAGATAAATTGTAGGTCAAATTACCCCAAAAACAATAAATTGGTCTTGATCGTTTTTTTGTTAATTTAAAAAGTACTACTCTCCCACTTTTCTTTTTAGTTTGTCCTATAAATGATATCACATTTTCATTTTTGGAAAAAGTTATCTCACACATTAATATAAATATACTACTCCTTTCGTCTCAAGGTAGTTGGGTCGTATTCCTTTTTGGATTGTCCCAAGGTAGTTGAGTAATTTCTTTAGTTGGCAAAAACTTTATCTTCTTTTATACTTCACTTTACTTTTTCTTCATCTCTTTTGTACTTTATTTCACATTTTCACTCTTGAGCAAAAACTTTATCTTATTTTACATACTTTATGCCCTTTACGTTTCCTACTTTATCCCCCCTCTTACTTTTCAACACAATTTGTTAATCATCGTGCCAAAAGTTTTGACTCAACTTAGTTGAGAACTTAGTTGAGACGGAGATTAACAAATTGTGTTGAAAAGTAAGAGGGGGGGATAAAGTAGGAAACGTAAAGGGCATAAAGTATGTAAAATAAAGTAGGAGTGATTGAATATTTTATTTTTTGTCAAAATTAAAAATGATTCAACTTGATTGGGCGGAGGAAGTACATTATAATTTTGATGATTTTTTCAGTTGTGTCATAGTCGAAATATTTGTCATCATATGTGTACTCATTTTTTTTTATGTATTATCTTTCTTTGGATATTTCCATCAGGGTGGCCAAAGTTAAATTTATAGTAATACATAAAAAAATGGTTAAAGATATTGGATCAGTCTTTTTTGGCAAAATATTCAACGCACTTGATTTGTTAAAGACATACTTTCTTATAATTCATGCTTTGTCAAAATCAGATATAAAAAGTATTGACAAGCAGTATTCACTATTAAATAGTATGATGATTTTGTAGATCAAAATTTGAGAGAGTCTCGAAGAATAAATAATGATACAAACATGATGATCAACCAAATCCAAAATACAAAATCTTAAAAAAAAGGGCATCAAGAATCCAATTTCTGCATCAAGTCAAAACAGCCTGTACCGACTTTGACAGGCAGACCTAAGCAGATCCTGGACGACGGGGTCTCTAGGTCATCTTTTAGCCCCAGAGACGCCGCTTCAACGATGAACTTGGACGCCATCTCAAACGACATCTTAAGGAACGGAGATATTGACTCTGATATACATCCATGCCGACTCATTGGCCTATACCCACCTGTATGGGTCATGTAATCTGCGATCAAGCTCAAATGCCGGTAGTCAATCTTCACCCCATAGATATCGAACACCTGCTTCACCTCTCTTATCAGAGTCTCTCTGGAGGCCTCCACACCATATGTGTTCAGCACCGCGTGCACATTGTTTGAATAGAGACGATTCACGTCAAGATCCGCATGCATCTCCCACAGCGACTTGAAGTCCACTCCAGAAGCCTTCATTGCCCAATACACCGCGTCGTCTGCACCCGCTTCCGGTCTGTTCTCGCCCCTTTTCGGCTTCTTGGTGTCGTTCCAGATGACTGTTTTCTCATCAGGGTCGTATTGTACTAATCTGCATTGGCTCATCTTGCCAGTCCTCTTGATGAATACCTTCTTTGCTGTTTTCTGGGCAAGCTGGGAAAAACAGTTTGAACAGTACCGTTTCATAAGAAAAATAATTCAAGAAATTATCTGACTAGTATTATTATTTACTGTAATTAAGAAGATATTTATTTACCTGATCAAGCAATAAATGAGGCTCGTTGGTAAATCTGAAGTGGACTTCATACGACAATCCTTTGCATTCCAACTTCACAGCACGTTTTATTTTCTTGCTGGAAAAACCTTTTCCTGAATAAAAATCTCTTGCGGATGTACCTCCGCCCTCATCGGCTTTTTGTTCCTCTTTCTCATCTGAGTGTATGGTTCCATCTTCTTTGCTGGTATCCATATCCTCGGGATCTTCTACCTCGCTCTTGCTCTTCTCCGTATCCGGAGATAACTCATCTTCACCATGGTCGACATCAGATTCATCACTATAGTCCCTTTCATCCGAAGCTTGTTGCTTTCTCTTCTGTGCATCTGCATCGAGGTCATCCCCACCCTTCTCTTCATCTTCATCATCATCATCGTCATCGTCATTGTCGACTTCTGTTGATTTTTCCCCTGATTCATCTTCATCAGTTTCACCTGATACTGCTGATTTTGAACTAGACATGAAGTTTTTAATGCCACTGATTCTGGAGAGGAAAATGATATGATTTTCGATTGCATCCTCCAATTCATACAGAAACGTAGTTTCAAGGGTATCCTTAATGTCCTCTGATGGTATAAACTCGGTCTCTTTGAGTTTCATTTTCAACTTATAAATTCTAGCCACCTCATGCCGATCAAACGAGATTCCAACTTCCATACTCTCCACCAGATCCGCCACTGAGACTCTCTTCACCTTTGAAACTAGGGCCACGACGTCACGCCTGTATATCACAGATTTGAAAATAGTTGAGTAAATATCACAGTGAGTTTTCGATGTGTATCATAAAGGAGAGTGTCATAACTCACTTGGATCTCAAATCAGCGAATGGGCAGGTCAAAACGGGAGTCTTAATGACATTTGGTGCAGTCATCAAAATCTCCTGGAGACGAGGAATACCAAGGGTCACATTCATTTCTCCACGGCCAGCCAGATGAAAAGTGTTGAGTCTGAAAAAATACGAGCATCATATCAGCCACCAGACATTACTGACAAATACAATCTAGATAAGCAGAATTTAACGAATCCCTCTCCATATAGCATTAATCAAGAGATCAGGGAAGAAATCTTACGTCATCTGAGTTGATGGTTCGCCTACTGACTGAGCTGCAATGACACCAACTGGTTCTCCTGATTCTGCGAGACTCGATAGATATTTCTGCTTTACCAACGCTAAAAAGGCTTGCTCTTCTGCTAATGCCTTTTCTTTCTCACGTTCCTTCTTTTTACCTTTGTGTCTTGAAAGAATTTGTTTTTCTGATGATTTTTCTTGCACATCACGAATATAGCACCTGGCTTGTTCTTCAAGCCCCTTGGGTAATTCGTTAATGTAACTGTTGAATTGACGCTGGTTCTGAAATTTCTCGCAGATAGTTTCTCGATTCTACGACATAAAAAATAAAGATATATCTAAGTCTTTTCTTTTACCATTGTTAGAAGGCATCCAAATGCAATCAAAAAGTTCAACAGTCTAGAACTAGAGGAGATTAATATAATAGCTTACATCTTGCAGTGCCTTAAAATTTTTAAGGAAGCTTGTCTTGAGGACATCAACACCATCTTCTCCATAGTAAAATTGAACGATCGAACCATCAGAATCACGAACTGTATAGTCATAACAAACTTTGAGACTCTCAAGATTTTTTATCAGACAACGTTGTAGATATCCACTGCGAGATGTCTTTACTGCTGTGTCAACTAACCTGCAGGAAATAAGATAGAAGTTTGAGAAGGCTATAAAAAGAGAAAACAGATAAAAAATGTTCGAAAAAAATTCAATCTGAGAACAAAAACAAGCTGATGCAATGGACAAAACAAATGGGAGAGTAGAATTTACCCTTCACGGCCAGCCATACAATGGAAGTAATATTCCTGTGGTCGGAGGCCGGAAAGAAAGCGATCAGTGATAAATCCTCCTGCTCTGGCAGTGTAATCCCAGGGAGGAAAGGAAGGCAAAGTCTTCCCAGATACCATTCGAGGCACTCTTTTACCTTCCAACTCTTGTTGTCCTAGATAGGAAGATATTTGTTGGAAATTCACCTATCCAAAATGAATGAAATTGCCGTGTCAATTTTTCATTAAACATTTGAAACAGATAAATAAGCCATCCGGAAAGAGAGGGGAGTATTTGACAAACGAGGAACTTGTAAGAGTAAGTCAAGAAGGCCGTTAATAGAACACAAACAGGACAGAACTAAATTAATGACTACAACTCTCCCACATGAGAATATATTTATGCCACAACTATTTCAGTCCGAAATCGCGATTCAGTCACTTCAACAACAGCAGTTTATAATAAAGCAGCATAGTATGCGCATAGAATATTTCAAATTAAAAAGCCCAAGTTTGGCATGTAGAAAGTAGGGACGGTAGATTCTATTCCTTGCGAGAACAGGACATTAGCTTAAGGAATTAATGATATATTCTAACTCACCGTACTACCCTTAGCGCCTGTAGTGGTCATTACGGAGATGCAGTTCTTTGGAAAAGGTTTCAACAACCCTCTAGTCAGCAAATGTTTGAGTATATCAGAACCTTCCCTAGTTAGCCTATTTGTCAACTTATTTTTCATTTTCATGTCCAAGGTTGCAGTTGAAGATTCTCTATGACTGGATATGACTTTTTCAATTTCCAACTGCAGCTCTTCAGGGCCTACCAAAACAAAACAATAAAGGATAAGAAGCAAATTCAGCATTAAAAAGTAATGGTACATCAGTAAAAAACAAGAATAATACAAACTAAATTCGTAAAACATTAACCATCACACACCGAGTAATTTAAGCAAATGCCAACTAAGAAGATCTGAATATACTTGTAAATGTTCAGAGCAAAACCTAATGTGCATTAATATTACATCTGGATTTAGTTCTTAATAGAACAAAATTCACCATCCAATGTTATGTTTATTTAAATAAGTAAACTAAAATAAGAAAATCTGGAAACCATTTAGTGCAAATAGCATAATAAGCAAAAAACAATAATTTTATCAGAGTGCACAGTTTTACTGATGTTTTATCATTAAGTTAGAAATAGCATAATTATGAATGTGTGTGTGTGTGTGCTTATCAGCATATGGTGGGATATTTGATATGAATGAAGGACAGAGAACAGAGGAATGTAGTAGTAGTTGGTTGAATCAGTGACTCAGAAAGGATTTGACAGCACCTTAGAAATGGATTAATTGATCAGTTCGAATTCCATATTTAATTTGGGTTGGAAGTGAATAGAAAACGGCTGCAGAGACAGCAGCACACCTAGCCTACAGTGTTTGTTGATTGTACTTGAAAAAAACTAAAAGAAAGGCACAAAGTTGTATAATGTGAAAGATGAGCTTAAAAACACAGGTCATTTTAAGATCGTTTTAGTTCATACACATACACTAAAACGGTCTTAAATTGACCTCCGTGTTCTAAACTAAATCAATCTAAATATGACCTAATTGTTATCTAAAAATGACCTCCGTGTTTGGTTATTTAGTTATGCATTAGGAATTAGTTATATTTTTATCACTACCCTTGAAGAACAAATGTCAGGCAAAACATGGAAGAAGAATCATAAAATCTTAACTTGGAGAAGTACATCATATTCAAGAAAAATTTCCAATACCATACCTATTTGCCCAGGTTTGAACTTGACAAAATCGCAGTGGACCTCTTCACCTACATCTTCTCCTTCAAGTTTCTCCTTTCTCTGGATATCGTAATTGGGTAATATGATAAGGTCATCTAGCCCACATGTGAACCCATGAAACTGCCATGAACAGAGAACATTTTGTGAGTAGACAGATGAGATGCTCATATATATCAAAACACTTTAAATTAGCATGATAAGCACCTGCAAGAAGAGTGTGAATAACCGGCTTAATGCAGAAAGCAAAATTCCTGCACTATTAGCTCCATAAAGCTCTTGCACTGTGTGAACCAAGCCAAACTTTCCAAATTGAGCCTTGTCGATGACACCACGTACTAGCTCATTTTTCCAAATTAATAAATCATGTTCAGCATTGTGATCTTGATCCTCCTCTCCTTTTTTGTACTTGGCGCTAGCAAAATAGTTCTTCGGAATTTTCCCTTGATTTTCAACAATACAAGGTGCACAACCTCGTGTGATGTGATTCAGTAATGCTGTAATGACCTAGAAAGGCAAAAAAAAAGTTAACAAATCACATAGATACTTCTAGATATCAATGTATTCCTTTGTCATCATGCTTAGAATTTCTGTAATACTCCCTCCGTCCCCAAAGAATATGCACTTTGGGTTCGGCACGGGTTTTAATGTAAAATTGGTAAAGTAAGAGAGAGGTAGAGAGAAAAAGTAATTAAAGTATTGTTAGTGGAGAATGGGTCCCACTTTATTAGAGAGAAAAGACTTTCAAAAATTAGAAAGTGCATATTCTTGAGGGACAGACTAAAACGGAAAGAGTGCATATTCTTGAGGGACGGGGGGAGTATATACAAAATAAGCCATGTATATCGGGAAGCATATAAGCATCTGAAAATTTTTACCTGTTTCCCAGTCCAAAGAGGCTCCGGTTTCCATACTGCAGGCAAGACAGATTCCACCAGACCTTCAGAATCTAATACTGAAACTTTCCGTTCTCCTGGATGCGAACCAGGCCCAGCTGCAAATACACCAGACCCATAAAGCAGCTGACTAAATTCACTCCGATTAAAAAATGTATTCTTCATTGTAATAAGCACAGCAGCGACAATATGATCCTGAAATATTACAATCACAAGCTTGAATTAGATAATCGCGCAGGTGGAGGAAGAAATGTAGCACGAAAAAAAAGTAATGGACATCGCAATCACTAACAACTTTTAGGAGAGAAGATAGCAATTAACATGCTGTCCTGATACTTGAACCTGAATCAAGCCTCTCACAGTGTCACCCTTTGTTGGAACAATATATTGTTCATTAGCATTAACAATGTTGTAAGCTTCTGCACGAGAAATTTCATCTTGAGGAAAATGCACATTGATTTCATCACCATCAAAATCTGCATTGTATGAGCTGAAGCCAATTTCAAATGAAGATGTCTATCTATGGATTATCAAGGAAAAAGATTGTATTTATGATAAAGAAAAATATGCCAACCTGCAATTTGCATAATGCATGCGGAGAGTTCTTTCTCCTTTCAATACACGAACTACATGAGCCATTATACTTGGCTTGTGGAGCGTGGGCTGCAAAGAAATTCGAAACAAAGCTTAAAGCATATATGAACCCTATAAGAGATTAGACAATATAATGTCCAACAAAATACTTTCAATGGAAAACTGGACTTGAAAGTGAGTGATACTGCCTACTATTCCTAGTATACAATACTTCTATTCCAAAAGATAAAATTTCAAGCATCATATTCAAGCCTTATCATTTACAAGGTACTAATAATCTACCTGAAATTTGGAGAAATCAATGGACAGACACACACACACATATATATATACAAATAAAATAACAGTATCTTTTACATATAATTAAAAGCAGAATATCAAATAAATTATCAGTTAAATGGATCCTTTCAAGTACCTGACGATTTACAAGCACAATATCCCCATCCTGCAAGTGGCGAAGGACAGTCTTGCCCTCAAACTCATGCTCGTCGATCTTCCCCGATTGTGTTACGACACCCCGTGAAGAGGGTAATTTTCTAGATATTGCTACACGCGTCATTTTATTTTTTGGTAGCTTTACAGTGGACACACTATCCACATAAGTTGTAGCTCCAGGATGGATATCAGGCCCATTAATGACAGCATCCCTCAATTTTCCAGCATTCCAAGGAGTCACTCTCTGAAATACATTAGGGACTAAATAATGGAAGGAGTTTTGAAAGTAATATACACTAGTCTGACATGAGAAATCCCAAAAGACTGCAATCATTTTATCAGACAAAAAGAGCACCGCTGACTACCATGTTGCCTCTCCATACATGCTCATGTAGCTAATGTCGTTTCTTTCACTCACACGGCACAATAACAAGAGACAGTGACTTGACCGATTACAAAAACATACAGTACTACTAAATAAAACCTTCACCCATACCTCTGGATATGTCAATCTCAAAGCAAAGTATGGAGGAATTCCAATTTCATTAACTGCCAAGTAAGGGTCTGGAGATATGACAGACCGGCAAGCGAAATTGACCCTTTTGCCCATCATCTTCTGACGGAATAAACCCTCTTTCTTTTCAAGGAACTGACAAATTCCCATAACCCCATCTTTTGAAGATTGACCTGAGTTGGAGATGCAGACAGAAGAACTTATGAAAATACAAGATAAATAGTTATAACAGAAGTACAGAACTTTACACTCCATAGGAGCAGTTAGAATTTAACAAGCACTAATGGCCCAACACTGGAAAAGAGAAACACAAAAAACGTGAAGATGCATCTGAAGTCCAGAAAGTTCGGGCCAACGGGATCATGATTTACAGGGAAATAATATACTCCCTCCGTCCCCAAAGAATATGCACTTTGGGTTCGGCACGGGTTTTAATGCAAAATTGGGAAAGTAAGAGAGATGTAGAGGGAAAAAGTAATTAAAGTATTGTTAGTGGAGAATGGGTCCCACCTATAGAGTGACAAGAGGTTCCAAAATTGGAAAGTGCATATTCTTGTGGGACAGGCTAAAAAGGAAAGAGTGCATATTCTTGTAGGACGGAGGGAGTAGTTTTTATACTGGGCTGTACCTGACATAAATGTGAGGTTACAATCTTAGGTTATATAATATTACAAGATAAATCATCTACTGTTCTGGCACGCTAAGTTTAAGGAATGCATATCAGCATATCACACATCTGGGCTGACGGGGCACCAAAAACTGTCCAGACAAGAGGAAACAGGGGATGAAGATAGCTTGCTAAAGACTTTTATCTATCTGAATTACAGGACAGATACAAATAAATTTAAGTTACTGATGATATTTATGGAGTTGCTAAGGTATTTCATATTCAGTTTACTCTGGGTACTTAACTACTACAGCAATAATAACCAACAATGATGATGCTCTCAAACTCAAAAGGCACCCCTGTAATGCAAGTCGTTTGAAAAGAGCAAGCACAGGTGAAAGAAGAAATAGACTCACTACTCGCAGTTTTGCTATCAACTAATACATTGATAGATTGCTGAAGATCCATCCAGCGACTAATAATCCTTGAGCGTTCAGAATTATTCGTGTGAGCATTTCCTAAAGCGATATTTGCCTGCAGCACCTTCCCTAATAGAACAGTGTGTGGATGCTCCATCACCTGAAGGGAAGATAATGAAAATAATTGTAAGCATGTGTTGGTAGCAACAGCATTTTAGTGGCAAATAAGAACAAAAGCTAATGCAGAGAAAAAAAACACAAGATTTTGTAAAGAGCAAATCCTTTACCTAAATGTCAACAAGAGATCATGTCAATGGCACATATGAAAAATTTGAAGGTAAAGAGACCACCGACGTTGTTAAATTAAGCATACATGAAAAGAATTTCTCTGACTTACAGAATCGCCACCTTTGGCCGGAGGTCTGAATTTAATAGGAGGCACGAGAACAGTCTCTAGAAAAAACATTGAGTAGCCTGCTATTTTTTCAAAAATAGTATCATGCTGGTGCTGAATATCACTTATATATGAGCAAAGCTCAGCTTCATTTTCCCACAAACGTCTCAGAATACCTCTGACCTGCCAGTTAGGGGGCATAAAAATATTTTAATAGCTATAATTTGTCGAAAGGCAAGAAACCATGAAATTAATACTAAGGAAGCCACCTCTGAAGGTAAGAGAGGTCCTGAAAATAAATCAGCTTTCTCCTCAGACCCCGGATTTTGAAATTTTGTTTGCTTTCGTCTTTTTTGGCTGGGTGTTTTGGGGCTATCTGAGGTAGCATATGAATGGGCTTCAGCTGTGTCAGAGCCATCCTTCCATGAACAATCACTAGCATTTAACACCTCAGAGGAAGGCCTATCCTCACCACCTCCGCTGTGCGTCACATCTAACCCACTGCTTAGTATGGCATTCGCTCTCAATTGGGTACTAGAAATCCCTTTCTGCATAATGTAGTGGATAAGGAAGAGTTGGAGATTATTAAAAAAATATAAATTGCCTCAGCCGTATTTGCATCATTCTTTTATAGTGGGTAATGAACCTCAGTTATTTTATCACATAAAAACCTGAGTTATCACAAATGTTAAAATAAAGCAAGACAAAGGGAAGCTTGAGATAGTGAAAATAACAAGAATGAAACATTAAAATGTGTAATTCTAGCTATGAATAAAGAACTGGCTGTTAAAATAACGCAAATCAGATTGAACATACCACATGAAACCATCCAAATGTTGGTTTGGTGATCTTTGGGTTACTGCGTTTGCAGTTCTTGCACTTCTTCTCTTTACTCTTTAAAAACTCATTCAAAACTGACATAGATTCAGTTAGCAAGGTGGAGTCCCAGAATGCCTCTTTCTCATGCTTGTGGTCATTTTCGACATCAGAAACGACTACAGAATGTGATACATTACTCCCTTGACTATCCTCTGGATCAACTACATCTTCTACTTCGGCCCAGTCCATCTTTTTCTTGTCTATCATCTTCTGTCGCAAACTCAACTTCTTCGCTGCAACAATGTTACCTTCTTTTATCCTTTTCAATTGAGAAACACAGTTCTCAGCCTAAACCAAGCACAGTGAATGTTAGGCTAATAAACATACATTGCCAATATAGTGATTACAAGACAACAATTTGAACAACGAAAAAGTTATACCAACCCACCTCCGCCTTGCTTGATCGAAAATGAAAACAATAAAAGCATGCTTTATTGAGAATATTACTCAGCATTTTCACAAGCAATGGATTGTAAGCTGGCGAAACAAGCTCAATGTGGCCACAATGACCAGAGCAATTAAACGATTGCTGGCCGCACGATTTACACCTGCAAAATACAGGACAATCATGAATTCCACACACAAAAACGCACCTTCCACAAACTTTTTAACTTACTCAGCGCCGTCAACGAGAGGTCCCATAGCTAAATCATATAGTCCGCCGGGAATTGGCTTGTCCAATGTATCAAGCAAATTAGGATTCGTGATTTTCACCACACTCTGCTTCCTCACTTCTTTATCAGTCATAAAGCCAAAACGGACCGAGCGCACCATCTCAGTTGCAGCCTTAATTAACAATAGAAACACAGAAACTCAATTTAACAATAGCGTGGAGAGGTTCGAATTGAGTAAAAACGAAAACAGAAACTTACCATTTTGGAATAAATTCGACGATTGAAGATCAAAATTCAATTCGAAAGTCTACGTCGCGGAAGCAAAGTTAGGTTTGTAGAGCTTATATATAAACATAGGAGAGCGGCAATGGAGACTGGCGGTGAGGAAGGCGGGGAGGGTTTTGCCGGAAAGGGGGAGAAACAGAGAGGCTTTTTCATTAGGGTTTTATATTTATACAGTTTGGACATGGAGGGAATATAAAATTGGTAATTAAGACATTAACGTTAACACTTCGCCGCAAAAAAATTTTTAAATAATGAAGTTATATTAACGGTAATTAAGACATTAACGTTAACACGACAAAAGATTTTTAAATAATAAATATATATTAACTTAAAATAAAGAATATAGAGTAAATAAGTATAAAAATATATTTATATATAAGAACTAATTAAAATAAGTATTTATAATATTATAAACAATTAAAAATATTATAAACAACAACAAAAAGATATGTGTACTTCTCTCAACTCACTCTCAATGAAAATTTTCATATTTTTAGCATTTGATTGTATACTATTTTAATATTTGATATGAGTGTAGTAGTATAAAATAAAAGAAATAACAAACGAGAAGATATGTGGATGAAATAGAATAAGACATACAAATAAGAAAAATATAATACTACTATTTAAAAAAGAAAAAAAAACAAATTATTAGAATGAATAAATAGTTCACCAGTTTCGATTAACAAAACATAAGTATTCATAAATGCAAACAAAAACATAAGAAAAACAATAACAAATCAGTAGTTCATAAGTTTTGAAATTGCAACATACTCCCTCCGTCCGCCATTAGAATTCTCATTCTTTGGTGGCACATGTTTTAATAAATGTTAAAAAAATGAGTGGAAAAAATTTAGTGGAATATGAGCCTCACTTGTATGTATTAGTTTTAAATGAAATGTGAGTGGAATGAGTTGGTGGAATGTGAGACCTTATTACCACTAGTGTTATCACCCGTGCTATGCACGGGACATAAAATTTTTAAATATTAAAGATAAATTCTAAGGTAAGTAGATTAAAAAAAGATCATAAAAAAATATAATGATGTTTATAATTAAGAATATGTGTTAATTACACTAAGTATTCATAACACTATAAACAATAACAAAAAGAAAAATGTACTTCTCTAAACCCCTTCTAAATGAAATATTTCATATTCGACAAATGATGCTACACAATTTTAATTTGATATGAGTGGAGCAAAATAAAATAAAATAAACGATAAATAGAAGATGTGCGACTAAAGATCAAATAGTACGTGTTAGTTATAATAAGATATTTAAGTAAAGGAAAATGTGCGACTACGAATTAAAGCGGAAGAAATTATATAATTTGAAAAAATAAATAGCTCAATAGTTTTAATCAAAAAAATATATTATACCTAGTTATTTAAACAAAAAAAATTAAGTTAATCCATGTTTCTCTCCCTTGATTTTTTTAATTGCCTCTTCTATCCTTCTTTCCATTCTCTGTGGCCGCCCGAGGCGTCGCGGGCGACGCCGGCCAGCCACTCAAGTCCACAAAATTATGTGAGTTAATTCGAGCGCACATCATTTTATCCAAGCTAACCCAAATACTAATTAAAAAAGGTGGTCCAAAAGAAAAAAAGGAAAAAAATAGAAGTAAATGAGAAAGCTATTAAAATGTCATTCTGTTATCTCCTCTCGATTAATTTAACACCCCAATTTATTAAAAGGCAAAAAAATCATCACAATTTCCATTGCTCCACCATAGTATGTTGAATTATTATCAGTATAATATCTTTTTTTCTATTTCTTATCTGTTGGAGAACCCAATTTGAAATCTCTCAAAAATTGAAATCTAACATCTATATTGAAATCTAACAGGTATATGCATGATTTATAGACTATTACCACCTTTCAAGTTAAATTAAATGTACTACAAAAAAATTCAACATTTTAAAGTACAACAAATTAATAAAATTCATGGTTTAGGAAGATATATAGAATTAATAGAATTTTTTAGAATAATATACAATTATAAATTTGTATATTTGCAATGTGTCTTATTAGAGCACCCCCAATGGCAGCATGGGAGATCGGACCCATCCCGTCGGGACAATCCGTCGAGACCCCATTGCGGGTGTCCCGTCCCATAGAGATACTTGGTGTGGAAGGTTCTCATCCCATCCCATCCCATCCCATAGGTTAATTTATTTTTTATTTTTTATAATTAATAGAATTTTTTAGAATAATATACAATTAGAAATTTGTATATTTGCAATGTGTCTTATTAGAGCGCACCCAATGGCAGCATGGGAGCTCGGGCCCATCCCGTCGGGACAATCCGGCGAGACCCCATTGCGGGTGTCCCGTCCCATAGAGATACTTGGTGTGGAAGGTTCTCATCCCATCCCATCCCATAGGTTAATTTATTTTTTTTATTTTTTATAATCAAATTCATACCAAAATTATTTATAAATATCTCATTAATAATATTATTTTTTAATCATTAGTCTCACATGACATCATATTATAATTTTTCCACATCAAGATATTTATTTTTAAATTATAAACTTAATATTACGCTTATATTGTCATTTAAATGCATTATTTCTTGATATCAATTTAGATATTGTTGGAATATGTACATTTAACGTATATATACTATTAACAATTCAAACTAAAGAAATATATTATTAATAAAAATACTACACCATTATTAATTTTAATTTTATTTAATGATTTAATTATTAATACTTAAAAAGAAAAATAAATTGTGAGTATCCATTTAACTACTCCAAAATTGGCATTAATTAATATATTAAAGTTCAACTGTGAAGTGATATTATAAGTCATGTTTGGTGAGCGGTTTACTACCAAAAATAATTTTAGAGCTAATTAGAAATAATAAATAAATTAAAGATATGAAGTTCAAACTTTTTAAATATTTTCTTTTCCATATTATTAGTACCATCAAACCTGATTACATAGTTCATGATTTAAATTATGTTTTTTAGAATTAAGAAGACATGAGCAAACAAATACAAAAAACATATTTTTCACAAATAATAAATTCACTTTTATAAATACTAATTTCAATCATGCATGATAATATTCATAAACATAATATTTTGAGAATCATAAAAAAAAATAGAACTCAGTCATAAATAACAATATCTTAGCTAGTGGAATAAATCAAAATCAACTTAATTATAACTATGTATACTACTTATAGTAATTTAAATATAAATATATTTCTATATATATATCTTGAATGTAAATATATATTTATAAATAATTTCAACACATTAAATTAAATTAATATATTTAAATATACTTAAAAATATATACTATTATATACAATAACAATCCAAATGTAATTTTAAAAATGTGTTCAATTTAAAATTCTACTATATTATTAAAAGCCCATATTATAAATACACAAAAAAGCCCAAACTAAACCTTAATAGACTAAACCCACGCCTCCACATCTACTCTCCCACATCTACCTTTTATTATAGATACACGTTGCCACATACACAACCCATATACATATATAGTGTGAACACAAATTCTGCAATTAATAACATGCCCACAAAATGACTAAAAGGGTAAAAAATTAGGTTTCACAGTTTCCCGCCAAAAAGGGCATTTTTGACTTTTCATTAAACTGTCACTTTAGATTAGTATAGATTTATGGTAAAAGTGAACCTGGGCTCCTATTCACGGACGAACTAAAATGGAAAAAACGGGATTCTTATTCGCGGACAGAGGGAGTAATTGTTTATAACTAAAAACATACTTATTTTTTTAGAATTTAGTAGACATGATAAAACGAATAAAAAAACACAATTAATAAATTTATTTTCATCAAAATTAAATTCAATAGTACATAATAATATTTTGAAAACTATAAAAAAGAAATAGAACTAAAAGTTATAAACAAAATTATCTTATCTAGTAGTAGAACAAATCAAAATCAACTCAATTATAACTATGTGTACTTCTAGTAATTTAAATATAAATATATTTATAAATTATATATCTTGAATATAAATATATATTTATAAGTAATTTCAACATATTTAATTAAACTAATATATTATATAAAAATTGTATATTATTATACACAACAACAATTAATGTTATGCAATATTATTCTTTGTTTGATAATGAACTTTCTAATTTTAGAAATTTTTTTCTCTCTAATCAGGTGGGACTTCTTATCTATTAACAATACTTTAAAAACTTTTTCTTTCTATATATCTCATACTTTACCAATTATGCATTAAATTGTAAAACAAAAATATTTAAATTATTTTTATAAGGGTAAAATAGACATAAATACCATAGTTAAAAAATGATGAAGCTTATTAATTTTGATACCAAAATTTATTTAGTAGTATCATTTTAATGCAAACGCTTTAGATTTATAGCTTTTTAAGAAACTAGCATATCAAATGGAGATATAGTTTATAGTTCACAATATAATTGGAAAATTTATAATAAATCACAATTTTAACATAAATAATTATGAATCTCCATAAAAAGTGTAATCCTATACATTGTTCTTAAAAAACTTAACAAAGAGAAGGTGTAAAAAGTTATGTACAATTCATTTATCAATTTGCGCATTTTTATATTTCTCAAAACCGTAACACCGAAAAAATGATACTAATGTGCTCCAAGTTAACAAAGAGAAGTCGCCAAAGGTTATGTATAGAATTTCACTTTAATATCATCTCCATTCATAAACATTACATTTAAACCAAAAGAATTCGTATTCAACAAATAAATATATTTTTTCAATTGTTCCTACATATTTATATGTGTTATATATTAACCCAACAACACTTTTCACTTAAAATAACGATAAAATTTTATGCATCTTATTTGTTTTGAATAATGTGACAATTTATACTACTCTTTATATTATACGAATCCATACTAACTTTGTAAGTTTATATTCATTTTAGATATTTATAATTTCATCTAATTTCATAAGTTATTCTATAAACTTGGTATTATTATTTAATTAACTGGAGACTAATTAAAATATTTTAAATTGAATACTAATTAAAATATTAAAATATATTTTAGTAACACATAAGATGAAACTTAAAAAGATTAAATATTTGCATTGTCGTCTAGCATGTGAATTACTTCTAAGAAGAAGTATTGCGATAATGAAAAAAATTTTAATTTTAATCCAAATAAAAAGGCAAATTAAACTTTTAGCACAACTCCAATTTTAACCTAAATAAAAGAAAAATTAATATATAAATATAATTGCTTAAGCAAAAAAATTTATTAAAAAACATATTATATAAAATTTAATAAATAGTAGTAGTCAAATAAAACCAAACTTTGAAGACATAATATTATAGTCATAACACCCAATTTAAAACTCTTCTCAATTAAAACTTTTTCAAATTATAGAATCCAATAGACTAATAAGGCCCAAATAATATACTCCTACATAAACTAATTATCCCTACATGATACAAAGTGCCGCCTCACTTTCTATCCCTCTGTCCCCAATCGGCGCCCCCTCTCTCAATCGGCGGGATTCGTCGCCTCACCCGCCCGCCGCTACTTCTCCCATACCGCGTTGCTCAAGCAAGCTGCCTCGTCACTCCACCATAATGTCTCACCGGAATTCCTTTCACTCAGCTTCACCATCCGCCTGATTCATAAGACCCAGTCAGCTCATCCTTCTCAATTTCTGAAAGTTTGGTTTGTTTTAGTTGGATAATTGAAAGCAAGAGAAAGAAATATCCATAGAAGCAAGATTTAATTTTTTGTTGCCGTCGTCACCCCTCCTGCAAAACTGCATCGCCGCCTCCTACTCCTCATCTCCGGCATCTCTCTCACCGTCTCACCCAGCGCACCACTGTGCTCTCCCGGTGCCGCGTCGCCGCGCTTCTCTCTTTCTCCTTCTTCTCACCTTTCTCTCTCATTATCACGCCACAGCCGCTACTGCCGTCCGCCGCCGCTCCGGCGATGATTGGGGGTCTGCACAGCCGCCTCGATGCACCCTTTCTCCTTCCTCTTTCTTCTTCTCACCCTTCTCTCTCTACGTTTCATTTTGCACATTCAATGTTGCTTTATAATTGTTTCAAATCTTGATTGGGAAGCTGTCATTTCATTGGACCAATTTTCCTCCAATAATTTTTGACACAATTCATCCAATTACAGCATCCATAATGGCGACCGTCCCGGCGGACGTCCGCATTAAGCACGGGAGGGATGGATACGGACGTCCGCTGCGGACACCGGAGTTCCACGGCATTTCAACGACGTCCGTCGGGACGTCCGCCATTGCGGGTTCCCGGCGGACGTCTCGATTTTTCATTTTTAAAAAAAAACCCTATATACGGCTCGTTGAACTTCATTTCATTCGCGCCACTTGTTTTAACGAGTTTCTCTCTCTACGTTTCTTTTATATATCCAGAATGGTTAGTGGTAGTGGTAGTAAAGTGGGTGGTAGTCGTGGAATTTCTGATGACGTACGTCGGCGAATTGGAGAACAGTTGCGGGCCGTTACGTCCAGGGAGATAAATCGCGCGATACAATCGCGCGATACAAACGTCCCCGGGACCACATCGCTGCACACCGTCGGTTGTATGAGGACTGCTTCGCTCCGGAGCTGCGGTTTGGGGGAGAATATGCTCCGGCGACGTTTTAGGATGCATCGTCCGCTATTCCTGCATATCGTGGGCGCTTTAGAGCATCGATACGAGTATTTCAGGATGAGGGAGGATGCGGTTGGTAAACCCGGCCACACGCCCATACAGAAGTGCATTGCCGCAATCAGGCAACTGGCATACGAAAGTGCGGCCGACATGTTCGATGAGTACCTCCACATCGGCAAGACGACTGCCCGCGATAGTCTGAAGTATTTTTGTGAGGGCGTTAGGGATATATTCGGGGATAGGTATCTTCGGAAGCCTACCCCTGAAGATTGTCAGTCTTTGATGGATATGCACGGGAGTCAGCATGGGTTTCGGGAATGTTGGGCAGCATAGATTGTATGCATTGGGAGTGGAAGAACTGCCCCGCCGTCTGGAAAGGGGTGTACACTACCGGTTTCAAGGGCAAGAATCCCACGATGATCCTTGAAGCGGTAGCTGACTACCGGCTGTGGATTTGACATGCGTATTTTGGAGTAGCCGGGTCGAACAACGACATCAATGTCCTCCAGTCATCGCCCCTTTTCAACGACCACTGTATGGGTGTTGGTCCGACCGTCAGTTTCGTCGCCAACGACAACCAGCACAACATGAGATATTATTTGGCGAATGAGATATACCCTATGTGGCCCGTCTTTGTGAAGACGATCAGGTGCCCCACAGAAGAAAAGAAGGTCTATTTTGCGGGTCGTAAGGAGGCAGCGCGCAAGGATGTGGAGCGGGCATTTGGTGTGCTCCAGACTTGATAGGCGGCAGTGAAGGGTCCATCATGGTTGTGGTATATTGACAGCATCGCTGATATCATGTACGCATGTATTATCATGCACAACATGATTGTCGAATATGAAGGTCAAGCACTAACTGATTGGACCAATGATGATGTTGATGCTACCGGTCCAAGCCACGGCGTGGCCACTGCCAATGTACGTATGGGGATACCCCATGAAGAGATCGATCGAGTCCGTGCATTTGCCGACATGCGCCAACGACAAGCCCATATTCGACTCTAGAACGATATTATTAAAGAGATATGGACGCGGAGGGGTAGTCGTTGATATTTAGAATGTAATTTGTTTAGACTTTTTTTTTGTTGAAATGTACTTTTTTTTATTTATTTTTATTTAATGAAATGTACTTTTTTTTATTTTTTTATTTAATTCTGTAAATTGTTTAATTCCGTAAATTGTTTACTTTGGTGAATTTGTGAATTTTTATTATTGTGGGATGTCCGCCATTGTGCAGTGGGATGTCCTTATGACGTGGCAGTGCAGTGGGATGTCATTATAACTTGTCAGGAGGTATTTTTGGGAAGTCCGCCGGGATGTCCGCCGGGACATCCGTCCCACTGTGGATGCTCTTAGAGAATTTTCCCCCTAAATACAACTATTATACATTAGCTATTTGATAAGTCGTATTCTAGGCCTAGGTTACGGGTCAGTATGATGTGCATAATTGAATTATATCTGCAAAACTAGTTGCTTAAGCGTGCAGGGTAAGCGTTCTAGCCAGTAGGCAGAGTTTCAGACACTTCAAGTGAAAAGGGCGTCAGGACGATTACGTACTAACTAGTATACATGCAAAAATGGCTCGAGATGGAGAAGGAGGATAGCTGGGACTGCTCAATCACAATTAAGGGCAAAGAAGTCATCTCACTGCAAGGTCTTACCCTAAAAATCAAGGGTAAGCCTCCCTATAAAAGGAAGCCACTTGGAGAGAGAATCATCATCAACCAATTCACCATCATCACTCTTAAGTAGAATTCTCTCGGAGTTCAGTCCTTCAGCCCAGTCCTGAATCTCGTTCCTTGCCACTGCCATGGTCACTTGAAGTTTTAGATGTTCCCGGAGTTCCAAACCGTCCTTCCAGCCAGCCAGATCTTACTTTAGAAGTTTCATCGCCCGGAGTGGCAAAACAATCTTTTATTCGCTTTCGTAGTTTTATTTACTTGCTTTCCTTACGTTGGATCTTTGTTTGCTTTTGGATATTTTCTGTTTTTGAAGTACTTGTGGAAGATCCGAACGTGTTTATGATATGAAGTTGATTTCCGTTTCAGTTATGGTGTTGATTTCTTTTCCTTCTTATTCCGCCTAGTTAGCTTAGATCTAAGGTTCCTTGGTGTTTAAGTGCTGAAACTTTCCTTTCTTTGTTTCCGTCAAAATTCCTTTAGTTGAACGTAGAACTATTGATCGTGAGTGAATCGCTGCATGTGAAGTCTTGTTTGAGTTCGTTTTTGTTTTCCTGCTGACCAGTACGCGGAGTTGCATTTTCTGTGTTTTGATTTCGGATTTGGTGTTCTTATTTGTGGATCTGTGTTCGCGAATCGATAAACTGTGTTTCCGTGTTGAATCTGGAATTATCTTCTGATTTTAATTTGTGTTGTTGAAGAAGATGATGTCCATGTCTAATGTTGGGGACCACTTTGCTTTTTAGATGCTTTCTGCTTTTTGTCCTTTGCTTTTAGTTATAACCTGCAGATCTGTCAGCCTAGTCACCATGACTACCACTACCCTCTGAATATTCTGTCTAGCCCAAAATAGAATCCCGTACCTTCCAAATATTTTCTGTTATAAAAATGTCCCCCTATTTCCACGTACACAGCTGCACCCCTACACTTCTTTCCTCATTCTAGTCAGTAGGAAATTACCTTTAAGTTCTTGCCTAGGTAGAGACTCAACCCGAGCGTGGTAGCTAACCAAACCATCCAGAATATCACCACAATAGTTTTAACGCACCATCTCTGTGGGATTCGACCCTTACCACCACTATACTGATCAGTAGAAGTGGGTTGAGGAATTTTTGAAACCAGGGTCTAGGCTTAGTTAGGATCTCTATCCTGACCAGTAGGATATATCCTTGCTTGAACGACACCTAAGCGCCCTGAACACTCGTTTCAAATGGCGCCGTTGCCGGGGATGGATGGCGTTACTAGTTACTTTTGTGTGTGATACTTTGGCGTATATATTGTGCATAATCTTCTTTTTCTTTTCTTTTCATTTCAGTTTATGAGAAGCAGTTCGGCTCCTGACCAGGGGAGACCGAAGATACTTCAGCGAGGATCTATACTCGTAACCACTCGTTCTGGCCTGTCGACCACCTTGTCTGACCTAGGGACGAGTAGTGACGAAGAGAAGGGCACCATAGAGGGACCGATACCAGAAGAGATACCACTGTTGGAAGGCAACCCAAGAGAAATGACCAACCAGGGATATGAGGACCCGGAGATCGGGACGCTGAACGCACATACTGAAGGAGAGCCCCCGCAAGCCATAGTCGTTACTCCAGGGCAAACCGTCTGCGATGTGAAACCTCATGTGATCACAATCCTGCCTACATACTGTGGGAAGAGCTATGAAGGGCCGTATTAATTTCTTCATGAGTTTTGCAAAATTTGTAAGGCGCAGAGGAGACCAGCAGGAGTGACGAAGGATGATTATAGGCTGAAGGCTTTGCCATTTGTGCTCAAGGGGGAAGCTAACACCTGGTTCATGCGCCTGCCCCCCAACTCTATTGAGACTTGGGCCGATTTCAAGTCAACATTTCTGGGCGAGTTTTTTCCGTCATCCAAGACAAGCGCGCTGAAGAGGGAAATAACTAATGTGAAGCAAGGGTATGATGAGCCCTTGAGTGATTATTGGGCAAGATACATGGGTCTTTTGGAATCATGTCCCAACCATCGCATGACGGACATTGAAGTACATCATACTTTCTACGAAGCCATGAACGCGGTAACCAAGGACCTGGCAAATTCATCGTCAGGAGGAAGCTTCATGCAATTGCGGGTTAGCGAAGCAAAGAGAGTCCTAAGGAAGCTGCTGAATGCAAAAAAAAGAGTATGACCATTCAAGGGAAAGATACAATCGAGAGCGGGCTGTTGTTGCCTCGGTTACTGATCAGGAAAATACACTGGAGCAGAAAATGGATTTGAAAATGGATGAGCTGAAGAAGTCACTTCTGAGTGCGATCGAGAAGAGCACTCCACCACCTTCCCCAGCTGGAAATTACAAGGGTGCAGAGCAGGAAAATCAAGGACCGAACTATGATCAGCCTAATGACTTCGGGAATATGGAGCAAATTAATGCTGCGGGGTACTTCAATTCTAGTGGGCATTGGATTCAAGGTAGGCAACGGGATGCACCATGGAGGGATCATCCAAACTTCCGATGGGGTGACGGGAGCCAAAATCAGAACCAAGGTCAGAACCAGTATAACCCTCATCCGAACCAAAACCCAAACCGTGGACCAGCAAACCCAGACTACCAGCTCAACTGGTCAGGAAGAAACCAACATTCCCAAAACCAAAACCCACAAAACCAGAACCCGAACCCTGTCTATGTGCCACCCCACCAGAGAAACTTCCAAAACTTCCAAAATCAGCCAAACCCAGGACCCCAAAACCATCAGAACCAAAATCAATTCCAAGGCCAGCACCAGAATCAATATCCTCAAGATCAGTACACCCCTCCTGCCTAGTATAACCAGTACCCGCCTAATCAAAGCCAGCAAAACTCCCAGAACTATCAACACCAAGGGCCAAGTCATTTCCAAAACTCGAACAGGTCAAGGAGATCCGTTGAGGACATGATGGGTGAAATGCTAGCATCACAACAGAGCATCAAAGGAGAATTGCAATCCCATAATGAGGTCGTGCAGGGGATGCAAAACGCCCAGAAGGAACATAAGGCGAACATGGATATGATGAATAGGCAGTTAGCTCAACTGGCCAGTTCGGTGGGTGATTTGAAGGGAAATGCAGGGAAACTCCCATCTACAGTCCAAATGTCCGAAAAGGCAAATGTGAGTAAGGTTACGTTGAGGTCAGGAACCACTTATGGCGCGCCTCAACCGAAACAACCTGGTGGAGGATCTAATGGAACGAAGATAAGAGGTGATACCATTTCAGTGGAAGAATTAGGGAGAACTATGCCTCGGATGAAAGATCCATTCTTCTTGGATGATACACCAAGTGTACGAGGTGAACCCGACACCCTACTGACCAGGAAGGAACCTCCTCAAGAGGTAGAGCCCAGAATGGAGGCTCAGACCCAGGAACTACCCAAGAAAAACTCCAAGAAGGTTGCTGAGGAACCAGTAGAGGAGAAAAATGGGGAGAAACCATTCCCATTCCGATTTGTTACAAAGAGGAAAAAAGAGAACCCGGTTGACTACTTGTCGATTTTTGGGAAGTTGGATGTCACCATACCATTCCTCCAAGCCGTGAAGCTACCCCCTCTGGGGAAATTCATTAAGGACTTCATAGCCGGGAGAGCCCAGAAGGATGGCAAGATTATGGTGGAAGGGATAGCGTCAGCAATAGTGCAAGAGAAGTTACCACCCAAGAGAGCCGATCCAGGTATGTTCACTTTGCCTATAGTTATAGGAGATGTGAAGGTCAAACATGCAATGTGTGATTTGGGGGCATCCATAAATGTCATGCCATTGTCTATCTATAACCGATTGAAGGGAGTTAGATTGTCGAATACTAGGGTATTGATCCAACTGGCTGATAGGTCGTGCATAAGTCCTGAGGGAGTTTTAGAAAATGTGTTAGTGAGAGTGCATGATTTCACCTATCCTGCTGATTTTTATGTGATCAAAATGAATGAGCATGAAGCTAGGGAATCTAGTGGAGTGTTGTTAGGAAGGCCATTTTTTAGAACGGCTAAGACAATAGTGGACATGGCCGAGGGGACAATTTGCATTGATTTTCATGGAGAGAAATTCACTTTTGATATCAATGAAGCCATGAAGAAACCGATTGATTCTGAGAATTTGTGTTATGTTGATGTGATTGACCCCCTTGTCCAAGATTTTCTTGAGACCGAACTATTGCAGGAGAAACTCCAAGCGTTAGATGCTTATGAGCAGGCTGACGTCGAAGCTGCTGCATGGTGTGATCTGATCAGTAGCCAAGGGTTGACTGATGAAGAAATAGAAGTAGCAATCAAGGAATTCTGTCTGAAATCGGAGTTCATTGGAGCCGCAGGAGTTCAGCTACCAGCCAGTATAGAAGAACCATCGGAGGGAGATTTAGAAAAAGAAGGAGAGATTGAGAAAAACCCTCTACCCGAAGACACACTTCTGCCTCAAGTTGAGCTGAAGAAGTTGCCACCGAATTTGAAGTATGACTTCCTCGAAGAGGAGAACTCATATCCAGTGATCATCAGTAGCAGCCTTACGAAGGAACAAGAGGCTATGCTACTGACTGTGCTGAGCAAGAACAAGAAGGCGATTGGTTGGAGTCTTACAGATTTAAAGGGAATTAGCCCCGACGTCTGCATGCACCACATTAGGTTGGAGGAAGGAGCGAAGGCACATCGAGATGCTCAAAGGAAGGTAAACCCTAACATGCGAGAAGAGATATTGAAGGAGATCTTGAAGTTGTTGTCGCTAGGGTTATCTATTCAGTACCGGATAGTGAGTGGGTCAGCCCGATCCACATGGTCCCAAAGAAGTCGGGCATCCAAGTAGTTCAGAATGAGAGGAATGAGCTGATCCCAACGAGGCTAGTCACGGGTTGGCGAATATGCATCGGTTACCGTAAGCTAAACAATGCGACCAGGAAGGACCATTTTCCCCTGCCGTTCATCGACCAAATGTTGGAGAGATTAGCTGGGAAGAAGTTTTTCTGCTTTCTAGATGGGTACAACGGTTATTTCTAAATTTACGTAGATCCTGAGGACCAGGACAAGACCACTTTCACTTGCCCGTTTGGAACCTATGCATACCGTCGCATGCCTTTCGGCCTGTGCAACGCTCCAGGTACGTTTCAACGATGTATGATGAGCATATTTTCCGATTTGATTGAGGATTGCATAGAGATATTCATGGACGATTTTACAGTTTACGGAGACTCGTTCGACTCTTGCCTTCACCATTTGGATATAGTTTTGGAGAGATGTCAAGCAAAGAGTTTGGTTTTGAACTTCAAAAAGTGCCATTTTATGGTCGCCGAAGGGATAGTTTTAGGACACGTGGTCTCAGAGAGAGGTATCCAAGTGGATCGAGCCAAGGTAGATGTTATATCCAAATTACCATTCCCTACTGATCAGAAGGGAATAAGGGGTTTTCTGGGGCACGCCGGATTTTATCGAAGATTTATCAAGGATTTCTCCAAGATCGCCCAGCCCCTTACTAGATTACTTCAGAATGACGTGGAATTCATCTTTGATGAGCAATGCAAGGCTGCTTTCAACCTTCTCAAGGAAAAGTTGATATCCGCACCGATCATAAGGGCTCCTGACTGGAACCATCCTTTCGAAGTAATGTGCGACGCCAGCGATTTTGCGGTAGGAGCCGTGCTGGGTCAGAAGATCGACGGGAAGAGGTACGTAATTTTTTATGCGTCCAAGACTTTAAATCAAGCCCAGTGGAATTACGATACCACTGAAAAAGAGATGCTGGCAGTGGTGTATTCCTTCGAGAAGTTCAGGCCATATTTGTTGGGATCCAAAGTCATAGTGTATACTGACCATGCGACGATTAAGTATCTGATTGCCAAGAAGGAATCCAAACCACGCTTGATCCGATGGGTACTCTTGCTACAAGAATTTGACTGGCAGGTAGAAGATAAACGAGGAGTCGAGAACAAGGTGGCAGACCATTTGAGCAGAATAGTGCAAGATGGAAACGGTGACGAAGTGCATGATAAATTTCCAGAGGAACATTTGTGTGAGGTGATTTTTGTGCCCAGAAAAATTGATTGGGAAGAAGTGTTGAAACTCACTGGTCAGAATGATACAGCGAAAGGAAAAGAGAAGGTAGGGCAGGAACCATGGTATGCGGACCTGGCCAACTACCTAGTGACTGGAGAGCTTCCAGAAGTGCCGAGTGTTACCAAAGCCCAAAGAATGAAGATCAACAGTGAAGCGAAATACTACTTTTGGGACGACCCCTATTTGTGGAGGGTAGGGTCCGATCAAGTGATAAGGAGGTGCATTCCTGACTGGGAGCAGCGGGATGTTTTAACCCACTGCCATTCATTAGCATGCAGAGGACATTTTGGGTCCAAGAAGACGGCAAGGAAGATTTTGGATAGCGGATTTTATTGGCCAACCCTCAACAAAGATGCGTACGAGTTTTGCAGAAGTTGTGAGCGTTGCCAACTGACCGGTGGAATATCTGCCCGGGATGAAATGCCGCAGGTACCCGTAATAGTTTGCGAGTTATTCGACATATGGGGAATGGATTTCATGGGGCCTTTTCCTTCATCCTATGGGAATCTGTATATCCTAGTTGCTGTAGACTACGTCTCCAAATGGGTAGAAGCCAAGGCCACAGGCACGTGTGAAGCCAAGGAAGTGGCCAAGTTCTTAAAGAGTCATATCTTCAGCCGATTCGGTGTACCCAGGGCGATCATATCCGATCAAGGTACACACTTCTGTAATCGCACAATTGAAGCCTTGATGAAGAAATACGGTGTGCACCATAGACTATCCAGCCCTTACCATCCGCAAGCAAATGGTCAAGCAGAAATCTCTAACCGCGAGATTAAGAAAATTTTGGAGAAGACGGTGAACACTTCTAGGAAGGATTGGAGTGTAAGGTTAGAGGATGCTCTCTGGGCGTATCGAACAGCCTACAAGACCCCCATAGGCATGTCCCCTTACCGAATTGTTTTTGGGAAGATGTGCCACTTACCAGTTGGGATCGAGCATCGAGCATACTGGGCAGTACAGAAAATGAATATGGATGCTACAGCCTGTGAAGAGGAAAGGAAGTTGCAACTGCATGAGCTTGAGGAACTTAGATTGGAGTCATTCGACTCCGCCATGTGGTACAAAGAACGAACTAAATTATGGCATGATCGAAGTCTGAGGACTAAGGAGCTCCATGTTGGCCAGAAAGTACTACTCTTCCAATCAAGATTGAAGCTTATGCCAGGGAAACTCAAGTCCAAATGGACAGGACCTTACATCATAACTGCACTCCGATCTAATGGGGCAGTAGAAATTTCAGGGAGTTTTTCTAACTCTGAACCTTTCATAGTAAATGGGCATAGGTTGAAAATATTCAGGGATAATAGCGAGGTGGGTGTAGTGGATGAAATTCCACTACAGCCACTTACATCGGTTTCATACTGATCAGTAAGATAGGAATTTGGAATTCCGCGCGGCCAATTTCCCTTTGAAAATAGTTTGCATATACTGGCCAAGTTGAATTCCAAATTACCTAAGGAAGTTGTAAATATTGTAAATACGTAATTAATATTTGCACGCTAGATAATTCCTAAAAATCCAAAAATATTTTCGGGCCTTAATTTTAATTTGAAGTGCACATTGACCAAGGGATTACTTATCTGGTGCTATTTCAAATGTTATTTAAGTGCCCATTTAAATTAGTTTCTTTTTTAGGTAAGTATAGGAGAAATTATGGAGAGGACGAAAATTTGAATTAAAGCTTGTGCAGCTTTTGCAGGGTGACAACAGGAGAAATGGCGCGTGAGCAGAGGGAAAAGACGCGCGGACCAATCAGAGGCCAGCAACCTCAACCGCCCTTCCCGTCTGAAACGTCGCAACCGGCTACCCCTGATAACCGGTTACAACCACCTGCAACTGCTCTCTCTCACCCGAATTAAACTTACCGTCCCAACACTTTCCCCTCACAAACCCTCATTTTCAATTCGCTTTCAAGAAATTCTTGTCCATCTCTCTTGCGGAAACATCATTCTCAACCCCAACTCTCAACCCTACCTTTTCACAACTAAATCGCAGATTTCCACTCATGGGTAAGAAGGCATTCGCCAAGAAAAACAAACCCAGCCGCCGAGAAACCCCGGAGGCACGACCACAGCCAGCCCCACCAGCACCCGTCGCTCAGCCATCGCCCATGGTTTCCTTGGATGCCATGATGGCATTTCTTCGCCAACAGGACCCAACTAGGGACTGGACGGTGGCATTGACTGGTTTTGGTCAAACGGGGGGCGTCGGAACCACATCCAGCGAAGCTCCGCCTGCGCCGGTAAGTCATGCAGCAGATTCAGTACCGGAATCGGCATAACTCGACGCTATTGCCGCACATTACGACTCCGACTCTGAGGAGCGTAAGAAAAAGTCGAGTCCAGGCAAGACGACTCCGGAGGGGAGCGAAGGTACAAAGAGGACGCCCGAGGAGGAGCCGGTATTTCAAGAAGTGAGAAGGCCGGAAATAGATTTAAATGAATCGGCCAGGAAATAAGGCCTCATGACAGACGAAGAATTTGACTCGATTCTGAACAGGGTCAACCGGAGAGAACAGGACACTGCACCAATGGCTGAGGGTCTAGACCTTGCATTGGGGGCAGTAGGAAACAGGGAGAAAGCCACATCAGGAACCATACCGGAAGGCAGACCTTTCCCGTTGGTAGGAGGGGAAGGGGAGGTACCGAGTAAAGAAAAAGAACCAGTAGACCCCCAAGTGAAAACCGGGGATGATAAAGTACAAGTAGAAGAGGAAGGTACTGCGTCTACGGAAGCCAAGAATGCAGGAACAGAGACAGCAGAGCCGGAAGCAGAGGCACCCACCCCAGTGGCACCTCAGGTTGTAAAGCCGATTCCGGTCAGGCGAAAACTGGTGGTGAAAGCAGACCCCAAGGCAGACTCACCCAAGCCGCAGAGGGTATCGCAACGTTGTTTAGGTAAGTGGGCCTCCAGCAGGGCCAAACCGAACACGGCGGAGGACCCCATAGAGATCGCAAGCGAGGAAGAGCGAGCCACTCCGAAAAAGACTGAAGGTGAACTTGTTCAAGCTATTGATCAGGAAGACACATGGGTGTCTCCAGTACAGAACGAACCGGGCACGACAACGGAAGGAATGACTGGGGGACCGAACCTCACATCAGAGTCAGGAAGGCCTGCTGGATCTGAGAAGGACGTGGCCTTACTCCAAGCTGAGGAGGAAGCCAGGTACCAGATAGAAAGAAAAAGGAAAGGAAAAGCCGTTGTGAAGAACAAGCCGAGTACCAAAAAACCGCGTACCGTGAACACAGGCATAGTGATCACTGAGGCTGACCAGAGGATCCCATCAAACCGGCAAACACAGAGTGACAGTGAATATGAGATCAGTGAAGAATCTGAATCCGGTAGCGATACGACCATGGAAGATGAGGAGTACAAGGAGCAGCAACTCCCTAACGATCATAGGGAACTATTGCATCCACCTGCAGAACCACTCCAATATAAGCGTTCGACGGTGGAGCTCACAGATGACGTGGTGGAGGGGATGCAATTTTTTGACTCCAAGGAGCTCCAATCCATCTATCGCACCAAGAACGCAAAAGGCAAGAAGGTTAAGTCTGGAAAGGTAATTCATCTCCCCTCGTTAGATGAATTAAAGGTTCGGGAATCGTTTCTCGCCCTTTTCCATGAATTGGGTTTTGAATGGCTGTTAAGAAATGAGAATTTGAATGTTCCGGTCGATTTGGCCAAAGCATTTTTCGCGACCTTTCGATTCAAGGTCACAACGGATTTGGATGTAGAGTGTATCAGTTTCAGAGTATTTGGAGGAGAGATTAGGATGAATTTGATTGAATGGACTGTTCGGCTAGGGATATGCAGTTTGGAGGAGGCCATAGGGCCAGAGTGGAGAGATAGGGAGAGGGGGATTCCCCGCAGGCATGTGGACTTTGAGCCCCAGGTAGCTTGGGAAGAGCTTACTTACCCCAGGGCAGGACAGTTTCAGTCCATGATCTCCCGATCTATTCATCTCAACGATCCTAATCTACGCCTGGTTCAACTCTTCTTGGGTTACAACCTTTTAGGACAGTCGAATTCGGCAGTCCGAACATCGATGACGGAATTGTATCTTATGTGGTGTGCCAAGAGAGGCAAGAAGTTGCACTTAGGGTTCTGGACTGCATACACATGTCACCTCATCGCTACCCACCTAGCTCGGAATATTTCCCTTTGCCATATCTTGGGAGTCTTTGTGAGAAACAACATCACCATTTCAGAGGACGAAGACTTAACCCCCTTGACGATGGTGGACGCCCCAGGATTGTTTGATACCCCGCTATTCGTTCGGACGAATGCGGTATACATGAGGCAAGACGTGCCACACTTCTACGCAATGGGAGAGGAAGCTATACCCACTGCTCGGTTGGCAGCAGCTCATGAAGCACCGGCACCGGACCAGGAACAGCGTCAAGGGAAGATCGAGGAAGCGATGGAAGAGGTGAAAGAAGAAAATCAACAATTGAAAGCGGAAGTGATGAAATTGGCAGCAGTGATGGAAAAAATGTTGAAGGAGTCTGCGGGGCAGACGAGACAGCGTCAGAGGCAAGAAGCCTTGGAGACGATTGTTACTAGGCTTGGAGATGAGAACCAGAAACTGACAACGGAGATGGGCAGAATGGCATCCGTGATGGATGCGTTATTGAATGAAGTCACAAGCCTGAGGAAGGAACAAGCTGTTGCACCAAGGGGCCATGGAGGCCGAGTTAAGGAACCACGAGTATCCGAGGAGGAATTACCCGAGACAAAGGAAGCAGAGAAGGAACACGACGATGGAGAAGCCGAAGAGTCGGCAGAATCTGGGAACAAGCAAGTCGAGAAGGAGGAGGAGACACCGGTAGAACCACCTGCACCGCAACCTGCCCCGCGAAGGAGCAGGAGGAACAAGTGACCACCACCCCCATCTGACCAGTTAGTTTTTCTTTCTATTTTCTTTTTTTTAGCTTTTCGTTTTTAATTGCGTTTTGTGTGTCTAGGTAGTATACTTTCTGTTTGTGCGCAAACCCCATTCATAACACTTAGCCTATTCTGTAGTCTAAGTGTGAGAAGTTAAGGGTTTGTCTTTTGGCGCATGTGTTTATGTTTTCTGTTTTTCGTAAGCATGCCGGCTCACATTTAGCCCGTTGCACGGCCTAAGTGTGAGGAGTTTTGTATACATGTGTGTTTTGTTGGTCTGTTTAGGTTTTCAAATTCTTCCACTTAGCCTATTCCATAGTCTAAGTGTGAGAAGTTTTAGTGTTAATTTATTGTTTTTGTCTGTTTGTCTATGAGTCCATCATACTGGCCATTACCTTTTCCACTTCACAGCCCTATCTGAGGGCAGACACTTGTGAAGTGGGAGGGGGGACACAATGACCAGTATGATGAGTATGTATATATGTGTAGGCTTTGTGCTTGTGTTAGTGTCCTGTTAAGTATAGTTTTTTTTTTAATTTGTGTGTTGATTGGGCTTAAAACTCAACCGTCTTGAGCTGACGGTGAAGGGAACTGAGGGAAATAAGACATGCTGGAAAACCAAAACCACCTTCCCTAGTACCTCCTAGTCAGGATAGATGATGTGAGTATGAGAGAAAAGCCCATACTTAGAGCCAAACGCGAAAGCCCTCTTAAAATGTGAGTTATAAGCTTAAAGTGGAACCATTTTCCACATATATTGAAAAGGAAGAGAGGCTGCCACAAATTGCCTAGGATGAAGTGACCACGGGTAGCAAAGACTGAAGGCAGTAGGAAACCCCCCTTAAAAAAAAAACCACCTTTAGAACCTGTTTCTTTTCCCAACTCTGTTACCCAGATAAATACCCCTAGCCACTGGGGCTGTGTGTGCAAGGCATGAGGCGAATGAAGCTTACTGGCCAGAAAGATGTGAAAGAGAGCAGACTTCAGCTGGGAAAGAAAGTTTGGAAGAAAATCGATCAGGGAGTTATTCCGGGTCCACAAAAAGAAAAAAAAAGGGAAAAGAAGAAGGTATAAGGGTGGCGAAGCCATAAAAGGAAAATAAAAAAAAAAGAGAAGGAATAAGGGTGGCAAAGCCACAAGATGATACTGACCAGTTTGAAACCCAAGCCAGAAGCGCCAGCTAAGAAGCAACTGATCAGAAAAGCCTAATGCACACAGTTCCCCCCACATCAATAAAATAGGAATTTTGAAAACTTAGAGCCTTAGGAACATCCACCCCAAAACACTGCAACCCAATAGCCCCATTACAAGCCTTTAAGCCCTTCAGTAGCTGTACGTGAGATCCAAGTCCGAAGCAAGCGTGGTTGAGCATATTGAGAGAATGCGGTCCTAACATTCCTCGTGAGGTATGAGAGACTTAGTGAATCTAGTGTTTGGCAGAGAGTTTGGGCGATCTTGACAAACGGATGTACTGACCAGGAAGGAATGGGGGGTGGCAGAAGTTCGCACCAGATCCCGAGGTAAGGGATGGTTGAAAATATAGCCCAATCTTTTTGTTTTAGTGTTTATTCTTGTTTGTGTGTTTTTTCTGTGTTTGACCAAGTGTTTTTTTTTGTGTCGTTGTAGTATAGAGTCTAGTTTAGGTAGAGTCGGTCAGGGGAGTAACCAGGCTAGAATTCGACTTATTCCTTTTTGTTTGTTCTTCACGCTTGAGGACAAGCATGTGGTAAGTGTGAGCAGTTTGATAAGTCGTATTCTAGGCCTAGGTTACGGGTCAGTATGATGTGCATAATTGAATTATATCTGCAAAACTAGTTGCTTAAGCGTGCAGGGTAAGCGTTCTAGCCAGTAGGCAGAGTTTCAGACACTTCAAGTGAAAAGGGCATCAGGACGATTACGTACTAACCAGTATACATGCAAAAATGGCTCGAGATGGAGAAGGAGGATAGCTGGGACTGCTCAATCACAATTAAGGGCAAAGAAGTTATCTCACTGCAAGGTCTTACCCTAAAAATCAAGGGTAAGCCTCCCTATAAAAGGAAGCCACTTGGAGAGAGAATCATCATCAACCAATTCACCATCATCACTCTTAAGTAGAATTCTCTCGGAGTTCAGTCCTTCAGCCCAGTCCTGAATCTCGTTCCTCGCCACTGCCATGGTCACTTGAAGTTTTAGATGTTCTCGGAGTTCCAAACCGTCCTTCCAGCTAGCCAGATCTTAGTTTAGAAGTTTCATCGCCCGGAGTGGCAAAACAATCTTTTATTCGCTTTCGTAGTTTAATTTACTTGCTTTCCTTACGTTGGATCTTTGTTTGCTTTTGGATATTTTCTGTTTTTGAAGTACTTGTGGAAGATCCGAACGTGTTTATGATATGAAGTTGATTTCCGTTTCAGTTATGGTGTTGATTTCTTTTCCTTCTTATTCCGCCTAGTTAGCTTAGATCTAAGGTTCCTTGGTGTTTAAGTGCTGAAACTTTCCTTTCTTTGTTTCCGTCAAAATTCCTTTAGTTGAACGTGGAACTATTGATCGTGAGTGAATCGCTGCATGTGAAGTCTTGTTTGAGTTCGTTTTTGTTTTCCTGCTGACCAGTACGCGGAGTTGCATTTTCTGTGTTTTGATTTCAGATTTGGTGTTCTTATTTGTGGATCTGTGTTCGCGAATCGATAAACTGTGTTTCCGTGTTGAATCTGGAATTATCTTCTGATTTTAATTTGTGTTGTTGAAGAAGATGATGTCCATGTCTAATGTTGGGGACCACTTTGCTTTTTAGATGCTTTCTGCTTTTTGTCCTTTGCTTTTAGTTATAACCTGCAGATCTGTCAGCCTAGTCACCATGACTACCACTACCCTCTGAATATTCTGTCTAGCCCAAAATAGAATCCCGTACCTTCCAAATATTTTCTGTTATAAAAATGTCCCCCTATTTCCACGTACACAGCCGCACCCCTACACTTCTTTCCCCATCCTAGTCAGTAGGAAATTACCTTTAAGTTCTTGCCTAGGTAGAGACTCAACCCGAGCGTGGTAGCTAACCAAACCATCCAGAATATCACCACAATAGTTTTAACGCACCATCTCTGTGGGATTCGACCCTTACCACCACTATACTGATCAGTAGAAGTGGGTTGAGGAATTTTTGAAACCAGGGCCTAGGCTTAGTTAGGATCTCTATCCTGACCAGTAGGATATATCCTTGCTTGAACGACACCTAAGCGCCCTGAACACTCGTTTCACTATTACACATTACTTCTCATTTTCCCTCCAAAAAGGGTGTTAAAGTAATTTCAACCAACTGCCACTTTTAATTAGTATAGATTAGTTCGGGTAGTATATTAGTTAAGTTTTTGGACTTTTAATTTTATATTATTTTATTCAATCTTTTTATTATTATTTCGTATTATGTATATTAAAATTATTTAAGGTTTATATTTATGAATATACCTTTGTTTGTATTTACTGTATGTTATATAGGGAATGTGATCAAATAGAAACTCTAAATATTGTACAAATTGCAAACTATAATATGGACCGTTAAAAAATGTCAATAGAATATAAAATAACAACAATACAAAATATCAACACAGTGTCAACGGTTGATACCGTGTTGACATTGTGTTGATATTGTGTAGACATCAAAATCTTAAAATTTTGCACTGTGTTGATATTGTGTTGACACTGTGTTGAAAGGTTTAGAGTTTGTACAATATATGAGTTTGCATTTTTCACTACCATATTGTATAGTACTCCCTCTGTCCCATAGTAGATGTCACACTTGGGAGATGGCACAAGATTTTAAGAGATGTTATTTTGTGTATCAAGTTGTGAGAGAAAATATAATTTTATAATTGACGTGAGAGAAAACTTTTTCCAAAAGAAAAAATGTGACATCTTTTGTGGGATAAAGTAAAAAGGAAAGTGTGACATCTATTATGAGACGGAGGGAGTATATATATGTTTGAGTTGATGTTGATTTCTTCCCCGAGATAATATGTTTCTATTTTTTTTATGCTTCTCAAAAGATTGAAATGTGTATATATATTTTCTCGTATTCAATTTAAATTTGGCAAAAACGATTATATTGATTGTGAAAACTTATATTTTGGTATTCACTTAAGTCGTGCATTGCACTGGGTAATACAAATTTAAAAATCCTTATGGCAATGTAATCAGAAGGAATAAACGATTAGAAGCGGAAACAAACTGAAATATTCTCTTATTGGATGAAGAAGAGGCAACCGAGACTCCCTTAAACTTCATTAATTTAGTTTGAGCATACATTCCAGTAATAGTAGTACTATAAATTATGAGCCATGATATAAATATTTACTCTCAGTCTCACGTGAAAGATAAATTCCATAAACCAACACAACATAGTACTATCCGCAACGCATCTCTTATCTCGTCTCTCCGAGACGAGACGGTGAAGAGACGCGTTGCAGCGTCCCGTCTCGTCCCTGTCTCGCTGAGACGCTCGTCCCTCCGAGACGGCTGGCGTGTCAGCGCCATGTGGCGCGCACTGGCGCTAGGTGTGACGCCCGTCGTCACGCTGACGCAATAAATCATTTTTTAAAAAAAATTCGATTTTAATAAAAAATAAAATAAAATAAAAAAATGAAATGGTTTTTTTTATAATTTAAAATTGTATAATTCTATTTTATAATTTCTATAAAATTGTATTTTAAATTATGTAATTTTTATTTTTTAGGATTTTAATTATGTGTTTTTTTTTGTTTTTTTGAATTTTAAGTTGTAATTTTATTTTATTTAATGAAGTGTGTTTTTATTAATTGAATTTGTTGGAAATAAAAATAAAAAAGGAAATTGAATGAATAGTTAAGGGATGAGATGGTTAAGAGATGGAGGGTTGCAGGTGCTGTCTCTTAGTTAAGAGATGTGATGAAAAGTACAGTGTGACCTATAAATAGTGAAGAGATGAGACGGTTAAGAGACGGATAAAAGAGAGCGTTGATGATGGCCTGAATAGACCAAAACTGATTCATCAGAAATATTCATAACCATCCTAACAAACTCTCCTACACAACACATGCATACTTTAGTAGTACTAGTATTAGTACTTATCATCTCTTTTATATGAAGTCTAAAATCTTTTTGTCTAAAAGCCAAATTTTCATCTCGTCTATTGTTACTGTACCTATATCAAAATGATTAGCAATTGAGAGGTACATCGGTGTCTATTTTGTACTTTCAAAAAACATTTCATACTTCTTGATTATAAAAATCAAACCTTCCAATTGTGTGACATTAATAGGGACAATTCAATGTTGCAGCTAGCTAAAGTGGAGAGTATATTGTTCATATATAAATTGTACTACAATGGTACTATGGAGATTAGATTTGGTTAAAAATGAATCATGTTACTAATCAATTTGTCGGAAGGGTAAGGGGCGGATGGCTTGTCACGCGATAACACTCAGAACCATCACTGTGTAGGCGGGCTGAGATACTTTTGTCATGGGCCGAATTGTGAGGGTAAAGCAAACCGAACGGTAGATTAGTGCGTATGGACATAAAAAGTCTTGGGCTATCCCTCTAACCGAACGATACCTAAAAGAACAATTTTAGTGAAATTCATAAAAAGTGTCATTTTTGCGGGAACAATAATTGTATCTTTTGAAATTGTCCCAATTATCCTAACAAAAACTTGTTTAGCCCTAAGTCACCTCTAACCGGGACATCCAAAGCATGTAGACACCCAACTCCAAAGAGTTTTGTTTGCTTATTTTGTGTTAGAAATAGTGGGAAGAAATTCACAAGCCGTGTACAGGCGGTACTCTAACTAATACAATTGAAAGGAAACTTGCAACAAAAGAGGAATGAAAATTACAACGGAAATAAAGCAAACCAAATTTATAAGTAAAGTCGAGGAAAGTCCTCTTTCCGCAAGACAAATTACGCCCCGACTAGTGCTCACGGAATTGCGTATTGCCCCCAAAGATAAAACGACTTCCTTCTAGCGTGTAGAAGCACCTCAAACCCGCTAGGCACCGGCGAACTTGATGGAGTTCCGAGAATCGAGCTAGACAGTGCTCCTAAGATGCACACTATGATGTAGAGACCTTGAGAGAAAATAGAGAATGTTTGTTGTTGGTGTTTTCCATCCACAAATCCATGCCTTATATAGGCTAGAGATGGAGACATGAAAGATCATGACATCAAGGACACTACATAAAGAAATTGAGGTTGAAAGGCCAAAGGACTTGGCCACATGAAAGGCCAAAAGCCTCTCTCTTTTCCCCCCACATTTCTCACGTTTCCTACAATCCCCCACATTGGTTAGAGCGCTGCAAGCTCAAACCAACACCAGACATGTATGCATGTATGCAGACTCTTTTGCTCAATTCTCGAGAAACAATATTGCATTTGGAATAGTAGCTTGGGGCTTTGAACTTTCCATAGTCAACACTATCGGGCATACCGGCGGCCGGACGGACGTGATGCCTTGAACCATTCCTCATCGGTGTATACCGAGACAATAATATTGACACAATATTATTTACAAACTCATCAGTTCTCACGTTTGTGTCCTTTACTGGCCATGGAACACCACTTTGGACTCATAAGTGATTCACATGTTGAAGCAGCCCACACTTCTTCACTTACATAGGTGATTCTTTTCCAGGTATCCTGCAATACCCACCCCCTCGAGGTTTCCAAGAATCATTAAAAGTCAAAACTTAGCCTCCTACCACATGCAGGTTACAACACTCAATGCTTTCTAAAGAATGGGCAAAGATTAAAAATCTTCCGAGTGTTACAACTAGATTCATATAGCTTCGTTTTCCCATTGAAACAAGCCCATGGGATCTCTAATTGTATGGTTGGGTTACCACTATAACAATCTTTTTAAGATGTGGTTTTCAGTCCCATTCCTTTTAGCAATCTATGCATTTGATCACGGTTTAAACCTTTTGTTAACAGATCCGCTAAGTTATCAACTGACCTTACATAGTCAACTGTGATAACACCACTTGTGATCAATTTTCTGACGGTATTATGTTGCCGACGAAAATGTCGAGACTTACCGTTGTATAAGCCACTATGTGCTCTCCCTATAGCTGCTTGGCTATCACAGTATATCACTACTGTCGGCACTGGCTTCTTCCAACATGGAATACATTCTAGGAAATTTCTGAGCCACTCGGCTTCTTCCCTTGCTTTATCCAATGCGATAAACTCAGATTCCATGGTGGAACGAGCAATACACGTCTGTTTCGTTGATTTCCACGAGACAGTACCACCCCCCACAGTGAACACATACCCACTTGTCGAAAATGAGTCTTTTGAATCAGAGATCCAATTTGCATCACAGTACCCTTCAAGTACTTGGGGATATCTTGTGTACTGTAGCTCAAAGTTAAGAGTATACTTCAAGTATCTCAAAACCCTACAGAGAGCTTTCCAATGTTCCTTGCTTTGGTTGCTCGTAAATCGGCTCAGCTTATTCACCGTACACGCAAGATCTGGTCGGGTGCAGTTTGTGATAAACATCAAACTCCCTATGATCCTTGCATATTCTTCTTGAGCTACAGGCTCACCCGTGTGCTTACTCAAATGCACGTTGGGTTCCAATGGAGTCTTAGCTGGCTCACAATCGAACGAGTGAAACTTCTTTAGCACTTTCTCAATATAATGAGATTGTGTCAGAGCAATTCCCTCATGATTCCTTTTAATTTTGATTCCGAGAATCACATCAGCTAAACCTATATCTTTCATGTCGAAATTTCTCTTCAACATATTTTTGGTTTCGTTGATAATGGCACTATTGTTGCCCATAATCAACATATCATCTACATAAAGACACACAATAACAAAACCGTTATATGTGTTCTTAATGTAAACACACTTATCACACTCATTGATAGTGAACCCGTTTGACAACATCACATTGTCAAACTTCAAGTGCCATTGTAACGGCGCTTGCTTCAACCCATATAATGATTTTACCAATTTGCATACTTTACGCTCTTGCCCAGACACAACAAACCCTTCGTGTTGTTCCATATATATTTCTTCTTCCAGATCACTGGGGGTGAGCAAAAAAACCGGAAACCGAATATCCGAACCGAACCAAACTGAATTTTGAAATTCGGTTCGGTTATTTCAGTTTTTCGGTTCGGTTCGGTTTTGAAAATACAAAAATTTCGGTTTTTCGGTTCGGTTCGGTTCGGGCGAAGAAAAAAACTGAAAAACCGAATAACTGAATTATATATATTCTATTAATTTAATATATTATATTATATATAATATATAGTATATTATTTTAATAAATTCTACTATATTATATATATTATATGTATTATTAATTTTATATTATATATAAATATTATATTAGTATATATAAAATAAAATAAATTACACATATATATATTAATATTATATTTATTTTTTCGGGTTTTTCGGTTTTGTTCGGGTTTTCGGTTTTTTTTAAGTTCGGTTTTCGGTTTTTTCAGTTTCGGTTTTTCGGTTTTTTCGGGTTCGGTTTGGTTTGGATTTTGAACTAAATTCGGTTTTTTCGGTTTTGGTTCGGTTTTGACAAAAAACCGAACCGAAACCCGAATGCACACCCCTACAGATCACCATTTAGAAACGCAGTTTTCACATCCATGTGGTGAATCTCAAGATTGTGCAAAGCAGCAATCGCAAGAAGCACCCGAATAGAAGTGATTCTCGTAACAGGTGAATAGGTATCAAAAAAGTCATGCCCTTCTTTCTGCTTAAAGCCTTGGACAACTAGGCGAGCTTTGTACTTATCTATAGTACCATCGGGCTTATATTTCTTTTTCAGAATCCACTTGCACCCTTAAGCCTTACAGCCTTCAGGCAAGTCTACTAACACCCATGTGTTATTTCTCATGATGGATTCAATTTCACTGTTGATAGCTTCTTGCCACCACGCTGCATCTGGGCCAGACAAAGCTTCCGCCACTGACTTTGGTTCACCATCCAACATGAAAGTTATGAACTCTGGACCAAAAGTCTTAGCAATTTTAACTCTTTTACCACGTCTTGGTTCTATATTCTCAGGACTTGAACTCGTCCTTTTTGGAGGATTAGAACTAGTGGATTCATCCATCATTCTTTCACTAGAACGATCCTCCTGCTTCTTGCAAGGGTACACATTCTCAAAGAATATAGCATTTCTTGACTCAATTGTTGTTCCTTCAGCCACGCCAGGCACAGCTGACCTATGGACTAGGAAACGATATGCACTACTATTAAGTGCATGGCCAATAAAGATGCAATCGACTGTTTTAGGGCCTATTGCAACTTGTTTCGGAGGAGGCACTTCTACCTTCGCTAAGCACCCCCACACTTTGAGGTATGAATACGAAGGTTTCTTGCCTTTCCACAACTCATAAGAAGTCACATCCCTATTTTTTAGAGGAATTTTGTTCAGGATATGATTCGCTGTTAACACAGCCTCCCCCCACATGTTCTGGGGTAATCCTGAATTAATCAACAAAGCATTCATCATCTCTTTTAGTGTTCGATTTTTGCGTTCAGCAACACCATTTGATTGATGAGAGTATGGAGCTGTGGTTTGGTGAATTATTCCACTTGCATGGCATAATTCTGCAAATGGCGCTACATACTCACCACCTCTATCACTTCGAACACACTTAATTCGACAATTAAGTTGATTTTCAGCTTCATTTTTGAAGTCTTTGAACGCTTCAATTGCCTCATCTTTACTTCTTAATAAGTAAAGGTAACAATACCTTGTGCAATCATCTATAAACGTGATGAAATACTTTTTACTACCTCTTGTTTGCACAAATTTCAAATCACATACGTCTGTATGGATCAATTCAAGAGGTTTTGTGCTTCGCTCTACCGAATGCAACTGCAGTTTAGCCATTTTGGCTTCAACACACACTTCACATCTTTCTTGTGAGTTAAACTTATCTACTTTTAGTAAATTAAGATTTACTAATCTTTTTATAGCATTTAGATTTACATGTCCCAATCTATTATGCCATAAATCAGAGCTTTCAAGCAAATAAGAGGATGTATCATCTTCCTTATTGCTTATTCCTTTTCCACGGTGAATGACCGTAACATTCAGCTCAAAAAGCCCATTCACTAGGTGACCTTCACCTATGAACTTTTCATACTTGGTCAATATAACCTTTCACACTCAAATTCTAGTGAAAATCCATGAGTTACTAGAAGTGAGCCTGACACCAAATTATTTCAGATGTCTGGGACATGCAGTACATCCCTAAGGGTAAGAACTTTTCCAGATCCTAATTTTAGGAACACATTACCCACGCCAACCACCTTAGAAGAGGCTTGGTTTCCCATACGTACTTTTCTACCTCCAACAGATTTGTATGTAAAAAAACGCTTCTTTCAGAGCACACATGACATGTGGCACCTGTATCAACAAACCATTCATTTGGATTGTTACCATGGTTCACATCGGAGACCATTGCGACCACCTCGTGATCATTGTAGTTTATAACAACACGTTCAAATAATGTGCACAATATTGTCTCCACCAATAAGTACACAATTATATTGAACCATATGTGCATTGGTATATTCAACAACCCATGCATCTCAATTACTACTACCAAGTCTAAATTGGTCTTGCTTGTCAAATGACAAACGATAAACACAATTCTCAAGAGAGTAGATCTCAAGGAATTAACCATTTCGTAGCCCAGGAACATTGGTATTGTTCATTTCTTCATTCCTGCTTTGAAGCTCATGTTTTCTCCAACTTCGATTGATATAACCCTGTCTTAGAAGAGTACACTAATTTGTCTTGCGAATGTTAGAATTAGTGGGAAGAAATTCCCAAGCCGTGTACAGGCGGTACTCTAACTAATACAATCGAAAGGAAACTTGCAACAAAAGAGGAATGAAAATTACAACGGAAATAAAGCAAACCAAATTTATAAGTCGAGTCGAGGAAAGTCCTCTTTCCGCAAGACAAATTACGCCCCGGCTAGTGCTCACGGAATTGCGTATTGCCCCCAAAGATAAAACGACTTCCTCCTAGCGTGTAGAAGCACCTCAAACCCGCTAGGCACCGACGAACTTGATAGAGTTCCGAGAATCGAGCTAGACAATGCTCCTAAGATGCACACTATGATGTAGAGACCTTGAGAGAAAAGAGAGAATGTTTGTTGTTGGTGTTTTCCATCTACAAATCCATGCCTTATATAGGCTAGAGATGGAGACATGAAAGATCATGACATCAATGACACTACATAAAGAAATTGGGATTGAAAGGCCAAAGAATTTGGCCACATGAAAGGCCAAAAGTCTCTCTCTTTTCCCCACATTTCTCACGTTTCCTACATTTTGGTATGATGTAATCTGAGTCAAAATATAATGTTCATTCCTGGGTTAGTTTCTAGAATGTTTAACTATAGCATTTGTATTAAAAAGGGAACTAAACAAAAATTGTATCAAAATGGATACTAATCTTCTATTTTCTTTCAATTAAAGTATTTATCTCTTTTACATTTATAATATCATTAAAATTATTTTGTCCCGCTGTTTAAATTATTGAGCTGATTTCAAACAAATAAAAATGATTTAATTATTCACTTTATACATCCAAAAAAGTAGATTTAGGTTTTCATAAAATAATAAATAAAATATTTAAACTATTTAAAATAATAAACCAAGCACCGTCCTTCCTCAAAGAATTTAATGGTTTCATTAATGGAAAAGACTGCAAAACTGTGTTATGGAGTTTAAACAAAATGTGAACAATCTAGATATCTTGAAAGGCGTGAAACACTTTCAGATCAAATCAATTTGGTGGTTCTACCAATATTTGATCGGATACAATTCAGGTTTGTAGAAGATTCGTATGTTGATTTCTCGATCAGATCTTAGAACCGAAAATGATCAATAAGAAGATGCAGAAACGAAGCATCGCATCTCTTCACGGAACATTGCATCTCTTCATCAGTTAACCGATTTTAACTAATTTTTGGCGGGTTTCTAAAATTGCAAATTAGTCCTTCAATTATCGAAAATTACATTTCCAGATGAAGATTTCTGTATAGCAACTTTAATGGAAATAAAAAATTCTCTGCCCCTTGGACCCCGCTACTCGGGGGCGCTACCCCCGAACCCCCGTCTAATCATAACGAATTCAAATAAATGTACACTCCGTACTTCCAACTTATTTGATGTCTCATTATGATCGCGTTGATCAATCAAGTTAATCCAATTACACTAAAATATCCAACAAACTGTTTCTTCATAATTGAGCACTGCATTGATTGAAACTGTCACGATTGTGCCTTACTAAGGATAGCAATGCTCCGCGACTAGGAGAAAGAAATAAGAAGAGGGGTAAAGAATGATGAAACAATGAGCATACCTTCCCATACAAAAATCTGTTCAAACATAATTGTCAATATACTATATCAACAAAAATAAGCAACTTAAGTATCAAACATTCATATACTTTTTTGAAATTTTCAATTTGATAAACGTATGCATTCCAACCCCATCCAAATAGGAACTCTAAACTAAAAGAACTTGACACAAAATGATACACAACACTTACTGTAGTTTTTCTTGTCTACGCCGCGAAGAGCTCTTCCCATTTGCAGATGGCGCAACCTTTGCAGGGGTGGATCTCTCCGACTGTGAGAACTGAATCAAGACTTGCATGAGAACAGTGACGACTCCCAAAGAAATGGCCGAAAATGTGATGCCTTTCCATGAGGAGAAGAGAGAGAAACACTGGATAATTTTCAAAGCCCCCAAGATGAGTAAAATTCCCCAAGAAGTAACAACCTGTCGTTACAGTATTTGATTATTCGTGATTGAACAAGAGGAAAGGTATGATTTGCTAAGGGAGAGGGGAGTGCAGAAGCAACATACCAGAAGGGACTTAACTGGGCGCCCAATGTCTTGCCGGTGCTCACCAAAGGAATTCTCAGTGATATGCTTGTCTAATAGAGCATCCTGGTTGGATACATAGGCACAGTTTATGATGTTTTTTCACTGAATACAGAAAAGTATGAAGAGTGAGTATCGATAGGTAAACATGGTGCACCTTGGCAACAAAGGCATCCTTGCACCACTGAGAAACATCTTCGTTTGTTGTTGGCAGATCCCTCATTAAGTGTCTCTTAAGGTGGACATGCACCTGAACAATATAATATATCACCATCTATGATATAAAAGAGAATATAATCTAAACATTCATATCAGCATTTCCAGTGGTAGGATTGTATTTTTGAAAAACCAACAAAAGTTATGAACAGAAATACTATTCAATGAAATTTCACAGCAGATTGGTATTCCTACATCCAACAATATAGTACTATTCGGTAATTTAATCTGGAAAGGAGACCATTCGCCATTCTCTTTTAAAACTCAATTTTCTTGTTTTCGATAACTTTATTTGCTGCCCATCTGGATGGCACAGTGCAATATCTGCAAGTATATGCCACTATTTATTGGATGCATAAAGTTCTAATTCTTTAAAGGTTGTCTAAGAGTTGATACCACAGGGAAGCTGCAAGAAGTCTTACCAGTAATATCAAATTATACATAATTGACGAATCTGATACTGAGTGATAAGATTTGCAGGCTTACCACAGATGATTTCCCTCTAAATAGTCGAAGTATGGTTGGTGTAGGAGAATTTCTGGGAATAGCAATAGTTGCATCATAAATTGCTGGGACAAATGAACGCATATGACTTACTGAAGCAACGAAACCCTGAAAATAGAAATTGTAGACTAAAATTTTTTACTAAAATTCCATTGCAGTGATCATAGTGGTATTTTGATAAAATTGCAAAGTTTTGTGAGCGAGTAGCATTTCAAAAAACTTTAGGAGGGTAAGTCCAATTTTGGCATGATGTGGGGGCAAGTTAAATTTTCTTCTTTTTCTTGAATAAGATATAACATCATATAAGATTTAGGTGCTTATAAATTCTTTTCCTATAAGCTTAGTCAACCACCCTCAGGTCTACTCAATCATCAAAACTAACAAAAAATACTAAAATTGAGCTTGATAATGGCCATGAATCCTAGAAGCAAGTCAATTTGGAACCTTAGTACGAGGAATCAACACATTTCTTGGAACAGGTAGCCCAGTTGAGGATGCGTATTCTTGAGCTGCTAAAAGTTTTGCCTGTGTGAAACGAGTACCCTCAACAAAGAGAGCTAGCCAAAATGGTCGAGGGAAATCCCTCAGCTGTTGCAGTCCCACCTGAAATAGATATTAGTTGAATAAGTATTGCATTCAATGGTTAGCCAAATCAGCCAGAAAACAAGCAAAAGATCAGTGTATACTTTAGCAAAAGATTAGTGTGTACATAAGCATAAAAAGGTGAGAAAATTATCAAAGTTGTAATATAATCGGGCAATTTTGTAAATTACAGGATTGACCATAAATTGACCAAATTTGGTGGTTTTCTGGCAATTCGCCCTAATAAATACTACTGATGATAAAAAAAGTTTAAATGATAAATACCTTTAACGTGCTTTCATCTGTTGCCCAGCTTCTTTCAAGAAAGAGATACTCAGAAAACCACATGGACCATCCTATCACCTTCACATATCAAAGCATCAGCTCACATTTGACAGTCTTATTGCATATCACAATTGTGATACAAGCATACAAAGTTTTGAAAATCTCAAAACCCATAAAAGTGTAGCATTCTGTAAGGTAAACATGAGCAAGATGGATGTAGGACATACTTCAGCTTTAATTCCACAACAACAGTTCCATATTTGTTACTTACCGGAAGAAACTTTGATGATTTCTTCATAACTGCTAACGAGCTACCTAGGCAACCAGCTCGCTGTCATTAAAAGGTTCAAAAGTCAATTAGCTGGTAATAAACTAGAGATTCAGGAAAGTTTTTGTTATCAAAGCAAAGAAAGACTCATTGATAGGCATCACACAGGAGACTAACCTGAGCCAAAACCCATCCAACAAGCCAATCAATGTCACTTTTATGATTACATATGAGAAGTGCATGCTCTTTACCTGGAACATACAGCAGGAAAAGTATACATTAAAAATCTCGAGCAAGGGGTATAATAAAAGAAAACGCACATAAGTCTAACATAGGTTCTCCTGCCTTACCCATTAAATTAAAGGTCTCAGAGTCAGTGTACAATTCAATCTGCAACCAAAATCACAGTGCAGCATGAGACAAATGATTCAGAAGAAAACATTAAAATAAAATCAAAGCTATGACTCCATTTCTATTTCCTATTACCTCTTCAATAGCAACAAATAATGCAGTATGACATGTTTAACTGTATTATCCCAAGCTGACACTAATAATTCACATTTATCTAAATATCAATTCACTACAAAGCTAAAGAAATGCAACTTAGGATACAAACAATGCACCAAACTATTGACTTCACACTCATAATCCATATAGGGGTTGTTCGGTTTGCAAGATTGTATCTCGAGATTAAACATGTAGTATGTTTGGTTCATGAGATTGAATCACACAACTCAATCCTAGATGGATAATCATGGGATAATTAGTCAAAGGCAACCCCTTCCAACTAAAATAGTCGCACAACTCAATCCTAGATTATATATTTTGGTACTATTTTATCTAGGAAACCAAACACTACATAGAGCATATACAATTGCTGATAATCCAGCTCAAAATATGACACATTCAGATATAGGAAATCGATCAATAAAGTGAAAACGGGCTAACATTTTCTGGTAACTGTATAAACATCTAAAAGTGCTGCTAACTAGAGAGCAATGAGGGGCTGATTCAATAGTTTCACCTTAACACCAGCCCACCAGTCAACCAGCCACACGAGCTCGAGCCACAGTAGCTCAGCCACCTCCTTATTTATCCTCCTATAAGTGCTCTTTGATAGCGGTCTTATTAGCACAAAACATACAGCCTGCAAATTTCCAGATGTACATATGTTTATGAAGCAAATAGGAAACGACAATGCAAAAATTGACCTAAAATCACAGAAGCTAAACGGTAACACAAAAAATTGAACGGAAAAATTAAGTTGATAAATCAAATAAAAGAAGTGAACATAACAACGCCCAAACCTGAATTGAATTGACGAAGAGGCCGGAAATGAAGAAGAAAACTGCTAAGGGCACAATCACTATTGCCGCCGGCGCAATCGTCATAATTGATGAGATACGGCACGGAACTCCAGCAATATACGCGGGTGAAAATTTCTAGGAAGATATGCAAAAACAAACAATGTGGGAGATTTCAATTAATGAAACAGATGAGAAGTGACAACAATATGAACATGCAATTAGCGGAAGAGTACAAATATTATTGTGTAGAAAGAGAAGTGATATATACTATGCTGAGGCGCATTTAGTGAGAGAGGGAAAGAGAGGTGAGATATTAATGGGGGAAGTAATGAAAAATGGTGAAGAGGTAGGCCTAATTCAGTAGAGTTGCAGTACTACTAATCAACTGCGTGAAAAATACTACTCCCTCAGTCACTCCGTCACCCAAACTATTTAAAATAAATAAATTTAAAAAGTTTGATAATACGTAAGTTCTACTTTAATGTTAATTTTATAATATAATAGAAGGAAAAATGAGTTAGTGAAACATAAGATAAATTACAAAAAATAGCAAAAATAAAGCAAGACAATTAATAAAGATTGGATCAAAATGAAAAATTGAAACACATAATGACGGACGGAGGAAGTACTCCCTTTTCCCTTTGACATTGACATGCACTGGTTTAAATGTGAAATTAACAAACTATGAAAGAAATAGGAAAAAATAATTAAAATATTATTAATAAAGAATAAAACATACTTCACAATATTAAAAAACTTATCAAAAATAAAATGAATCAAACTTTGGAGACAAATCCAAAATAGAAAAAAAGAATACTAGTACTTCCTCAATTCCATAATAGATACTCCCTCAGTTCCATAGTAGTGGAATCGTTTTGTCATTTTGGTACGTTCCATATTAGTGAGTCATTTTCTTTTTATAAAAAGTCAACACATTTTTTTTCATTACTTTATTCTTTTTTCATCTCTCTACCTTTTCATTTCTTACTCTATTCTTTATTTACTTAACTCACTGAAGGGTCATGTTTCGACTGAAGTACTAAGAGTTCACAATACAAATTAAAACACACATAGAGTTCACGCACTTGATCAGGCTAGACAAGCAATGGATCAAGCTGGCTACTATCTGGTCGTTGGTATGCAAACGGAGAGACTTAGGACCTTCAAGACCTTAACCCACAATACTATAGACTAGTAAAGGGAAGTAAGGGTCGAATCCCACAGAGACGGAGACGAGTGGATTTGGGTTTGAGACATTTGGGAGGTTGGCTACGGCCACGCTTTTTAGTGGGTTAAGTTTAAAATAAGGAATATGAACTTCTCAACTGACTAAACTAAATTGGTCAAGCTAGACTAGACAGACATTTAAACTAAGGAACAGATGACTTGATCAACTAAACTAAGAACGGAAAGGTAAAAGTAACTTGGGACCATTGACACAAAATAAGCGCACTACCTAAAAAGCTGTAAGCATCGAAAAGGTGACAAAGACTGCAATTCTAACAAACTACTACCTTCTTTTTCGCTAAGTAGCTAAATAAAAACAACTAAAGCAGACCTAAGTAGAGCAACAAACATAAAAACAGAAATCAGATAAATTAAACACAGATCCATGTGAATGTAGGGGTTTTGGTGCCCCTTGCACAGTGGAAGACTTGTACAAAACAAATAAATCAGACGTAGGATCTATTTGACAGATTATGATATTAATCAATTTACATGCTAACACAGAATTGCATGCTAGAACGCAAATAATTCATGCTTAAAGAATATAAATCCTAAATCATGAATTCTACGGTTTAGAGTTACCGATTTGATTCTCCAAAGAATCGTCGATTGCTCGCGCCTTCTCCACGATGATCTTCAATAGTAGACCACAGATCTTCTTACTGGTATCCCGAACTGTATTCCGAAATCAGTGTGGGCTGATCTTATCGAAATACTAGGACTCGAATAAAGAAAACAGAAATTCCTCACGGAGGAGGAGCTGAAGAAAAATCGTCCCCTTGGAATATACGAGTGGACGAAAATTTTGAAAACCATTAAGTGTGTTTTCTGTCTCCTTTATTCTCCTATTTATAATAGTTACATATTGGGCCCAGTCAGGGATCTATGGAAGGTTTTGGATATGGGCTCCCCCAATTAGCTTTTTACTAATTAAATTGAACCCATAATTTAATACAAACTTATATTGGAATATTACGAGCAGTCACTACAGACGTAATATTGACCTCCCCATCCAAATTCGAAATTACAAGTAATCCGAGTTTCCATTTTGTTTATTATTTATTTCCCGCGCTTAAGATATAAATTTCCATTAATTAATTAAAGTCTGCTATTGACTTAATTAATTAACATCTTATTAATTCAAAGAGTGGACTTAGCAAGAAACACTTATTTATTATTCATGGAATGATTAAATTCCAACTGGCCAGTTTCCAAATAATAAAACCTTGTTCAAGCTCCTCTTGAGGACATTATCAAACGAGACTCACCTCGTGCACGATTCAACATAATAGCAATCCTAGCACCGCTAGATAATGATCACCACTACCCAATATACCTGGATCGTTTGGTGACGAAAAACCCGCACTTTTGGTAAGTCAAAGTAGTAGATACTCAATGTCGTATGCTCAATGCTAACGTATGTAGATTAAGAAATTAATTATCAAGACCTCGTCTTTCAGTAGATAGCATAAATACTCTTCTTGCTGTTAGATCCATTCAGTGCTATACCACACCAACGTCATCTTATTTCAATAAGGCTTAGAAATAATCGGACTGACATTGCAACCTTTCACGGTAGGTAGCCAAAGCCTATCTAGGTTGTGAAATTCTTCTTTTCTTTTGCAAAGCATTGCTTAGAACCGACTGTAGTAACTTAAAGTGAGAGCAGCCCACGACCAGTCTACTAAGCAAAAGACTTAGGCTTTGTTTACTTCTTATGCATTTAAATGTTTATAAAACATCTTATAAACGCACAAGCAAACACAATGTAATAATATATTGATTCTATTCGTGCAAACTGCTCGAATGATACTGAATCGGGTCAAAAGTGGATTGTAGAGTTTTTCCGTACACAAGCAAGATTCTATTCGTGCGAACTTGCTCGAAACATGCTTTTCAGTATACTAAACCTAACAGTATAATCGACGTAAAGAAAGCAGATCTAAAGTATCTAACCTGTTCTCATGCAAGCTGACGAACTAAAATGTAAATCTACCTACGAGAAAACATAAACAAAGCGGAACTAAAGCAAACGAAAGCAATCAAAACAGAGAACATCAGATCCAACACAACTTGCATCATAAACTCCATTTCATAAAGATCTTCAATAAACCTAACTAAAACAGAATGCTGAACAAGGATTTAAAGAGCGATCAACAACGGAAAGGTAACTAGAGTAGCAACTAGAAGAAAAACATTAAAAGCAACTAAGCTACGGAAAAGATGAACTGAAAATAGAATGGAAATTGTTTTAACCTCTCGGGGTGCAACAAAAACTCAAACTATGAAGACTTCTAGGCAGATCTAGGTCCCTTCTTCCTTGACGAGGAAGAAGAGATGAAAGTAGAGATGGAAACGGCGACTCCGACTGCTAACTTCTTACTCTATGCTATGAAAATAAGGTGAAAATGAAGTGACTGAAGGTGATGATGGTGTCGAACTCTCTTTTTGTGTGCACTCTCTCCATATTTATAGGATGATGTCGGGCCCAAATCCCCATGGTAAGCCCATCTTGTCTTGACATTTATGCCCTTGAGATGACATATTTTCTTCTCTCTCTTCTGACTCATCACTTCATGTGGTAAACTCCACTTGATCAACTTGTCGGCTGGGCAGGCTTCACTGTTTGTATGCAACTGATCAACTTAGCTTCATTTCTGGCCATTTTTCACTTCTTTCCCTAGTTGATCAAGTTGTTCATGCACTTGCCGCTTCTACACTTTATAGCCCCTGCACACTCAAATTCACCACTCTTTTCGCACATTATCAGCCATGTTAGTGTAATAAACCCTACAAAATCATGCTTGTAACAATCCCTATCAAACTGCTCACACTTAAACCATGCTTGTCCTCAAGTATGAAAGAACAATAAGAAAGGGCAAGTTACATGCATGGGTCCCTGACCGACTCCTAAAAAAAAGTAGTGGACCTCATATTCCACTAACTCATTTTTTCACTCATAATTTATAGTAAAACTAACATATAAAAGTAGGACCTACATATCATTTTCTATTACATTTCTCAAAACTTGTGCCGAGTAAAATAATGATAAATTATTAGAGACGGAGGGAGTAGTAAGAAATATAGAGAGTACTAGTATTATTTAGGAAGGAGAGGGAATAGTATGAAAATCCAACTACTAGCATTTTCAATAACAAATTATTGATAATTTTCTACTCAGTATAATCCATTCATAAGAATTTTATCTACATTTCCCTACCGTTTAATTAAAAATAAATGTTATTTTGTTCATAAAAATTATATTCCATTCATCGTAGTTGCATTTTTTTGACACGAGATTTAAAACAATTGCGCTAAATGAGTTAACAGAAGAGAAAATAGAGTAAGCGAGAGAAGACATGTAGATTTTTGTAAAAAAAATGACTTAGCTATAGTGGGACAATCCAAAAATGTATGTTTATGACTCAAAGGAACAAATGAAGTATTATTGATGGAGGTGACATATTTTAATATGAAGTTGATAAAATGATGGAGATATAAAGAATAAATATCTTAAATATTGCTAATGAAAAATGATACTCACCCTAATAGATAGATAAATTTATCATAAATATGAATAGTTGTCGTAGGCAGAAATACTAGTTGGTAAATATTTACAATTGTATATAAAAGATTCTACTTGGTATTCCACATTATAATAAAAGTTTTCTTGTGTAAATATAATATATTTGTAAAATTAATAAAATAAAGTTGAGATCATATATTAAAAAAGAAAAATGGAATACTTTATCAAAATTGTACTGTACTTTTTATAGAGGAAGGGGATATAACATGAATAAGAATTATGAATGTCAGTTTAGCCAAAACTTGTTTAGTCGAACTTAATGGAATGGTCCAAATAGTCTTCTAAATTTAAAGAACTAGAGCTGAAAAATGACAACACAATAAGAAATCAGGCTAGCCCAATCAGATTGTCGAAGAAGCTTTTTTTATTTTCCCTTTTTTTGGAATTAGTGCCTCCCCACTCCCATTTCTCCCATGCAATCACCCTTTCTAGTTTTCATCATCACTGGTTGGACTCAGATGCGGATGCAGATGCAGAATTTTGACGTTGGAGAGTCCAATTTACTATAGTAAAGATAGTTGTGCCATTAGAAAAATGCTACTATATAAATATGTACACATCAAATATAGATAAATTCTGAAATAAAATAATTAATGGAGTATAAACAGGAATTTTATTGAGTTGTATAAAAATTAGGGAGGTTAGTAGTTGTGACATTAGAAAAATGCTACCTAAATATGTACACATTTAATATTATCAAATATAGATAAATTCTGAAATAAGTTAATAAATGGAGTATAAACATGAAATTTTGTGTGTTGTATAAAATTTAGGGAAGTTTATTTTTTGTATAATAGTACACATTTAATATTATAAAATGTATGCATTGTATTTTTTGTGTAAATATATATTGAAATAATAAAATCCAGAGTGAATGTCAAGTTAATAGAGCTTAGACCATCCACAACGGGACTCGCCGGCGTCTAGCGTCTCGTCTCAGCGAGACGAGACCCCGGCGAGACGCGTTGCAGCCTCCATCTCGTCCCGTCTCGTCGCGCGTCTCGTCGCGCGACTCGACTCGCCGAGCCAGGAGACGAGCTGGCTCGCCACGCGCCTCGGCGACGTGGCGCAGCCCGGCGTCGTGCGTGACGCCCACTCGCCGGCCCGCGAGTGGGCGTCGTCACGTGCTGACGCAATAAATATTTTTTTTTAAAAAAAATTCGAATTTAAATAAAATTTTTTTTTTGTAACGGTATTATTACCGTTTTTTTGTTTTTTTTTATATTTTTTTTGTTTTTTATTAAATTTTTTACTCTATAAATACTCCTAAACCCATCCTCATTTACACACAACTACACATCTATTCTTCATATCATCTAAATTTTCTCTCAAATTTTCGCTGAAATTTTCATAACCCAACTCAAGATGTCCGGCGACGGCGAGGGCAACTATGGCGGCTCCGGCTCCGGCGGGTGGGATCTCAACTCATTCGGCGATTGGGAGAACATGATCAACACATTGGGCGGTGGAGGTTCGGTAACGCCGGGGACCCAGGGTTCGGCGACGCCGGGGGGGTACCAACCACCCAATTTTGACCTTGATGCATATGTTCGTCCCAACGTCCCGCGGTTTTCGCAGGGATTATCCCAGATCCGGGAGGATTTTCCAGTTGATCCCACGCCGGGAGTAGGCCGAGGCGGTGGAGGTGGGCGAGGCGGTGGAGGTGGCCGAGGCAGTGTACAACCCCAGACGGGCGAGGACGAGGAGGAAGAAGAGGAAGAGGAAGAGGATCTTGGCCGACATCCGTACAACAACCTCGAAACGATGGCGGTGTACAACGCCTGGATCACGGTCTCGTACGATCCCATCGTCGGGAATCAACAAACCCGGAAGTGTTTCTGGGAAAAGGTTGTCGAGGTCTACCACCAAATAAAGCCGAACCGCTCCCGCAAGCGCACAGTTAAAATGATCCGCTGTCACTTTGACCGAGTCGACCGACAGGTCAAAAAATTCTGCGGCATCTACTCGGCGGAAGAGGCGCGCTACCAAAGCGGCGCCACGGCCACCGACATTTTGACGTCCGCTTTGCGCGCCTACTACCAGGACGAGGGACATCAATTCAGATTTGTTGATGTTTGGCGCGCCGTCAAGGACGAGGAACGATGGGCCGGCGGTTTCCGCTCCAGCTCGGGCTCAAACTCGAAGCGCACGAAGCATACGGCGAGTGGCCAATACTCGTCTAGTGCTGGTGCGTCTGGTGGTGACACTGCTGAAGGCATCAGCCAACATGATGCTGAATCCCAGGAGTTTGCGGGTACGGTCGGCGATGCAGGAGGATCCGCGAGTAGGCGCCGTCGGCCGCAAGGGACGAAGGCGGCGAAAGCGGCTAGAGCAAGGAAGGGCCGAGGCGAATCAAGCCAGCCGGCCTCAGGATCGGGCTCGCGAGGAGGCTCGGACACACTTATGGTGGCGTACATGACCGCCACAATGGCGGACACTTCCCGCTTCTCGCACTCCCAATACGCGGCCTGGTGGAACGGAATTGTGCATATGGCAGCACAACTTGGCCTTCCGACTCCCCCTCAACCTCGACCGCCTCCGGAGGATGATTAGCCCTTCCGATTAATTTTTTTTATTTTGTGTGTTTTTTTATTTTGTGTGTTTTTTTATTTTGTGTGTTTTTTTTATTTTGTGTGTTTTTTTATTTTGTGTGTTTTTTAATTTTGTTTTAATTTTAATAAAGTGTGTTTGTTTAAATTGAATTGGGTTTTAAAAAAAATAATAAATTAAATTGAATGAATAGTAATTAAGAGACGGTATAGAGACGGTTAAGAGACGGAGCGTTGCAGCCTCCGTCTCTTAGTTAAGAGATGGAGGAAAAAAGGACAGTGGGGTCCTCAAATAGTGCTCAAATAGTAGTTAAGAGACGGTTTAAGAGACGGTATAGAGACAGCGTTGTGGATGGCCTTAGGGGAATCAAACACGGGTTTAGGACTTAGGAGGTTCCAATGCCAAGTTAATTGCCACTTGTGCTGCTGACTGAATGTCTAAAGTGTACAAAATACTAATATAGTATTAATGCTAAAATTTATGGGGATTCTGTGGGGCTCCCTATTAACATTCATAATAAAATTAGTGAAAAGATGGGTGTGTAATCCAAAATTTTAATACTACTATTAATTAAAATCATAGTAACTACTTTATACTCTTATTTTCTTAGGAAATATAAATACAAACTGTTTTATTGTCAAGGGGGTACTTTTCAAAGTTATGACTTACACCTCATATACACATATTTAAATTTTAAAGTACGTAAAATAAGAGAAAATGTGGATAAAATAAAAGAAAAAAGAAAAAAACAAATAATAAATTGAGAGCAACTTTCTACTTTTAGCATATGAATAATTTTAGTGGATGAAAAAAAATGGAAAATAAGAGTATTTTTTGTGAATGGATACTAAATTACACGTGACAAATGTCCGCATATATTAAAAAAAGGTGAAACTGACACAATCCAAATTAATTGGTGCTAGACACTTTTTTGTAATTTTGAAAATAATACTACTATAAAAGGATTTTTGTTTTGTTTAATGATTGAAGTCATTAAACAGGAAGAATTGCTGCATGTATATTGGTGGGAATTAGATAAACCTAATAACCAAATCCATTTTATTCAATGGAAATCCTATTCAGTTTCCCATTTTCCTAACAAGTTACTAATGACTGGTAACCAACTCAATTATTTGCGTTCATAAATTAGCTTCGCCAGCTAACAAACCAAACCTAACAAATAATTTCATCTTATTTTCGGCAAACATTAATGGTCATATGAATGTAATATCAGAAAATTAAATAAATAAATAAAAACAAGGCTCATCCACCAGTCTTCAAACGGTATCTTTTCAACAAATTCAAAATTATGATATGGACCTAGTTGATGTTGTGTTAACATTTTATGTTGACATTATTTGTTATCTGTTGACATCAAATCTTGAAATCTAACGATAATATCATAATTTTGAATTTTCTACAATATATTGATTTTTTTTATTACATTCCATTGTAGGGTGTGTATAATTAAAAGAATATACTATTATTCTCTGGATCTTTAATTCAAATATTCAACTGTTGGGATTTAACAATTGTAAAAAAAGCCCAATCAATTACAAGACCAAAGCATCCTATTTTAAGATAAAAAAATGCCCCATTTATCGAGTTCATACTTTTTCCTAAAAAAACACCCACAACTTTTTTTTAAAAATAGACAAATTGATTTTGTTTCCCTAATTTCATCATTTCATGTATTGATATTTGCATAGCATTTTGTGTAGGTATAGTCTGGGTTTGGATTTGCATTTGAATTGTTAGGGCACGGATGGTAGCCATGAAATCCCTTGAAATACCAATGTAGACAAAATCTTTGCAGCGTTTGGTAGCTTGGAAAACTAACGCCCGACCCGGTACACAGAAATCGGGTTTCCACCCCACACATACTACTATCTATGTATTCATGTCAACACAATCACGATCTAGAGCAGGTTTTAGGGGGGAGATTTTCGCGATTGTGCTGAAAACGTTGTATTTGATCATATTTACCCCCTGGCCTCACAGATTCTGCTGGAGCAACATTGCTCCCTTCGTACGGCTGTGCTACTTCTCCAATTAACGGTGTCGACATCGTGGTCTCCTCAATTTCAGCCTGTCGGCCATAGTGGAATTGAAATCGGACACATGTTTATTTGAAATCTTGGATTTATAGACGAGAACAGAGTGAATATCAAGCACTGACCTTGTCGTTGCTCTTTCTGTCGTGCGTCATGGTCGGTTGGTGTAACGCCCCACTTTTTGAACCATAATTTGTGAACCCTAAAGTACTTGTTTTAATGCTATTGTTTTGCGAAGATCCGTGATTTAATTGTGGTGAATTAATTGGTGTTGGACTGAGATTTGTGAAATAAATTACATCGCGAATCTAAATAATTTCCTTTCCGTGAGGAATATTTATTGGACTCAATTCCATGTTGGATCTGATAAATAAAATAAATAATATGAAAGTCCAGTCCGTGATAAATAAATTGTGTACTGCACAATTTAAAATAAAATACAATGGGCTGTGAATTAAGCTAAACTAATTAAAATAAAATATCTTTAATTCTAATCTTAATTAAAGATTTTACACAAATATTTTCTACTCCGTGGTGGAATTTTCCTCCTCCGTAAGCTGCAAATAAAAGGCAAAAAAAAAAATCCAAATCTCAACTAAATCACAGTTAATAAAAAAAAGTGAGGGATTTGAAATTTAATCCCCCTAATCCCACGACTAAACCCGCCCTCTCTCCCCTAAAATCTCTCCCATATCTTTTAACCACCCTCCCTCTAGATTAAATACTTCACAAACCCATTCCTTCTCATTATCGTTTCTGCAATTAAATCTATCTTCTTCAACTTCTATCCAAGGTAAACTATGTTCATCATTTGTATATAAATTTTCTCCTGCTTCAGAATCTAACATCAAATTGTTGCTATCGGCAGTAATCGAAATTCTCCAGCTTCAAGAACCGGCCTTTTCAGCCTTGTGAACTTCACAACCCAAATCCAATTCACAGAGGTAAAATTTCCTACCCAGATTTTGAACATAAATTATCGCATTCTGCACCATTGATCACATACTCAGCATCAATCTCCCAAACAAAGAACTAATCAATAGCAATCAAGCAATCAAAAACCAATCGAACATTACGAATTGGAACCCCCCTTGCTGCGAATCGGAAAGAAACACTTTTTGAATGAGAACTTACCTTCGGGGAGGAAACCGGGGCGGAATCGGGGGCTGACCGGAGCCAGCACCTCCCGGCAGCGGCGGCAGCACCTCCCGGCAGCGACGGTAGCAGCAGCTCCTCCTGGCGACGAAGGCAGCGGACGGAGGAGGCGAAGCCTGGGCTGGCGTCTGACGGCGGCGGCGACAGCGCAGCAGCAGCGGCGCGAATCGCCGCTGGGGCCGACCGATGCGGCACCCTTCGCGGCGGAGGGTGAACCGCACAGCAACGACGGCGCCGGGTGCAGCGGCTGGAGACGGCTGAGCGAACGGCGGAGGTGGAAGGCGACGCCAGATCAGATTCCTTCAAGGCGTCGAGCTTCTGCAATTTGTCGACGAGAGAGAGAATTAGAAAGGGAGATAGGAAGAGAGAAAGAGAAAGACGTGAGAGATGGAGTATAGGTTGGGCTCCAAACAATAAAAATGGGCCTAATAAATTAAATGAGATGTTTTGGTTAGTTGGGCTTCATTAGTTGACATGGGTAAATTATTAAAGATGAGCTCCATTTAATTGCTGGGCTTTAATTTGTAGTTGAAGATATAAGGTGGGAAAATAATTAAACTTGAGGCTTTTAATTAAATCTTTGTGCCGATAATTAATTGTGACGAATTAGCTAATTAATTTTGGAATATTTCAACGAACGAATAATTATATCCTAAGTCCGAAATAAATATAGTTCGAGGGGAAATGCTTGCGATAATTTAATTACTTTTTATTAATTTTGGGAATTTTATTTCGATATCGTGGAGAAAAAATACGAGGAGCTAACGGAGGAATTAAGGGTGTAAGCGGCCGCCGAATAATCGAAAACCGAGATAAATAACTTCGCTTAGGATGCATGCATTTTATTGATTTAATTGGAGAGTATGTTGATATATGTATTATTTAAATTCTAAAGGTGAGACTTCGCAAGGGAATCGAGATACCAAAGGGAAGGAAGTGTAGAGAATTAATCAATTGAGGTGGGCTTCCTTTTTAAATAAGGACAAAAGTCCTAAATGTTTTCCTTATGAGAATGAAAATGTGTTTATCATGCCGTGTTGTGCTTTAACGTGCCTATCTGATGTGGCTCTGGCCAATATTGTTTAAATCGAATTCGGGTCCTCGTAGGGCCGCAAACCCTACTTGGATTAGTGTACACCTATGGTAGACTGTGTGCTAGCGTACGGGCTGGCCGGTCTAGTGGCTTGGTTTGTGGCCACATTCCAAGTCATGTATGAGCAGATATGGCTAACGTCTATGGGAAAATGACTGATCAGTCGATGTTTTAAATGAAAATGATTTTGAGTGCCTCGGGCATTTCTAAAGCTAAACCCCGATGGTTACTTGTGAATGGCATGATAAATTACTCTTTATCAAAAATGTTTTCGGCATGAGCCACTGAGTATTCTTATAATACTCAGCCCTGCATGTGTTTTCCTTATGTGCAGGTTGAGCGGCGACGAGGATGTGGTGGTGTTGAGCAAGTGAATTGAAGATATTATTGTTGTCTTTGAACCTTGAGTGTCGTTGTGTCTTCACACATGACGTCACTCTTTCTCTTGGTCGTTTCCGCTGTGACGTTTCGTTTAATTATGTTTTATTTGGGCCGACAATCTTAATTGTTAGGATAATGGATACTTTGAATTTCTTGTTGGGTAATATCAAACTCATGGTTATTTATTTGGATATTAATTGTTGGTCTAACTTGTGTTGAAACCCTAATTCTTTTCGTCTGTTTATTAAATTCTTTTAATCACGATCGCCCGTATTTATTAACCCTAAAGGGCGGTCGTGACAGTTTGGTATCAGAGCCTCAGTTTCTTTCCGCTCTGGACCCAAGAGTCTTTTTTAGCCAAAAACCTATTCTTGTACTCCCTCCGTCCCAGGCTACTCGCCCCTTTCCTTTTCGGCACGGAGATTAAGGAATGAGTGTATAGGAAAGTAAAAAATGACGGCTGTAGGTGAAATTTTTTACTAAAAATGGAAAGAGTGCAAGTAACTTGGGACGCCCAAAAAGGAAATAAGTGCGAGTAGCTTGGGACTGAGGGAGTATTAATTGACTAAGGTATGAACATTGAAGGCTCAACACCACGACTCGTCATGCCCAACCGCGGAAAAAGAGGTAAAAGTATTTTGGTGACTATGGGATTGGATTATTGAATATTGAGAGTTGCAATGGAAAATTTTGATTTTGGTGATGGAAGTCAATACGTTAGTTTTGGAAAAATTGCATATACTTCAAAAATGTAGTATGATATATATATAAGGATGTTACTATTTGATTGTGAAGCATGATTTTGCTAAGTACCATAAATACCGTCAAGCATGAGAAATAGTATATATTTAAATGAGGAAAAGATGTGATTAAATGTTGAACTTTCACGAGTGTTGGAAGAATTTAACTCGTATCTTACCTGTGTGTGGTGGAATTCTATGTGGTTTTGAGAGTCATTAAACGCTGAGTACGAAATATTGATTTTGATAGATATTAAGATAGAGATATGAAATACCATGCCTATGACGATTAACTTCTTGCGTGTAACCATACGTATCTATAGAATACGTAATATATAATTTCGCGACGAAAATAAATGTGGAAGTACGAAATGCGAGGCAAGTAGCCTATGGGAAATAAAAGTCGACATACTGTGACATGATGAAATGCGAAATCAAACAGAATGAGTGAACCATCCACCTTGAGCACCAAGTTTATTTTTGGCATGATGCAATCATCATACCCTTATCTTGTATACACATCTATATGTACCCATTCCATACTCTCAACATCATTCAGAGCCATATATCTTCTTTGTTCTTTCCTATCTTGAGCTGATGTTGAGATTTTCCTTCTATGTAGATGGTTGGATCATATTTTGCCCAGATGCGTAATAGATACGCCAAAAATAGAAATTTCCCCGTGGAGAGATATAGAGATTATGAATGGGATGGAAGGACTGACCTCATGAGTTACGTCACCGAATTTTGGAATCTTTGGATGGGCGCCTATGCGTTCGGGGGAGCCACCCACCATGATGGAATCACAAAGCTTATTCACACTCTACCGCTCATCTGGAGTCAGTGGGTAGCTCAAGCGGCAGAATCGTTTACGTGGTATAGCCTGCCCGAATACACACCACATGGGGACTTGCCCGGTCTTCTGGAAGTACTACTTCCGGCCTTAATAAGGGCAGCTGACGGACCACCACGTTCTCCACCACCACAGATTTATCCGCCGGAGCAAGCACATGCAAGGAAGTTTCGATCTGATAGTGAGCCACATGTCTCACGTGTGCCCCGAAGAATAAGGCTCGGGATGCGCACTTCGGCCCCTTTAAGAATAGAGAGGGAGGTCGAGAAAATAATCACGACAGTTTTTTCCCCAGTTCGCATTGGAGTGGAAGACGAGGAGAAAGAGGAAGAACTCCTCGAAGAAGAAGAGGAACCCCTCGAGGAGGAAAAGAACTCGCATATGGGGACTGATGGTGAGGCCGAGGAGGAGGAGGAGGAGTGGGAGGAAGGAGAAATTCGGGATTAATAGTCATGGTTAAGTTTGTTTCATTTTAGTTTCCCTTTTGTTTTGATACCGTTTTTTTGCTAAGACTATTTATTGTTTTATCTCCACATTCTATTTTTCTACTTCGTTTGCTGTGATTGATGCTAAGACCTCTTGGAGGCAACATTTTGACGGCTATGGAAATTTATATTTTGCTACCTTGTTGGGTCATTGTCTTTTGACATCCTATTGTGCAATTGATCTTGGTATTCGATTTTGAAATCGTCCTTTATTATTCTGTTGTGCAAACACCTATTACTAACCATGGAACAATCGTCTTTCTCTATCCCATTGTGCGACTACCTTGTGCCAACTTATTATGCAAATGTCTTTTGTTAATCCAGGGTACAATGGTCTTACTCTATCCATGATATAATTATATTTTGTCTTGTTGTAAAATTGTCCCTTGATCCCCACTTGTGACATATTACATGACCTTTTCAACTTTACAACATGACTATTGATCGATTTGAATAAGTGCGATAATAACCCGTTTGATTGGTAATAAAGCAGAATGCCGCCAAGACGTCGTGTAAGGAATGCGAACCGGGCGCCTACACCTCAGGCGACGGAAGTCGAGAGTGTGGCACAACCAACCCCACAACCTCCACCACCACCACCTCCACCTCAAGTAGACCGAGAAATTGTGAAGTTGTTTTTGAAACAGAAACCACCTGTCTTTGATGGAATGGGAGAGCCGGAAAAGGCTGAGAGTTGGATACGCGCATTGGAGCGCATTTTTACAATTCTGATGTGCAACGATGCCGAGCGAATGGCTTGTGTGACCTATTAGTTGACTGGGTCAGTTGACTTCTGGTGGGATACCAAGATGAAGACCACGCCACGAGATCAAGTGAATGGAATGACCTGGGAGAATTTCAAGGAGGCGATATATAACAAGTACGTGCCAAAGAGCTATCGAAAGGCGAAGGCGACTGAGTTTTACAACTTAACTCAGGGGCGCATGTCAGTGACTGAATATGATCGCGCATTCTGTGATATGACCCAGTATGCACCCGAACAAGTTGACACGGATGAGAAACTGGCAGAAAAATTCCGTGAGGGTTTAAGGCATGAGATAAAGATGGCTTTGGCTAGTCGTGGAAGACTTACATATGCGGAGGTGTTGGCCCTCGCGCTAGATGTTGAGGTAGCTATGCCTAAGGAGAGGGTGACGGAGAACACTACGCTGGCTTTAACTCCATCACATCATTCCCGGGAGAAGAGGAAGTGGGATGGGAACAGGACCCACTATGACAACAAGAGGTACCAACCTACTCAAAACCGACCACAGTATGGAGGCAGACAGAATTTCTCTAGCCAGAGGGGTGACTTCCGACCCAGACCACCCCAATGCAATGTGTGCTCCAAGTACCATTTCGGAGAGTGTAGGATGCAGAACACCACCAAGTGCTTCAACTGTGGTGGAAATGGTCACTTCTCTAGAGAGTGTCCGAGCAAGAACGCGGGGATAGGTTCAAGGCCGAACAACCAAGGATTTCGTCTGCAAACGAGGGCACCACCAGCACCACCAAGGACGAATCATGATCAACCTCTGCGACAACAACAACCTCACCGTCCGAGACTACCCTCCCAGGCTAGAGCATATGCGCCGAGTTATAGACAACCCAAGACTGAACAAGGGAATCACGAGAGTGGAAATTTGGCAGGTATGGGCGAACTCCTCGATACACCTATTATTGTGTTGTTTGATACGGGTGCATCGCATTCTTTCATATCAGAACTATGTGTGGACACATTAAGTTTGCCTGCTTATAAATCTGAACATAAGATGATGGTGACCTCACCAGTGGGAGGGGTAATAGAGATTTCACGGACATGCTCGAACGTAGAAATTTCCATGGAAGAACTTAGGCTAGTCGCGCACAACTTACGAGTTATGGCCATGAAGGATGTTGACGTAATCATAGGAATGGATTGGTTGGCTGCGAATTTTGCTACAATCCGATGTAAGGAGAGGCAAATAACATTACAAGCCCCTGGAAAGGAACCAATCGTGTACCATGGAATCTCGATGAACAGAAAAACGTCCATCATCTCCGCACTCCAAGCCACAACGATGCTGAGAAAAGGGCGTCCTGCCTATCTAGTCTATCTACAAGGAGATGAGAAGGAAGAAATGAAGGTGGAGGATGTCGCGGTGGTGCGAGAATTTCCAGACGTTTTTCCCGAAGCTTTGTCTGGCCCACCGCCAGATCGACAATTGGAGTTCACGATCGACCTAGAGCCAGGGTCGGCACCAGTGTCTAAGGCTCCATATCGAATGGCACCTAAAGAGTTAGAGGAACTCAAGATACAACTTCAAGAGCTAATGGATTTAGGTTTCATTAGACCCAGTGTGTCACCGTGACGCCTGTGCTTTTTGTGAAGAAGAAAGATGGATCGATGAGAATGTGCATCGATTATAGAGAATTGAACAAGATGACTCTCAAGAACAAATATCCACTGTCGAGAATAGATGACTTATTCGATCAACTTCGGGGAGCTGGTGTGTTCTCAAAGATGGACTTAAGGTCCGGATACCATCAATTGAGGGTCCGAAGAGAGGACATACCGAAGACTGCTTTTCGCACAAGATATGGTCACTATGAGTTCGTGGTAATGCCATTTGGATTGATGAATGCACCTGCCGTATTCATGGATTTGATGAACCGAGTATTCCACCCATACTTGGATAAATTCGTTTTGGTATTCATAGATGATGTACTCGTTTACTCGAGGAATGAGAAGGAACACGAAGAGCACCTGCGAATTACCTTGGAGACATTGAGGAGTGAGAAATTGTACGCTAAATTCAGCAAGTGTGAATTTTGGCTTAAGGAAGTAAATTTCCTTGGTCACATCGTGACGGCAGATGGAATTCGAGTGGATCCTGCTAAGGTTGAGGCGGTACAACGGTGGAAAGCACCTACAACACCAAACGAGATTCGGAGTTTCCTAGGCTTGGCAGGATACTACCGAAGGTTTATTGAGGGGTTCTCCAAGATAGCGAGACCCATGACTCAACAACTCAAGAAGGGGGTGAAAGTCAATTGGACCCCCGAGTGTGAGGCAAGTTTTCAACTATTGAAGGAGAAGCTAACTAGTGCACCGATTCTAGCTGTGCCAGAGCCTGGAGTGAACTACGTAGTGTACACGGATGCTTCAAAGGTGGGACTTGGATGTGTATTGATGCAAAACAACAAGGTGATTGCTTATGCATCCCGACAATTGAAGCCACACGAGAACTATCCAACCCACGACTTGGAGTTAGCAGCGGTAGTTCACGCCTTAAAGATTTGGAGACATCATCTCTACGGAGTTCGATGTGAGATCTTTACAGACCACAAAAGCCTGAAGTATTTCTTCGAGCAGAAAGATCTTAACATGCGGCAACGAAGATGGCTCGAGTTGGTAAAGGACTACGATTGTGGCATCAATTATCACCCCGGCAAAGCAAATGTAGTGGCGGATGCTTTGAGCCGGAAGGATCATTCCCAGCTGGCTATTTTTATCACCAAGGAAGAAAGCCTGATTCGCGAGTTCAGCAAGATGTGTTTGGAAGTGGTAAGAGCACCTAAAACAGTGGAAGCACGAATCGCCACTTTAGCCGTTGAACCGGATCTGAGGTCGAGAATTATTGCAGCACAACGTATGGATGCAAAGTTAGAGGAGATTTGTGTAGAAGTGCGAACCGGTGAATCTGGGAATTTTAGTGAAGAAGGCGACAATGCCCTTACTTTTGAAGGAAGATTATGCATGCCGGATAGCGAGGAGCTGAAGCGCATGAAACTCCTTACACCGCCCACCCAGGAAGTACGAAAATGTATCAAGATGTGAAGAAATCCTTTTGGTGGAATGGTATGAAGAGGGACATAGCATCATTTGTCGAAAGATGCCTAGTCTGCCAGCAAGTGAAGTTTCTACATCAACGACCGTATGGGAAGTTGCAACCACTAGAGATTCCTGAATGGAAATGGAAGCACATCGCCATGGATTTTGTGACGGGATTGCCAAGGACTCTGAGAGGGAACACCGCCATTTGGGTAATTATAGACCGACTCACTTCCCGATTCTTGTAAGCTATGGGTCCAACAAACGCGCTCAAATCTACATAAGGGAGATAGTTCGATTGCATGGAGTCCCAGTGACCATCACGTCCGACCGTGACTCAAAATTCACCTCAAGATTTTGGATGAGTCTACAGAAAGAGCTTGGAACCAAATTGAATTTCAGTACAGCGTTTCACCCGCAAACCGATGGACAATCCGAAAGAACGATCCAAACTCTCGAGGATATGTTGAGAGCCGTGGTACTCTACCGAGGAGGAAGTTGGGAGGCAGCACTACCACTGATCGAGTTCGCCTACAACAACAGTTTTCAGGCAACGATAAACATGGCACCGTACGAGGCATTATACGGAAGAAAGTGTAGATTGCCGCTCTACTGGGATGAAGTTGACGAGAGAAGAATACTCGGACCTGATGCAGTTGAAGAGATGGTGGGAATCGTTCGACAAATTCGTGAGAGGATAAAAGAAGCTCAAGACAGACAAAAATCATACGCGGATGTCCGACGAACCGACTTACAAATTGAAGCCGCGATTTATCGTGGAGAAAAAATACGAGGAGCTAACGGAGGAATTAAGGGCAAATTGAAGCCGCGATTTAATTACTTTTTATTAATTTTGGGAATTTTATTTCGATATCGTGGAGAAAAAATACGAGGAGCTAACGGAGGAATTAAGGGTGTAAGCGGCCGCCGAATAATCGAAAACCGAGATAAATAACTTCGCTTAGGATGCATGCATTTTATTGATTTAATTGGAGAGTATGTTGATATATGTATTATTTAAATTCTAAAGGTGAGACTTCGCAAGGGAATCGAGATACCAAAGGGAAGGAAGTGTAGAGAATTAATCAATTGAGGTGGGCTTCCTTTTTAAATAAGGACAAAAGTCCTAAATGTTTTCCTTATGAGAATGAAAATGTGTTTATCATGTCGTGTTGTGCTTTAACGTGCCTATCTGATGTGGCTCTGGCCAATATTGTTTAAATCGAATTCGGGTCCTCGTAGGGCCGCAAACCCTACTTGGATTAGTGTACACCTATGGTAGACTGTGTGCTAGCGTACGGGCTGGCCGGTCTAGTGGCTTGGTTTGTGACCACATTCCAAGTCATGTATGAGCAGATATGGCTAACGTCTATGGGAAAATGACTGATCAGTCGATGTTTTAAATGGAAATGATTTTGAGTGCCTCGGGCATTTCTAAAGCTAAACCCCGATGGTTACTTGTGAATGGCATGATAAATTACTCTTTATCGAAAATGTTTTCGGCATGAGCCACTGAGTATTCTTGTAATACTCAGCCCTGCATGTGTTTTCCTTATGTGCAGGTTGAGCGGCGACGAGGATGTGGTAGTTTTGAGCAAGTGAATTTAAGATATTATTGTTGTCTTTGAACCTTGAGTGTCGTTGTGTCTTCACACATGACGTACTCTTTCTCTTGGTCGTTTCCGCTGTGACGTTTCGTTTAATTATGTTTTATTTGAGCCGACAACCTTAATTGTTAGGATAATGGATACTTTGAATTTCTTGTTGGGTAATATCAAACTCATGGTTATTTATTTGGATATTAATTGTTGGTCCAACTTGTGTTGAAACCCTAATTCTTTTCGTCTGTTTATTAAATTCTTTTAATCACGATCGCCCGTATTTATTAACCCTAAAGGGCGGTCGTGACAGTTGGTCATCGACGTTAAGTGTGGGGTAGACGAATTATAAGTACAACTAGACCTGCCCAAGGTTTACGGAACCGGCGGTTACGGTTTTGAACCAAAACCACGAGAAATATCCCGAACTGAAACCGTGAATTTTAGAACCATGGTTCGGTTCAGGTTCTATTTTTTTTGAACCAAAACCGCGATTGAACCGCCGGTTAATCGACAGTTTCATGGTTCCGACACGAAACACGAGGAATTGCTGCACCAAGTGATGTTTCAGCTTTTTTGCAGACGGTTTGTTGACCAAAACCGAAGGTTAACCGGCCAAAATCGGCGGTTTAATGATTAAACCGCGGTTCCACGGTCGACCAAAAAGGTAAGGGATGTAAGAGAGCTATGTGGGGTTTGATTCCTTAATAAAATTGTGGATACGTAGGCAACTCAACTAAAATTTGAAAAGTCTAACTTTGAAAGTTTAAGTTGAGCTCAAGCCCTTTTCAATTTTTTCTTTTTTCCCCCATTTCATGTTTTTTTTTTACGTTTAGACGAGTATGACACTTGTAAATTATATCACATTGTAATTTGTTTGTAAATTTTTTTATCACATTGTAATTTGTATATGTAAATTGTAAATTTGTAATGTACTTCCTCCGTCCGTGAATAGGAGTCTCGTTTTTCCATTTTAGTCCGTCCGCAAATAGAAGTCCCAGTTCATAATTACTATAAATAGTAAAGAGGCCCCACATTTCACTAACTCATTCCACTCACCTGTCATTTAAAATTAATATATACAAGTGAGACCTATATTCCACTAACCTTCTTCTACCTACTTTCCTTAACATTTCTTAAAACTCATGCCTGAATGAAATAAGACTCATATTCGCGGACGGAGGGAGTATTGTTGTCCGTTTCAAGTTTCAACTCTAATTCAATGAAATTGATATCATTTTTACCTTACTCGTCTTACTTCTATTTAAACTAACCATTTTCTTGTTCCAATTTATTTTATAATTTCAAACTACATGGCAAAAAAAAGAAATGAAAAAAACCGCGAAACTGAACCTAAACAACTACGAACCGTCCGAAAATCGGCGGTTCAGAACTAAAACCGAAACCGCTGATTTTCGAACCGAAACCGAAACAGCCTCACGGTTTGATTCCGGTTCCATATTTCCCAACCGGAACCATGGGCGGACCCACATAGACATAGGGTGGGGATTTAGCCCTTAATGAATTGTTTTTTTGACATTTTTTAAATAATTTTTTATAATTTATTCCTATTTTATACCTATATTTATATTAAAGCCTTATTAATCACATAAATTACCTAGAAAAACATTTTCAAACTATATTTTGAAAATATAGTCCTTACTAATGTTTATTTATGCGTCCGCCCCTGACCGGAACCGATGGTTCCGAACCAAAACCGCCGGTTCATGAACCGTGGACAGGTCAAGTACAACAATGACCTTAAACCCTATTTAAGGGCGGTAATCGGCCAAAACTGATGTGGCAGGAAGGTGTAAGGGGGTCACCCAAATAGCTCCGCCCCAGTTTTTGTCCATATCCCCAGTTTTTTCGTCCACAGCCCCAAATTTTTATTTCCGCCACTGTGGTGGACACCAATAGCCTCAAAATTTTTATTTTAATGTTTCAAGCATTTATGAATAAATTTATCGGACTATACATAATTAGAAGAAAACGACTATACGTGAAGAAATTAAAATTAAAGTACAAATTTTCGTCGTATTAAAGTACAGGAAAAATTATACAACGAAAATTTAATCTAGTGCAAATCACAAAGGTGTTCACAAATTTAATCGAGTTGGAATGGTGTGAAAATAATGAATGGAATAATGTGTATTTATAGGTGAATTAAAAAAAAATTCGCTGCCTATCGCCGCGCCTGGCACCACTCCACTATAGGAGCCCAGCCTATCCGCCGCGTCCGCCCCGGAGTCGCCGCATGCCCGTCCGCCGCCCACCGCGCCCACACTCCTCGTCCGCTCCGGGGGCGGACGTCACCTCCACTATAACTGCCCCGAGATCGCCCCGACGGGGGCTATAGCCGCGGCTATACCATAGTGGACACTCTAATGGTGTTTATCGCCATATTTTTGCTCATTTTAAAAGTGATGAGCCGATTGTCAATTATAAGCCAAAGCAAGGTTAATTTAGTCCTTTTTAAAATTATTTTCAGGGTTTCTCCCATTCAACCAAACAATACGCTTTACTTTTTTTTGTGAACCAAACAACATATACAACTATCCATGTATTTAGGAAAAGCCCACTATCACCAAACCTATGAAAATTAGTGTGCAACGTACCATCCGCGCCATAATATGATATAATGAAAAATATTACTCCCTCATTCTCATAAAAATATGAGCAATGATATGACACAGAAATTAAGAAAAAATTATCAAAGTAAGAAAGAGGGGGAATGGTATGGTAAAGTAAGAGATATGAGGGGAAGGGGTAGTTAAAGTAGTGTTAATGGATAGTGAGACCTGCATTATTAAATTGATATAACTTTCTAAGAATGGAATGCACATATTTTTGTGGGACTAATAGAAATAGAAAATGCACATATTTTTATGGGACGGAGGGAGTAATATGTTACTTGTGGTACTTTTATTTTTTACTACTAATTCATAGTATGGATTTAGTACTAAAATGGATTACAAACAATGTTGAAAAATGTTGCTGTACTATTTGATCTAGTTTTAGTATGCTAATAAATTTTAATAAATCTTGAATCGCAAATTTGGTATCTAGTGAATGCAAGATGCGTATTTGCGGCACTTCATGAATATATATTGCACTAGAGGTATCTAAATTAAGATTTTAATTTTTTTGGATAATTTCTTTCTTATTTTGTCCTTTTCAACCTCAACGACAAATTTTATCATTTCTATTTATTTTGTCCTTTTCAACCTCAACGACAAATTTTATCATTTCTATTTGTTTCCATCTTTCTATTTTCTCTTATTATCAAACTAGATACTAGACTCTCCCAACACATGATTCATTGTAATAACAATACTAGCACCACTTTTAGATATTAATAATCACTATCCAGTCTATCAGGATTCTCAAGTAACGAACGGCCTTGACCATTTGATAAGTCAAAGTAGTAGTTAATCAATATTGTATGCTCAATGTTATATCAACAATTATTAAGAAACGATAATCATCGGGACATCGTCTTTAAGTAAATTGCCAAAAAGACTTATCTCACTATTAGATCCGTTCAGTGCTATACCACACTGGCGTCGTTCATTTCCTTAGGTAAGGAATTTTCAAATAGATGTCACAATCTTTCACAATAGGTAGCCAAAACCTGTCCAGGCTGTGAAATTCAATTTTTCTTCTGCGAAGAACCAACAGTGTTACCTACTGTGAATCCCGTTCATAACCATTTTACTATGCAGAAGACTTAAACTAGTTTAATTCTCATGTATTTAAATGTAAATCAAACATCTCGAAAATGCATAAGCAAAAAATATTGTAACAAAATATTCCTTCTCATAAATTGGTAAAGTGGATTAAAGAGTTTTACATATACAAGCATTGGGAAGATGTTTTATAGTATACTAAACTCTATCAACGCAATTGCCTACACAAGTGTGTGTATCAACCTATTGCCTAATAACCTGTCTATTGTGGTGCTGCCTCAGTGTTTCTCGGAGCCTCCAAATTAAAATGACCCAGTCTCATGCCCTGGCATACCATCGAGATATTTGCATGCCACTTTCCATTTTTTCCATTTACTTCCCTAATCCAATTTGTGTAGGTTGTTATCATTCCAGTAATATCAAAGTTTCTTTCGTACTCACTCTGTGTGCCATTAAGAGTCACATTTGAGTTCGGCACGTGTTTTAAAAAATAGTACTCCCTCCGTCCTATAAAGATTGTCTCACTTTGCTCGGACACGGGTTTTAAGAAATGTAATGAAAAGTGAGTTGAAAAAGTTAATGGAATGTGAGTCCTACTTTTATATATTAGTTTTATAATAAAATGTGAGTATAAATGAATTAGTGGAATGTGGGGTCCACTACCAAAAATGGTAAAAAGTGAAATGAGACAAATTTTGTAGGACAGACGGAAATGGAAAAATGAGACAATCTTTGTGGGACGGAGGGAGTATAAAGGTAAGCGGTGAGAAAAGATAGTGGAATGTGAGACGCATTTTTGTATATTAGTTTTATGATAGAATGTGAGTGGAATTAGTTAGTGGAAAGTGAGGTGTACCTACCATTTATAGTAAAAGTAAGGTAGTAAAGAAGGCACATAATTCAGATCTCTCCGCTCTCCACATGCTAGCTACTATGACATACTCAAGTCAAGGGGCACATTCAATATATCACCATCAGATGGATCTTCGGCTGCTTCATCGCTCAATTCTTCTGTGCTTTTGATATTCCTAACAAATAACTCATGTCCGAGTCATCCAAATCAGAACTCTCAAAATTTGATCAATTCAAAATACACTATATTCCAAATCCTAAAAATTAAACAAATTAATTCAAGATGGCCACATCTTGAATGAATCGAGATTTTAAGTGGAGTAGTTGAGTGTGATAGAGTAGTGTGAAAAATGTGATTGAATATTCTAATGAAAAAGAAGAAGAGAAAAATATGTTTACAAATATAAAAAATGGATATCTTAAGCGTGATAATCTAAAAAGGGAAGATTGACATCATAAATGGGACTGAGGGTGTCTAAATTATGAATAAAATACATGACTCCCTAATGTGAAACAACAAAAAAAGTGACCCTTAAAATGTGTGACTTCCTAGTGAGATAAAAAATGGTCTATTTCGGACCATTGATTTCCAAACTGAGTCCATTTCAAGAATTTTGGCAAAGTAGAAAATCCAATTGAGTCTATGATGCAATAATGTACACATGGCTGAACGAGGGAATTTCGTTTTCTGCTTTAATTCATAAACTTTACAGTAAAGCAAATAATAGAGCAGGCTTTTTTGATTCATATGTTTGTACTCGTGTATGATAAACAATAAAGTTGTTGACCTAGTATTATCAAAAACGAAATTGGATACCCATTTCTTCTGAAATTCCATTACAAAATTATTGTTTTATTTGACTCGGTTTCACTATTTAAACGGTCCATGTAATGCACATGATGTATTGTCATTGACTGCAAAAATGTCACTCATATTTTGAATTCAAATTTGGAATATGGAATAATTACAAAATTTCCTCTCACACAAAGGGATAGTGTCGTGTGACTTGTTCCAACTCTATTGGAGAGTAGAGACGACTCTTGTTGCTAAAATTATTATTGAAACAAAGAGTGATAACAATTTTTTGTCTTTTCCAATTTATCTTTTCTTTTCCATTCTTATTTGTTAAAAAATGCTGTACATATTTTTTTCAATCTATTAAGAAATAGTAATATTATCACATTAATATAATTTATTCCAATAATATAAAGAATAGTCTTTCTCTTATATTATTGTACATTTTGACTATTTATTAGTGTCATTTTTCTAAAACGAGTACAAACAGTAAGTGTCTCAATAACTAGTGATGGAGGGAGTATAAATCATTTTTATTGATAAAAAAACATAGTACATTCGTCCATAAAAAATACTACTAGTGATTTTATTTGTGAATGACGGAGAAATGAGAATTAATCTTACTCCCTTCGTCCATAAAAAATAATCTTATTTGTAGACGGCACAAATTTAATGAGAAATTGATATAGTAAGAGAGAGAGTGAGAAAATAATAGGTAAAGTAAGAAAGATACAGACAAAATTGGGTAAAGTATGAAAAAGAAGAGAAAAAGTGAATAAAGTATGAAAGAAAAAATTTTCATTTTTAGAAATATGACTATTTTTTTGGATATTTCATAATATCAAAATGAGACTATTTTTTATGAACCGCTGACGTGATGTATTAAAGAGTGAGAAAGTACTAAATTTTCCTCTTCCGACGGAATGAAAAAAAGACTAGTATAGAAATTTGAGTCTTTGACTCTTTGTGATCGTTTTAGTCTCCCCATTTTTTTTCCTTGTAGTCACACTTGTTCATCTCTTTTGAGTCCAGTCTTCAGCTCTCTATTTGAGAGTAACAGTCTTCACTCGAAATTGCCAAAAAAGCAAAACCCATTTAATCAGCAAAAAAGGCTAACAAAGAAAAGAAAGGAAAAAAGTGAATAAAAGAAATGGTGGAAGATTAATAGTCGTTCCATTATACTCTCGAAGTCTTCATTTGGAACAGAAGTTCCAACTTTCACTCTTCCTAAAGGTAACAATTCCATCTCTTGCTTATTGCTTTCTTGGATAGCTTTTGGTTCATATTGTAAACATATTTTCACCTTTGTCTTGAAGATTAGGATTGGGTAAATTCCTTTTCTTTACATTAGATTTTGGGTTTTTCCCATTTCGTTTGTTGACGTAGATGATTTAGGTAGATATTTGTTATGTGATCGCTTTGATTCCATGAATTGTGGAGTTTTGAAGTTTCTACTTGTTTCTGTAATTTGTTTTTTCATATTTATGCTTGAAATTTGTTAAGGGTAGTTTCTTTGTCTGTGTTTAGTGTTTGATCTTTTGATTAAAAAGAAAGTGTTTTATTATACACGGGTTTTAATGTGAAATTGGTAAAGTAAGAGACAGAAGGAGAAAATGCGGGTAAAGTAAGAGAGATATGTAGAAAAAGTGGGTAAAGTACGAGAGAGAGAAAAAGTGGAGAAAGTGTGAGAGAGAAACTTTCCTTTTTTTAAAAATCAGACTATTTCTGTCGACATCTCAAAATGACAAAACGAGACTATTTTTCGACCTTTTGATGTTTCAGGAAGTTAAGTATGTACCAACAATCTTGAGTTGAGTTATGTTCTTTGGTCTTTCGACGTTGTAATCGACAAGTATGGTGTCCGGTTTTAGGGCAGCCTCTGCTCTCGTTACTATCGTTGTTTGGTTGCTCGTCCCTCGTCACGCCACTCCCTCTGATATCGAGTGCCTGAAATCGATACAGAGCTCGTTGGAAGACCCTAACAACTACCTAGCATCGTGGATTTTCGACAACAGTTCCCAGAGGTCAATCTGCAAGTTCACCGGGATTGAGTGCTGGCACGAGGATGATAACAAGGTGTTGAATATCCGGCTGTCGGACATGGGCCTCAAGGGCGAATTCCCACTAGGCATTGCAGGTTGCACTTCCATGACTGGCCTCGACCTTTCTAGCAACAGCATCCGTGGCAACATCCCGCACAACATCTCTAGTATAATCCGCTTCATAACTATACTTGACCTCTCCTCCAACCAGTTTTCCGGAGAAATACCTGTCGATATCTCAAACTGCAGCTTTCTGAACGTGCTTAAGCTCGAAAACAACCAGTTGACGGGCCAGATTCCACCACGGATTGGTCTGCTTGACCGGATCAAGACATTTAGTGTTGCGAAAAACCAGTTGACTGGTCCTATTCCGCAATTTGTGAATGCCAGTTTTCCTGCTGAGAGCTATGATGGAAATGCAGGTCTGTGTGGGAAGCCATTGTCTCGTTGTAGTGGCGGTTCGGTTAAATCTCATGCTTCTGCGATTGTTGGAGGAGCAGTTGGTGGCGTGACTGTTGCAGCTCTCGGTTGCGCCATTGGTTTGTTCTTGTATATGCGTAGGATGTCGCGCAGGAAGAAGGAAGACGATCCTCTCGGCAACAAATGGGCCACGAGCATCAAGGGCGCGAAACGCATCAAGGCAAGTACACTGTGCTTGCTATCTCAAAACTACACACTTGTTAATTGCTTCTAAACTCATCAAACTAGAAAGTTCAGGCAGAGGTCAGATCGTTTGCAAACTTTCTTAAGTTGCTAACTCAGTATATTTCAAATGTCAACCCAAACATTAAATTAATATGCGTGTTGACATTTTTAATACACTACGTTAATGAGTTAGCAAGTTAGCAATTTAAGAAAAATTAGCATTATAACGCGCCCTAGAAAGTTCAATGTAAAAATCAAACAATGAGCAAAGCACATGATTTTATAAGAAGCAATTAACCCCTTAACTTGTGATTGTTTCTGTTTTCAGCTATCAATGTTTGAGAAATCTGTTTCGAAGATGAATTTGAAAGATCTGATGAAGGCCACAAATGACTTCAGCAATGAGAATATTATTTGGTCGGGACGAACCGGGACGGTGTACAAGGCAGTTCTGGAAGACGGGACCTCGCTTATGGTGAAGAGGCTGCAGGACACTCAACACTCGGAGAACGAGTTCGCAGCAGAGATGGCGACGCTAGGAAACATCAAGCACCGGAACTTGGTTCCCCTGCTTGGCTTTTGCCTTACGAAGAACGAGCGCCTCTTGGTTTATAAGAACATCCCGAACGGCTCCCTTCACGACATGCTACATCCCGTGAACGAAGGCGCCAGAGTCATGGACTGGCCACTTCGTCTCAAGATAGGGATAAAGGCCGCAAAGGGATTTGCGTACCTCCACCACTCGTGCAATCCGCGCATCATCCACCGGAACGTCAGCTCGCAGTGCATCTTGCTCGATGCAGACTACGAGCCAAGGATATCTGATTTCGGGCTAGCTAGGCTCATGAATCCCATCGACACACACCTGAGCACGTTTGTGAATGGCGAATTCGGAGATTTGGGGTACGTTGCTCCTGAATACGCAAGAACGCTGATGGCCACCCCCAAGGGGGACGTCTACAGCTTTGGAGTCGTGCTGCTGGAGTTGGTGACGGGCGAAAAAGCGACGCACGTGGGCAGAGCCCCGGAGAGCTTCAGGGGCAGCCTGGTCGACTGGATCTCGGAACTATCCGCATCATCTAGGCTTCACTACGCCATCGATGAATCCTTGGCCGGAAAAGGTTTCGACAACGAGCTTTTCCAGTTTCTGAAAATCGCGTGCAGCTGCGTGCTTCCGACGAACCCGAAAGAGAGGCCTACCATGTTTGAAGTGTACCAGCTCCTCCGAGCCGTTGGGCAGCGGTATGATTTCACGACGGAGGATGACATTTTGGTGCCGACCGATGCCGGGGATGCTGATCAGCTAGTAGAGCTCATCGTTGCTCGAGATGATGTGCAGAAAAAGGTATAAAAAAGACTTATAGATTGATTGGAGAAATCAATAATCCACATTTGTGGTTTTATTTTTATGCAGAACTACTTGTGAATGAATTGTGTATATAGTAATATCTTCAGTTTCTTGATTGTTTATCGTTCATTTGAAATTGTCATCACAAACTCACGTTAATGAATCATGATTCCTCATTGATCATTCATAGTGATGGGGTACGGACTAAACAAGCCCAACAGCACCAACGGCCCATCAGCCCAAAGCCCAAGGAAGAGTATGAGTTCGGCATTACCAAAGAGTTCGGCCTCAGCCTACAGCTCGGTAAAAGCCAACCAATCAAGCTCTGCTCTCAAGTCGGCATCAAGCTCCCAGATCGGCAACCAAAGCAGTTCGGTCTCAGTAAGAGTTCGGCCTCAGCCTACAGCTCGGCAAAAGCCAACCAATCAAGCTCTGCTCTCAGGTCGGCATCAAGCTCTACTCTCAGATCGGCAACCAAAGCAGTTCGGTCTCAGTATTCGACCGAACAAGGAGTTAGTGGACCCATACAGGATTTCCACAACTTCCAACACACCCACTACCACGTGGTGTCTGCTCAGGCCACGATCGTAGGCCATGACCTACGCTACATGCAGGACCTCCACGACATCCACAACCATCATTAGTGGTGATGCAAGCCACGATCTCAGTTCAATATATAAATAGAACTTAGATCTGATAGAAGAGGGTTAAGCTCTCTAGAGATAAAACACCATATAGCAAGTTTGTATTTGTAAGCTGTAGAAAACAGATCAAGCAATACAACTCATCCCTCTTTTCTTCCCGTGGACGTAGATTTACTTCAGTAAATCGAACCACGTAAATTCTTTGTGTCGTGATCTGTATTTTCCTGCATTCACTAACATCAGAAATTCGCGGATTCATCACTGGCGCCGTCTGTGGGAAGCAGAGAACCAAATTTGTGATAAGCGAATTTTTGACCCTTTTTCCACCCCAAAAAAATGCATACCAGATCACACACTACCCGTAATACCGTTCGTGAAAACCATGAGGAAGCTAGTCCAGCCCGCAGGTCCGGAAAACAGCCTCGGGATACAGCTACTTCCAGTTTTCACGATGAAGGAACAAGCCGCTCAAAAGGTCCACACACCGAGTCTTCCCAGCAGCCTGATTTGAATGAGGCTGTCAAGCTGTTCTTGGCTGAGAAGCAGGATGAGTTCTTAGCCTTCCTGCAAAAGAGCCAAGAGCCGAAGACGAAAACGGTGGATTCTCCTTCCTCATCCAGACATGAAAGTCGCTACCGCAGTAGTGCCGTGTCTTCCAGGAAGAAGAATCCTCAACCCCGACATGTTCCTGTTCCTCCTCGGTACCGGAATCACAGGAGAACTCCATCTCCTCCATACCGAAGAGGTGTCGGGTTCGCCATGTACGGAGTATTGAAGACTCCGTTCTCGGACGATATCACCCGAACTCCCTTGCCACAGAACTACCGAACTCCGTCAATGACTTATGACGGGTTGGTGGATCCTCATGACTTCCTGGGACGCTATCAGTATAATATGGCGAACCAGGGTCTCAATGAGGTCCATATGTGCAAGCTGTTCCCCGAGCTGCTCATCGGGAACGCCAGCAGGAGGTTCTTTCAGAAAGCGGAAGCCCGGATTACTTCGGCTCAGCTGCTTTCTATACGTCAAGGTCGCGACGAAAAGATCAGCGACTTCCTGACGAGATTCCATAAGGAATGCCTACAAGTAGATAATCTCAATGATCTACTTGTCATTTCGGCATTCCAAAATGGAATCCTGCCCGGAGCTCTCTACAGAAAGCTCGTGGAATGCAGTCCGCAAACAGCTCAAGAGATGTGGGACATTGCGGACCAGTTCTCCCGAGCCGATGAGGCAGACCGTCGAAAACGGTCTTTAGACAGCTCATCTAGAGGAGACGAAAAGAAGCCCGATCATAGCGATCAGAGGCATCCTCGCCGAACACCTTCCCCACTAAAGGAGGGATAGCGGTCATCCGAGGTGATCAAAAAAGAGCAAGAGTGTTTGCAGATTGCGCTTAAAAGTGCCGAGCAATCAGATCGGCACCATCAAGCATAGCGATCACAGCAACCGGAGTCAGAGGCAGACGAAATGACCGAAGTCACACCAGAGCCGAACTCGATGGTGTACGGCACTGAAGCCGTGATTCCGGTTGAGATCGGCATACCCAGTCCCCGACCTCCATTTCTCCTCAGAAGTGAATGGTGACGGACTGGGAGCCGAACTAGATCTTGCCGAAGAAAGAAGAGAATTGGCCTGCATAAAAGCAGCCAAGTACAAGGAGCAAGTAGCCCGGTATTATAACCAAAGGGTGAAAAAGCTGCAATTTCAAGTGGGAGATCTCGTCTTGAGAAACAACGAAGTAAGCCGAGCAGAAAAGCTGGGCGAACTCGAACCCACATGGGAAGGTCCATATCGGGTGTCAGAAGTCCTCGGCAAAGGGTCTTACAAATTGACTCACGTGTCAGGAGCACAAGTACCCCGAACATGGTACGTTTCCAACCTCAAAAAGTTCCATTTGTAAGAGACAGTCCAGTCAGTCTTGAGTCCTGTTCGGTCAATGTGCTTTCTTTGGTTTGCTTGGTCTTTGTTTGTCTCTGTGCGTTTTGTCTGTGTGTTTTGTCTGTCTCTGTGCGTGTCGTCTCTTACAAATGTTACTGAGGTATCTTGTTCTTCGAAGGCTGATCCCCTTCTTAGAACATATACAAGCCAACGATTGTGAGTCAAAGCTTCTAAAGAGGATACAAGACCACAATTCAGCTTAAACAAGCAGTTCGTCTGAAACGAACTGCAATAAGCCAACGATTGTGAAGTCAAAGCTTCTAAAGAGGATACAAGACCACAATTCAGCTTAAACAAGCAGTTCGTCTGAAACGAACTGCAATAAGCCAACGATTGAGAGTCCAAGCTTCTCAGGAAGATACAAGACCACAATTCGGCTTAAGAAATAAGCACTTCGTCTGAAACGAACTGCAATAAGGGAAAGTCCGATCCACGCGATAAACCTCGCCGAATTAGGACGACCAAGTTCGGTCAAAGAAGTTTACCTTATAAGACCGAGGACGACCATGTCTAGTCAAAGAGGTTTACTGCATAAGACCACTTCGGTTAACTGGGAAAGTCCGATCCACGCGATAAAACTCGCCGAATTAGGACAAGGGAAAGTTCGATCCCGGCGACAAAAATCGCCAAATTAGAACGCAAACCAAGTCCGGTCAGAGATGTTTATTTCATCAGACCAAAGACGAGTCCGGTCAAAGATGTTTATTTCATCAGACCAAAGACGAGTCCGGTCAAAGATGTTTATTTCATCAGACCAAAGACGAGTCCGGTCAAAGATGTTTATTTCATCAGACCAAAGACGAGTCCGGTCAAAGATGTTTATTTCATCAGACCAAAGACGAGTCCGGTCAAAGATGTTTATTTCATCAGACCAAAGACGAGTCCGGTCAAAGATGTTTATTTCATCAGACCAAAGACGAGTCCGGTCAAAGATGTTTATTTCATCAGACCAAAGACGAGTCCGGTCAAAGATGTTTATTTCATCAGACCAAAGACTAGTCCGGTCAAAGATGTTTATTTCATCAGACCAAAGACGAGTCCGGTCAAAGATGTTTATTTAATCAGACCAAAGACGAGTCCGGTCAAAGATGTTTATTTCATCAGACCAAAGACGAGTCCGGTCAAAGATGTTTATTTCATCAGACCAAAGACGAGTCCGGTCAAAGATGTTTATTTCATCAGACCAAGGACCAAGTCCGGTCAAAGAAGTTTACCTCATAAGACCAAGGACCAAGTCCGGTCAAAGAAGTTTACTTCATAAGACCGAGGACAAGTACGATGAAATTTTTTCGCTAAGCTGTAAATACAGAGTGTTAGAAGCGAAAACAAAATTTCATTTTTCAAATCTTGTTCGGCACACAACTCCGCTACCCTACGAGATGGCGTTACGCTATTACAAAGGACTATTCTACTGTCCAGGGTTGCTAAAGTTGAGCCATCTATTCACAAAATCCTCGTGAAGCTGAGTTCGGGCGCTCCAGGCAGCCGCAGAATAAGCAGGTCGACGAGATGCTCTAATCGACCTGCCACCTCTTCTCTGAGCCCGGGAAGTCCTAGCACCTCGGCGGCGAAGAGTCTCTTCACGAAGCATTTGCCGATCTTGCTCACTCATAACCACAACTCCTCTGCGAACTTCAGTCCGTCCTCGACTTGACGTCTCCGGTTGTCCCTGAGTTCGTTGCTGACTTGGAGTAGGGTTTTGAGCAAGTGAATCAGAGGTTTGAGCTGGAGTACTAGCATCTGTTGGCGGGAAATGCCTGAGGAATCTCTCAATTGAGGGACGCCGGGAAAGAACTATGTCGTACCGAGAAGCCCAGCGCCGCAATGATTTCACGACTTGTTGGCAAGCCGAGCTCTCCAGCGCATTGTTCCTCCGGAGTACATGATATTCCTCCCACAGTTCGTCAACTCGACTCTGAACATCTGATATGGTCATTCCCCCGCGCACACGGATGTAATCCTCGTACGCAGTCCTCTCAGCAATGGTCGTATTCAGCTCGGCCTCCAGATCATTCTTATCGGACTCTAAGTCCTTATTATCGGCCTCCAGCTCCACTAAACGAGCCAGAAGCTCGTCATTCTTCGTCTGATCGGCTATAGCTCTTTTCTCAGCTTCGTCTAAAGCCGAAGAGTACAGCCGTTTCCAGTGAAGTATCTCCATCTCCTTGAGTGCAAAGCAGCTATGTTAGTTCGGCAGCTATACCGAGCAGATAGTAAAATACAACAAGGAATAAAGGCGAGTACGAAAAGCTATACGAAGACAAGTGTAGAGAATTTTTCATCCACAAGGAAAATTTTTTTACACTAGGAGGGCTTCAAGGCCATTTTACAAGGAAGAAAACTAGACTAAGAGAAGGGAGACGAAATCATACTCCGCCAGCTTCGTCTCCGGCTCCTCGGTCTGGTTCAGCTCCTTTTTCCTGAGCTACCTCAGCCTCGGCCTCGCATCCTGCCGGCCTCGCCTCCGCCTCCTGATCGGCTTCCTTCTCCGGATGCCCGGCCCGCTCGACTTCGGCCTCCGGCTCCAGCGGCTCGGCCTCACCCTCTCCGTTGTAAGTCGAAGCGGGTGAAACGGGCCCCACGGAGGCAAAGATAGCCTCCAGGTTCTCGTCCCGATCAGCTCGACAACTCCGGACTCGGTCTGCAGAAAGCAGGACCGAGGATGAAGCGAGCTCCTCAAGGAGCGGCAGATTCTGAAGCCGAGCTGCTATCTCTCGGCTGTACAGAGGCAGCACGACGTCGGCCCCCTGCTCGCCCTTATCGGTAATTAGCCTTACCAGACTACCGACAAAAGCCGAGAACTGGCTGCTCAAAAAGAGTTTCTCCGTGTAAACACGGAGAGCCTCCCCCTGGGCAGCCACGGCGGCAGCATCCCTCCGTTTCGTCTGCTCTCGCTGGATGACGAGCTGGTTTTTGGCAAACTGAGCTTCATCCTGGGCCGAAATCCTAGCAGCTCTGGCCTTCTCAAAGTTAGCCTCAGCCTGTTCGGCCCGATGACAAGCAGCCGCCAACTTCCTCTGCATCTCAGCATAGTCATTGGACGCTTTGGAGAGTTCGACGGCGACGAGCTTGGAGAGCATATCGTTCCTCTGAAAATGGATAAAGAAAAAAGTCAACAAAGGGGCCACAAAAAATACAGGAAAAAAGCAAGGTCAGAAAATCAAGAAGAGAATTCACCTCGGCGAAGTCCGTGGGCCATAAAAACGGCTCACAGATATGTTCCGAAGGAGGCGCCAAGACCACGTCTTTCTCTGGCGCTCTCGGGGGCTTCTGGGCCTTCCCCTTCCCCTTTGCCGAAGTCGACTCCGGCTTCTTCGGATCCGAAGAGGTTTTTTGCCTTTTCGGAGTCCTCTCGGCATCAGACGCCGAGCTGGTGGTTTTCGGCCTCTCCGGCTCCTTGGACTCCGAAGATTTGCGGCTAGCCTTATTCAGCATGTACACTGCCAAAAAGCAAGGAAACAAGGTTAGTTTTCGCTGCTAAAGCAGTAAAGCATAAAAAAGAAATCCTCACCCTCAGTTTCTTCGTCCGAAGACGAGATATTGAACACGAGGTCGCCCTTGACGAGCTCAGTTTCCGAGTATGGTTTCCTAATCATAGGAATCTTATTGAGCTCGCCCTCGAGCTCGGCCAACGGTTCTAACCGAGGATGAGGAATCACGGACTTCGGCCCTCTCCAGGGGAAGCCCGGAGCCGCTGTCCTATTATAAAAAAAGAAGCGGTTTTGCCATTTCGGCCACTTGGTTTTGCAGAATGCCCTAAAAGGCTGTAAGGGGATCAAGTAAAACCAAGATCCCTTCCTTTTAAATTGGAAAAAATTAAGGATTGCCCGCAGAGACAGATCCTTATCTAGCCTACGGAGTTCGGCAGCAAAAGCCGACAAGTGCCTCCAAGAATTCGGAGTCACCTGACCTAAAGGGAGTTGAAAAAAATCAAGAAGCTCTACAAAAGGTGGGGGAAGAGGGAAACGAAGCCCGCATTCTAAGCAGGCTTCGTAAACGGTGGCATAACCCTCCGGCGGGTCGTTAGCCCTATGATCATCGTCGGGAACCACCGCCTTCCCCCCGGGAAGAAGATATTTTTCGTGTAGAGATATCACGGTGTCCTTACTCAAGACGCTGTGAAAGTATTCTACAGTCTTCTCTTCGGACTCTTTCCGGCTAGAAGACCCCTTGCCCCCTTTCCTACCGCTACCTAACTCGGAAGAAGAAGAAGAAGACATGGTTCTTACTCTTTGCAAAATCTGAAGAAATTCTGAAGAAATTCTTGAAAGCGGAAGGAAATTTTTACGCAAAGGAGATAGAGTGCAGAAGAAGCAGTCGCAAAAGTGCTTCAATGATGAAGAAAGGAGGTATTTATCAGATTCGGCGAAGATTTCAAAATCGTCGCACCGTTTCGAATCCCACCTTTTCGGGATTCAACGGCCGGATTTTACTGTCGCATTTAATGCAGTCACGTGCAAGGCACGTCCCCTGACGTCAGCCTCCCCCGTACCTTTATCCAGAATGCCGAAGTGACTCGCTTCGCCGAAGTGATTCACTTCGTCTTTCGGGGGGGGTAGTGATGGGGTACGGACTAAACAAGCCCAACAGCACCAACGGCCCATCAGCCCAAAGCCCAAGGAAGAGTATGAGTTCGGCATTACCAAAGAGTTCGGCCTCAGCCTACAGCTCGGTAAAAGCCAACCAATCAAGCTCTGCTCTCAAGTCGGCATCAAGCTCCCAGATCGGCAACCAAAGCAGTTCGGTCTCAGTAAGAGTTCGGCCTCAGCCTACAGCTCGGCAAAAGCCAACCAATCAAGCTCTGCTCTCAGGTCGGCATCAAGCTCTACTCTCAGATCGGCAACCAAAGCAGTTCGGTCTCAGTATTCGACCGAACAAGGAGTTAGTGGACCCATACAGGATTTCCACAACTTCCAACACACCCACTACCACGTGGTGTCTGCTCAGGCCACGATCGTAGGCCATGACCTACGCTACATGCAGGACCTCCACGACATCCACAACCATCATTAGTGGTGATGCAAGCCACGATCTTAGTTCAATGTATAAATAGAACTTAGATCAGATAGAAAAGGGTTAAGCTCTCTAGAGATAAAACACCATATAGCAAGTTTGTATTTGTAAGCTGTAGAAAACAGATCAAGCAATACAACTCTGCCCTCTTTTCTTCCCGTGGACGTAGATTTACTTCAGTAAATCGAACCACGTAAATTCTTTGTGTCGTGATCTGTATTTTCCTGCATTCACTAACATCAGAAATTCGCGGATTCATCACATAGCTAACTCGATTCTGTTTTATTGGTTTGAATAAAAAATGATGCTATAACAAGAATGCTATTAAAAGTTAACTGCTCCAGATTAATTATAATTTTTTTCTTGTCTTAATTCTTAAAGAGGACAACTTTAAATATGCATAAATTCTTGTTATTGAAAATTTGCTATAAACTAGTAGTAATATTCAGGGCCTGAAAGTTAAGTTTCAAAATAAAATTAAGTTGAAAAAAATAATGAAAAGGCTAATGTTGAACAGTTGCAACTTTAATATTTCGTCGTCAATTTTATTATTTGTCGAAATAATAACATATGAGAAAATTGATGCAATCTCAAAGTTCATGAAGGTACAGCAAAAGAAAGGAAAGAAGCAGCAACAAGAATGTAAAGGACACAAGATCTTTACATGGTTAGGTAACAGCTACGTCCACGGGAAAACAAGATGTACTCTTCTATTATCTCATCAAAGATAAACGACAAATGTAAATTGAAAAATGAAGAACACTCTTTCAACTCTCACAATCTAATCACAAGATTGATGCATGAATTCCCGTTTCTTAAATAGAATTCCACTCCCCTTGCTAGCTTTTACTCCATCCTCCATCCGTCCCCTAATAAGAGTCATATTTAGTTTCGACACATGTTTTAAACATTATAAACAAAAGTGGATAGAATTATAAGTTAGTGTAAGATGGGTCCCGACCATTTATATATTAATTTTATAGTAAAATATCAGTGGAATAAGTTGGTGGAATATGAGGCCTACTTACCATTTGGTAAGAGTGAAATAGATTTCTTAATGGGGGGCGGACGAAAAAGGCAAGATAGGACTCACTAGTCACTAATAGAAAAAAGGATATTGACATCTAAATATCATGAAACTTTCAAAAAGTTGGATTTTTCCCACGAACTTTAAAATTGGCAAATAATATCACGAACTTTATCCTATGTTTATTTTTTCCCACGAATGAAAAAAATCTTACAAATAATATTATGACACGGATTTTTTTTCGTAATTTCTCGACATCAATTTTGAGAGCTTCAAGTTTTTCAATCTTTGATGATAGTTTTTCTTGAAGCACACCTTCCAAAATTGTTCTTCAATCTATTAAAATAACATGAATTTTTTCATTCGTGGGAAAAAACAAACCCGTGGTAAAGTTCGTGATATAATTTGTCAATTTTAAAGTTCGTGGGAAAAACCTTAGTTTTTAAAAGTTTCATAATATTAGATGCCATATCCCATAGAAAAATGAATTGTTCTTACAATTAATTTGTGACACTTTATTAAAGAAGTCATTATAGATATCCAGTCATTACATCAATGTTCACTACATTTATAAAATCCATTATTGCTACATTTTAGTTGAATGTAATAGTAATAGGAACCACGTAATGACATTTTCATTACGTATCTTATGATTAATAATAGTACGAATATTATGCCTAAATTTAGATATAAAAATAGAAAATAAAAATAGGTATGGAGAATATAACATGCTTCTACACTACACGACCTTCCAAGTGTAACTTATCAATAAAATAATTTTGGCCATATGTTATACATAAAACAGTCTACCCACTTAAATTCTACTATCAAATGGCCTTAAATTTGATAGAATTCTCGAGACATGTTCCATTCCTCAGTTGATGGAACTATAATTTTAACTGAATAGATAATTTTTTTGAAGATAAGCTTGAGATTAATACTTATTACAGATAAGCTAGTAGTAGTATTTTTTATTTTGAACTTCCACCAAAATCAACGTAAAATAATTGTGCAAATTTTCATCAAATTCAACTCAATTAGTAGTATTTCCACATTGATTAAATCTCGGCTACCTAAACTAAGATATGATATCTAATTAAAATAAGTCGACTTTACTATAAACAAGAGCTTTGTACATCTTTCTTCGTCGAGAGAGGATAGTATATTCTCTTAATTTGTAAAACCTTTAACAAAAGAAACATTAATTCAGTGGTAGTAGTTGTTAATAGTTGTATTTTTGCTAGCAAGTGACATTAGCACCTCCAACTCTTCAATAAATTTTAATAAGTAGTTTAACCTTATGTGTTTGTTGCATTTTTGAGCCGGTCACAGTGCCTACATTAGCAAACACATATATTAACAAAAAGTAGTATTAGGGTTTTCCTTTTTGAAAATTTTCAACTATTTATTTGGATATCACCCTCCTAATTTTTTTTCACTAAAGTCACAAAAATTGAGTCGAGAGAATCATGGGAGTTCATGAAGGGGATTTCAAGGCCAAAGATAATGCAGCTTGTTCGACGCCCAAAGGTAAAAAATTCAAGATTCCGAAAACCCTTATCTGTCCACCTGCTCCGAAGAAGAGAAGGTTGAAAGGAGGGTGCTCTTCAACACAACGACATATTAAGTTTTTCGCTCCTCCTGAACTAGAGGCCTTTTTCTCGTGCTCGTTTACAAATAATGTCTAGATCTAACCAAATAATGTGTTCTTTTTTGTATGCATAGTTTAAATTTTCACTCATGTTATCCCTTGTAAATTTTTTTTATTGTGGATTAGGTTGTGACTTGTGAGCTCGTTTTATGTCCATCAATGTATATATTTTGAGTTTGGATTTGATTTGATTGAAATATAACTAGGTATGGTACCAATAATAGTTCCAACTACTGTCCCATGTTTCTTACTTTGTTTTTTCCTTTATTGAGATCACTATATATAAATTCTGTTTTTTCAGTATCACTAAACTTACTTATTCAGGCTACTTCTGTTTATATCTATGTCGTAGCATCACATAATTTTATAGGAGTGTTAAATTTATATACATGCTATCCTTAATGCTGGTATATATACTACCTGCTATTTATATGTTATATTAATAATATAGGATAATGATCAATGCATAATCATATCTTAATGTATAACTAGAGACCACTAGATCAAAAAATAGAAGGATAAGATGAGACTGATTTTGAAAACATGGAGGTCATTTTAAGGACGTTTTGGTTCATTCCATATATAACACAGAGATTATTTTAAGATCGTTTTAATTCATTTTAAATAAATCATAAGTGTGTCCGAACTTAAACGATCTTAAAATGACCTCCGTTTTTTTTAAAAATTTTAATTTTCTAAATGAACTAAAACTGTTGAAAAATGATATTTGTGTTATCCAAAAAATGATCTCTGCGTTTTAAAATCCAAATTTTCTAAAATGAACTAAAATTTTAAAATTCAATCTCATCCTTTTTATTTTTCTAGTAGTTAAAATCTGATCTCTAGTTATACTCAAAGTGCATGTTTGGTAGGGTTGATAGCTCATCCAAGGATGGAATTCTATGAACAAAAATGACATTTTTATTCATAGAATTCCATCCGTAAATGAGTTAACACTACTCTTGATAATATATAACAATAATTATAAATCATAAGGAGATGTGTCCAAATTGATTACTTGTTCAAAATACACTATGAAAGTCCACTTATTTTTGTTATTGTACTATATTTACATATTACTTTATTTAATCTAACTAGAAGAAAACAATTCTCAAGCTTACTGAATGAAATGGGCTTAAATATCTTAATAGGCTTGAGGGCAGGATCTGGGCCACACGCGAAGCCCAAGAATATACAATTTGAAAATAAAATAAGCTTATTTTATCACTTTCTCTCTTACTTTAATCAATTTATCTATTTTATTTTTATTAATTATGCATTAAAACTTGTATCATTTTAAAAGTTTATATTTTCAAAGATGAGGTGGCATTTTGTTATTTTAAAAATGAGATTAACCATCAGGTGCATCACATTTTTATTAAATTACAAATCACCAAATAAATAAGACGGTAGAGTCTCTATTAGAAATGTCCCCAGTTTACAACAAGAGTAACAAATAAAACCATACGTAAAAGTTCAGTTTGAGAAAGAGTTCCTTTCCATAAGAATATGCACTCTTGGCTTTTTAATTCATTCCATAAGAATGTACACATTCTAATTTTGAAAACTTTTTTATTTTACATCTCTCTTACTTTATTAATTTTGTATTAAAATCCGTACCAAATCCAAAGTACATATTCTTTTGGAATGGCGGAAATATTATAATACTCCCTCCGTCCCAAAAAAATATGCATTTCGGGTTTGACACGAATTTTAATGCAAAATTGGTAAAGTAACAGAGAGATAGAGAGAAAAAGTAATTAAAATACTCCTACTTGTTAGTGGGGAATGAGTCCCATAGGGGTGGGAATAGGGGAATCCGTGGATACCCGACCCGATAAAACCGGGTACTCAAACCCGAAAATCATTTAAATGTCTATCCAAAACCCGACCCGATATATTTCCGGTACTCCAATACCCCCGGGTATCCATACCCGACGTATCGGGTACCCAAATACCCGACTCTTTACATGGGTTAATAACTAATAAAAAAATTTTAATTTTATATATTAATATAAAGATAGAAATATTTAAATTGACTAATATTTTTGATGCTGCATTTATTTTGTAGTATAAAACTATAAAAAATGGGTCACTTTTATTTTAAAGTATATAATTATATTTATGGGGATTGGTTATTCAATATGTAAATTACGCATTTAATTAAACCGTAGAAGCAACCAATAATATAATTCAAAAAGTCAAAATAATTAACTATAATATAAAAACCACATGAGTTGGTTATGCAATACATAAAAAACTTGAAAGTTTGGAGAAGCCGGGACCTAGAGTAAGAGAGATTGACTTATTTATATAAGTTTAGAGAAAGTTAACCTAGTAAGTTGTAATTAGTAAATAAATTAGCCCAGCTCTTGAAGTCCAAAATTGCTAATCCTAATTTACAAATTGCTTTAAATAATAAATTGGATATTCAGGTAATATCTGATATCTATTCGGGTTACCCAATATCCGATTTATCTTAAATTTCAATACCCAATCCCATCAAATTGGATATTGGGTGTCTAATACCCGGTGGATATCGGGTCGGGTATGGATAAACCCAATACCAGATATCCGTATTCCCACCCCTAGAGTCCCACCTCATTACAAGGAAAAGACTTTCTAAAATTGAAAAATACATACTCCCTCCGTCCCACATTTAGAGTCAGTTTTAGTTATGGCTCGGGTTTTAAGGAAGAGTTGGTTGGTGTAATAAATGAAGTGAGATGGTAGAATGTGTAATAAATGAGGTGAGATGGTGGAATGTGGGTCCCTTTTGACTTTTTAGATTTAAAAGATGTTTATTGTTGACTTGTAAGACAAATTCATTAAATTAAATTAACTTAAGGTAAATAAATGTTCATTATGATTAATCATTTACTAATAACAAAAAATAATGAAGGTTGAAACACAAAAAAGGGCATCCGGCCCATACTTGATTCAAACAAGGATTAATAGTGCTTTCTTTAAGCATAATTATCCAACCAAGGCAGAGTATAGACATCATAGCATGCAACTCTCAGAAAATTTTCATCACAGAGGCCAAATCACACACAATCAGAGCCTCCAAACCATAAAGGGGTGGCTCTAAGCATAATTATCCAACCAAGGCAGAGTATAGACATCATAGCATGCATATCTCACAGAATTTTCATCACAGAGGCCAAAAGGCACCAAATCAGAGCCTCCAACCCATAAAGGGGTGGCTCTAATCATAATTATCCAACCACCACAATGTATACACATAATAACATGCATAACTCAGAAAATTTCATCACATAGGGCAAATCACACTCAATCAGAGTCTCCAAACCGACACAACAAGTCAGAACCTCCAACATTCCTCAATCAAATCCATACAAACAGCCTCCAAACCCTATATAGGGGGTGGCTTACCTCAACCGAAGAAACAAAGATTAGAGGAAATCTTTCATGGTAGGCAACAAGATCAACAACATAGCTTTCTCATTCTCGGTGTACACCTTTGGAGAAGACGGTGGTTGAGCTTCGGATTCCGCACAGGGATGGGACGGTGGTTGGGTTTCAGATCCGTCGAAGACCCCAACCGAAGCTGGAAATTCAGATTCTCGGACAACCTCATATGAATGAGGTGTTTCAGACCCATCAACGCCACCAAACGGTGGTCGATTTCCCGATCGGTGGTACCAATCGACCGCTCGTTCGCTTTCCCACCGGTCAAGGACTTCCGGTGGAGTGTTAGGGACGATTAGGGTTTCTGGCTGCGCCTCCGGCGTTGCAACCCGATCATCAGCCATGATAAGGCAACGGTGATGGAGTCACGGCGGGTTTAGAGCGGCGACAAAACTGAGGCGCCGATTAGGGTTCGAGCGAGAGTGAATCGGGAAGGGGGAGGGTGGAGAGAGAGTGGAGAAAGGAGAGTAATGTAAGGGTTGGGTGGGTTGGGTGGGGTAGGGATTAATTAAATGTGGGGTTTTTGTTTTGAATTATTTTAGTGTTGATAATGACATTTTGATGTAATTTTGATGAAGAGTGAGGTAAAATTGTATGTCCAAATATGGAAAATTCTAAAAGTGACTTTTAAACTGGGACGGACTTTTATGGCAAAAAGTGACTCTTAAACTGGGACGGAGAGAGTATTATTATAGGATGGACTAAAAAAAAGGAAGAATACAGTGGGATAGAGGGAGTCCAATTGAAATAAAATTAGAATTGTACTTTACAAAACAGTAAATCGAAATCGGGGGAAGAAAGAAAAGGAAAATAGATAATTAGTTGACGGTTGGGTGTCGCCGTCAAACAGTGCATGTGTGTTTGGGAGAATAAAGGGATCCGATGATTTTGATCCACCTAACGCCTGGACAGATAACGGCGTTTAACGGTTGAGTCATGCCACACGTGGCCGGAGTGTAGTACGAGCGGGCCCCACCATCTTTGGAAAATGGCGAGACACGTAGCACCCAAGATGTGGACTCAATCATTGGCGTCTAACTATTGGTGCACTGCCTTTTTCTCCTCACTCCTTTATTATTTTTCGTATTTATTTTTTAATATTAGTGGCCGAGATAATACTGAACCACCAAAATTTTCTATATTAGACAATACTTTTCATACTATGTTATTATTACTTTTTGAAATAATGTAACTAACATAAAGCGCAATGGGATAACACAACCAATGAGTCAAATGCAAGATAAATGATTCTTCCATTAATACGAGTTTTTAAAAAGTTAATTGACTTTATAAACATAATGAGTGAAAAAATTAATGGAATATGAATCTTATTTTTATGTACTTCCTACTTTCTATAATAAGTGTTATATTTTACCATTTTCTTTCGTCTCATAACAAGAATCATATTTCATTTTTTTATCCTAAATGATAAATAGATCTCACATTCTATTAACTTATTCCACTCACATTATATTATAAAACTAATATATATAAACGAGACTCATATTCCACTAACTTATTCAACACACTTTTATTTACAATTTTTAAAATTAGTGTCCAAACAAAAAAGGACTTCAATGTGGATCGGAGGAAGTACTTAATTTTTTAGTGGAATGGGACTATGTGAGTGTGATGAGTTAGTGGAGTACATGAACAATTTACTAAAATTTTTACAAAATGTAAATGTATTTTTAAATAGCGGACAAATTTTATGTAAAATCACTGCTTGAAACTAACTCAAGCCAAGATTATTTTGCTTTCTACAAAAATTGTTGGTACCTAGTCCAAGTAGGTATTAAGTGGTGTGATTAGGGGTATTTAGGTAAGCAAAGTAAATTAAAAACATTGACTTGCCATTTATAGAATGGAAAATAAAAAGGACAGGGACGTCATTTTCGGCAAGACACGAGGCTGTTTCAGTCATTATTTTATTTTTATTAAATAAAGAAAATCACTTTCATCCGATGTTGTCTTCATGAGATGAGAATTTAGAGCACTCTCTCATCATCAAAAGGGCCACGCAACCCCCCTTACCCAACACCCCCCCAATAAAGGAAAAATACAAATGCATGTAGCATATATTCAGCCTCCATTCCAGGAAGAGTGAGATTCAACCTCTTTCATTTGCATGAACACCTCTCTCACCGACTCACTGCAGTAAGTTTATTTTCTCTTTTTATTGTTGGTTTAATCAGTTGGCGGTTGATTTTGGTGTCTCTAATTTTTATTTTTATTTTTTCCATTTATTTACCTGTTATGTATGTATATATGATGTTGATTTGATTGGCTAGATGTGGTTGGTTATGTTGTGGTTTTGCTTAAAAAGGAAATTTTGTGAAGATTTTATGAGGCTGTGTTTGTGTGTGTGAGAGAGAGGGAGAGCACAAACTTGTAAATTTTGGATGAATTATTTTTATTCAAAAGTTCTGATTATTTACTGTTTTATAATCCTTGATGGAGAGACGAAAATTTGATGTTGCTAATGTTAGAAATTAATTGATATACTTCTTCGATTACTTGTTAATTATCTTGATTCAAAGGTCAGATTTTGGCTTGATTCAATTTTTGAAAAGTATATAGGGTGAAGATTATTTGACTTTTCAAGTATCAGATTTCAGATTCAACTAAAATGCATTCATTTTCAAGTCATTCTTAATCTTTAAATCTCCAGGCAATTAAGTAACTAAAACAGTAATCACTTAAACATTAACTGATAATACAAAACTTTAACTGATTCCTCAGATTGAGAATATATGTGATGGACTTTCCTTGGAAAAAATGTTCAATAGTTAGCAAATGAGGAGGTTGAGTGGAATCAATACACATTAGAATTTTGAGGATAGAGTGAATGCCTCTTGAAATGTTATTTTACAAGGAGCAAGGAGTTTGATTAGAGTCGAACGCAATAATGGTTGGAAGGAGGTGCGTAAGCCGTAAGCAATGTGGTTCAATTCATTCTTGAAAAATACTTTACATGATTCAATTCACTCAATATAATTTGAATTTAGTATCATTAATTACATCAAGTCTTTAGCCCCAAAACCAAAGATGATGTAACAACATTGGTAATTATCTTCCTTTTCTTGCATCACTATCCCAGCCTCATATCTTGTTTCCCTTTGAATTCGTTGCTACGGTGCTGCCATTTTGCGAGTTCGTGAGATGTCAATAGGAACTCAAGCTTGCTGATGATCTGGCCATTTATTTGTTTAACAACTTGTTTGCGATTTGATTGTTGGTTATGAATTTGAACATATTGGATTTGGTACATATACCTAAGTGATGGTACTTGGCTATGATTTATTTCAATGCTAATGCTAATTAACAGTCAACATTTTTTACATAAGCTCATACAAACTGAGTAGTACTTAATTATTTATGCAGTTATAATGTAAACATGTATATTAATGACTTATTAAGTACTTAAATGGATTCACCAGTCTTCATATGTATTGTGACGTGAAGATCATATTTCGGTTATATGCTTTTGATCGGTCGTGACCTTGTTTGTAGGTAGGTAAGTATGCAACAGCATCGAGGTAAAAGAGAGCAGTGTGAGTTTGATACAAAAGGCTATAATAATTGGCTTGAAGCCGGTTCACAAGGTTGGCATTATGGTGCCGGGGACAATTATGCATCCACGAATGTCCTATCAAGAAGCCCACTGAGTATGACACCTCCAAATCAACTGCACAGCCAGTTCAGAGGACAAATTTCTGAATTGCCGAATTCAGGTTCCATTTTATCTTTCGAGTGTTTTCTCAAATTCCTGTTACTATCCTCTGATCGATCGATCATCCCATGCGATTATGGAATCATCTTGGGGTCTTCTTGAAGTTGGAATTTGAACGAGATGTACGTTTCAAGTTGCAAAAGAAAACAAAATATGAACTTCCTCGAAGTCTTGGGGAAGTTTTCCAATTAGAATTTTATGAAGTTGATGCGTAATTTTTATGGGATGTGATTCCTAAATTGCTCAAGTTTAGTCCAAATGTATTCTCTCCTCAATATTTGCGCGTCGAAGGAATGACTTTAGGATGAAAATTGATGTATTAATACTTAGTCCAATGCTATTTTCGTGATCCCGTATTAATTAGGAGTATAAAACATTTAGGATATCGCTTTGGTACTATCCTCTAAGAGAAGAGCGAGATGCTTTTACGTATAGGTGTGTTGATTAAACAAATTCTGTTTCATTTGTTAGTGGAAGTGAAAAGCTCTTAATTTGCTAGTGAAGCACCTCTTAATTCAAAGGTGAAAGGAAAATGAGAATACGATTATAGAACACCAAGTAGACTCGCTGTCTTAGCAAGCAGACATTACTACCATCATGGATTTTTCGAAATATCAGCAACGAGGCGAGAGGCATAGACTACCTGCTGATGTTTTATCAATTATTTTGTGAAAGTAACAAAGTATGTTGTTCAGTGTGCAGCCAGGAGCAGGGAAAGGCTGCACCACCGGCACTGCCTTCTACGATAGGTGAATACATTGTACATGGAAATCAAAGAGATCACGGTGGTAGCTCAAAAGTGAGTGCATTCTGTTATTTTTTAACTTGAATTTCAACTTCAAATGAATTTCTATTTCAAATATTTATCGATTAAATTGCATAATTGGATTTCAGGTAATCTCTACATACTCTTACCTCGAACCAGAGTTGAGGGATAATACGCAAGCGCGTGGGCGGCAAGAGTTGGTATATGGCTTACTGCTACTTTTCTGCACTTAACGCGCTAAAACTATTAGGTCATAATCGGATTAGGTAAAATACACACTGCGCTCGTGGTGAATACAACAATTGTTGCTCTGTTAAACTTATCTGTCTTGTGAATTATGGTTGAATTGTGCATATCTTGTTCCCTTATGACATGTCTAATATTTCGGCTAACCTTATAATCTTCGACTTTTCAAGAAAATGCGTATGTGATTAACTCCAATGATCGTTTGAGAAAAACCGAGTTTGTAAATTGTCACTTGAATGGTGCAACACAATTTATGATTACTTAGAAAACCCTAAAGAAATCACAACTTATGTTTGTAACTTAATTAATTCGTCGCCATTTACTCTGTAGCTATGCCTAATGTGCATTGATATTCAGATATATCCCGATTTACATCCCACGCCTCACTGTGGGACGACTCTGCCCTTTGTGATGCCGGAAGAGCCTGTTTATGTGAATGCGAAACAGTATCATGCGATTCTGAGGCGAAGACAGCTACGAGCGAAAGCTGAAATGGAGAACAAAGCAACGAGAGTTAGGAAGGTAAGTAAGATATATGCATTCTTCAAATTAAATGTTTAGCACCAGACCATAATAAATGAAATATTAGACCTATAGTTTATAATAATGCTTGATGCTCTTATGTTTTCTCATCAGCCTTATCTTCATGAGTCGCGCCACCTTCACGCCCTGAGACGAGCGCGAGGATGCGGGGGTCGATTCATCAACACAAAGAAGTCCAATGGTGGTAACCATGAGGAGGGGAGTAGCACGGGTGACTCTACTCCGGTGCCATCACCAGAGTCCGATTACGGAATTGGCCAACCAGGGAAGAGGCGTGAGCAATATTCTCCTCACGACGGTGCAACATTCTTCCAGTGGGCATGCCAATCCAAATGAAATAATATTAAGTTTTGAATGGGGAGAAATTTGTCCAGTATTATATGCAGGTGTGTAAATTATTGAGTGATTTGATGTGAAATTTTTGGTTGTGATGCCAAGCTAGAGAATATACAGAGTTGGATGTATACATGACATATATATAGCTCTCCCTTCCTTTCTATAGAAGCTGATGTTTTATACATGATGATTCTCTTGGAATGAGATTTTCTTATATGTTTGGGCGTTGCAGATTTTAATTTGTTGGATAATAACACGAGGGGAGGGGCTAAGCCCCTATCAAATTTTTATTTTTTAAAATTTTCTACTTCTAAATATGTTGAAATTTTCTATATATAACTTTAGCCCTTACAAAATATCATAAGCAAACTATAAAAAGGGGAGTATTATGTTCCTATTGTCTTTATAGTGTTAAGTTTCAATATAATAATAACCATTAGATCAAGATTGTGGACAGATTAGATGATGAGGAGATTTTATAGTCCTCGTTACATTATACCATGTTCGTGGTACATTATAGGAGTATAATTGTAAACACGAGAATTATATCAGTAGTTTCAAAACTGCAAGTGCGATAATTACGTGATTATTTGGAGAGACGCTTGACATATCCTTCATTTCATTCTCTTTCATTAGTCACGACTTCCTCACTTCTCCCCTCTTCCCAAACCCTAACCGCGCCGTTTTTTAATCCACAGATAAAGGAAAAATGCTGATTCTTGCAGCAAGGACGACGGGAAATCAGACCAAAGCAAACTTTGATCTCGTTCTCATCATTCGACGGTCGATTTTGCTATTTTGTCACAACCAGACGTCGCCATTTGTATCCCTAGCCCGAAAGCAGGTAAAATTTTCGATAGAAATACGATGATTAAGCAATAATTTCACTTCGTGTATACTGAAAACTACATTTTTTGTGAATCTGAGGTCATGTTCTTTCATTATCGAAATTCAATTTTAGGTCCCTCTACTGTATGTCGTTCGTTAATTGAATTTTGGGTATTCGTTTTAGTACTTCTATAATTATTCGGTCAATTTACAATTTCTGATTTGGTGATGAATATCGATTTTGGTTTGCTACATTATTTAAATAATGCTTGTACGTTATCTGCTCTATATACTCTTCTATATCTTCTTTTATAAAACATTTGTGCATTATTTAACCCAATATTTATATTACGTACTAATGTGGTACATTATTCTGGATTATGGTATGAACTGCTACATTATTTGAGTTACATTATTTGCTCAACATGCTCCTCTATATCTGCTTTTAAAAAGCATCTGTACATTATTTTAGGTCTTTCTACTATATGTTGTTCGTTAATTGAATTTTTCGTATTCGTTTTAGTGCTTCTACAATTATTCGGTCAATTTACAATTACTGATTTGGTGATGGATATCGATTTTGGTTTGCTACATTATTTAAACAATGCTCGTACATTATCTGCTCTATATACTCCTTTATATCTTCTTTTATAAAGCATTTGTGCATGATCCTGTGCTACATTATAAGTTCCTATTTTACATGATTTAAGAACCTATGTTTATGTTACATCATGTAGGCAGTTTAGTACATGAATTATATGTATTTTTTCGTGCTACATCATTGGTTAATACATTATTCTTTTATAAATGTACATTATTGTAAACCAAATCTGTTAATTTATTCCTACTACCACTGTACATTGTTTTTGTGCAGCATTTTGATTAAAAAACTATATTTAGGGGTTGTATTTGTACATTATTTCAGTAGGAAACAATGCTACATTATATATGCATACTTGTACATGACTTTAAAACATTATTTACTGTTACATCATTTAGATAGATTAGTACATCATTCGATGCTAATTTTATGCATCATGTTCTGTTACATCATGTAGCTAGATCTGTACATCATGTTCTGTTACATTATTTAGACATAAATATACATTAACTGATATTGCATTGTATGTGTTTCTGAATAGGTTCAACGAGTGCAAGAATCGATTCGAGGATTACTTTGACGATGATATGTTCATTGCATTAAAGCAACGACAAGCTTTAAAGATGTTCAAAGATGTGCTACGTTATTATTGTGTTGTAGATTATAATGTGTGAAAATTGTATTTTAATGTAGACTATAATTTGTATGATGAGGGGCATAAGTTATATCCATTCCCCAAGGGTTTAATAGTCCATGGGGGTTGGGGTGTAGTACCAACCCAGTAGCACAATGTTCACTAAGGGCAAGAAGTTAGAGTCGTTCTTGTAGGATTCAATTATTTATTGTTTTGTGTAGTAGTCTCTTTGCTATTCTTACACTTATTAGGTTATATTATTTGCTACTAATGTACTGTACATTAAAACCATAAATATGTACATTACCAAAATGACTGAAACCAAATTGATGGAAAAAGTATACATTAAACTACTACTTTCGTACATTATTCACTGTAAGGCATACACATTATAAGACTATATTTGTACATTATTTCTTGTATAAAATCCAAAGCACACATTACAAAGCGAAATTTTATGCATGTGATAGTTACCCTAGCCCCATGGATTGCTAAACCCTAGGGGAATGATTCAAACTCCCTAACCTTGGTGATGGTTTCATTTTGTGAGTCGGTACTACAACCTAGCCCCATGGATTGTTAAACTCAAAGGGTATGAATTCACCAAACATTTAATCCTTGCACATGTACATCATTTACTATGATGCATGTACATTAAAGCCAATTTTCCTACATTATTTACTGTATGAAATCCTAAATACACATAAAAAATGAAATTCAATGCATGTGGTGGTACTATACCCTAGCCCTATAGATTGCTAAACCCCTAGGGGAATGATTCAAACTCCCTACCCTTGGTGATGATTTCATTTTGTGTGTGGGTACTACAACCTAGCCCCATGGATCGCTAAACCCAAATGGTGTGGATTGAACGTGTTGCAAGACGTTAAACTACTTCTTACGTACATTATTCTACCGTTTTCGTACATTATTATACCGTTTACGTACATCAGAAACAAATAATAAAAATAAAAAGTATAGGCAAGCGTTGGTAATATGTCCTACCCCGATGGATTACTAAACCCTTGGGCAAATGATTTATCTCCCTACCCTTGGTGAATGTTTCGTTAGTGAGTCGGTACTACAACCTATCCCAATGGATTGCTAAACCCAAATAGTATGGATTCAACGTGCTGCAAGACATTAAACTACTTCTTACGTACATTGTTATACCGTTTACGTACATTATTATTTTATTGATGACCAAATACTGAAAGTAACGAAGTAGATGAAAACCTAGAGCTCTTGGAATTGTTGGAAAAAATATAACTTGAATTATATTATTTAGAATCGATGATTGTTGGAAGAACAATATTATTCAATCTGATTGTTACATAATTTAAGTCCAGTACTTAGCAAACCTTAAGTTTTATACACACACAACTATTAGTAATCTACATCATGCTAGAAGGCCACTCTACATTAAATAACTAAAATTGTACATTACTTTCTGCAAAATTACAAGTGGCGGTTTCGACCGATTCTGGCTCGGGCTGCTTGTTGAGACCGATCTCTTTTTGAAACCAAGAGGGTTTCGTGGGGTGGCGATTGGTGGAGTGGAGGGCGTCGACTCTGGCGCCGACCTCGGCGGCTTTCTTCCTTATGGAGGTGGCGGAGAAGTCGTTGAGGGCGGCGTCGCCTGCGGTAATTTGGTCGGGGAAGTTGAGCTTGGCGGTGGGGCCGCGGAGGTAGAAGACGACAGTGTCGTAGGCGCGGGCGTCGGCGACGTCAGTGGAGTAGGAGCCGAGCCAGATTCGAGATCTCTTGTTACAAAGAATTCGACTTACAAAGTAGAACACCGGACGTCTATAATGGAGAGAGAGATGAGATAGAAAATCTATTTTCATTTAGAAAAAAAATTAGAATCAATCTTCATTAATCATGTGCTGGTATTAGAGGGAGAGATTTATGGAATGAAATAACCGATGCCTAATGGCTTCCCAAAATGACCTTTTTGAAATTTTAAAATATTTTAATTAAATACATGTGGCACTATTTTCAGCCATTAGATCTTCAAATTGTGGGGCTGAGATTTAGTTGGAAGAATGAACAATAATTAGAAAAATGATATGAATACATCTCTTATAAAAATACATAAATATTTAAAATATTTAGAACTATATAATTTCAAAAGAAAAGTTATCTTGATACAATGGATCGTGAGTAGAAATGTTTTGTAATATGTGGTTTGTATATTGAAAATGAAAATAAATAAATAAATTTTAATTATGGACTTTCCAAAATAAATAAATAAATAAATAAATAAATTTTAATTAATCTTTAAATCATTGATTCTTTTATTTTTCATGGTTAGGCACAGTGGAATAGTCAAAAAAAATTTTGTATTTATTTCATGATTAAATACTTTTTTCGGAGGTTAGGCACGGCAGAATAGTCAAATTCTTTTTGTGTTTATTTCATTTTTAAATACTTGAACTCCAACGAGTGAGAAATCATGAAAGTCTATAAGGGTGAATATTAGGTAATAATATCTCCTTCGTATGGTATTACTACTTTCTCTGTCCATTAAATTTTCACATTTGACATTTTTCGTTCAAAAAATATTATCTATTTTATTTTTTTATATTTTTTATTATGGATCTTACTTTCAACTAATTTATTACACTCATGTTCTGTTATAAATTTAATATATACCCCCTCCGTCCGCGAATAGGAGTCCCGTTTTTCTATTTTAGTTCGTCCGCGAATAGGAGTCTCAGTTCACTTTTACTATAAATGGTAATAGGGTCCCACCTTTCACTATCTCATTCCACTCACATTTCATTTAAAACTAATATATACAAGTGGGACCTATATTCCACTAACTTTTTTTCTTCACATTTCTTAAAACTCGTGCCGCTAAGAAATGAGACTCCTAGTGACGAACGGATGGAGTATATAAAAGTTAAATTCAGGTTTTACGAATTTTTTCAACTATTTTTTTTCACCATATTTCTCATTTCTTAAAGAGCACGTACCAAATTAAATACACACAATATTTAATGGACGGAAAGAGCGTTTATTTTCTTTACATTCCATTAGATTCCCCTCTTATTTAAATTAAAAATAAGCGACAAACAAATCTAACTCGCGTATTATTTTTGGCCCCATTCGCCACACACTGCAAGCAACTTGCACCAAATAACCAACTAGATAGATACACTCTTCTTGCCTACAAAAATTCTGTAAGAGACTAACAAATCATGATCCACTGAAATTTACTAGTATATCAACAAATTAACTTTTGAGTTTGAATCCAAATATGGTCTTACCAAAATTTGATTTGATTGATCTAAGGCTCACAATTTCAGCTTTATCCAGAGTCAGGATGAGATGAGATGAGATGAGATGAGATGAGATGAGTATATATCTCCATCAAATATATCCATACCTAATAATTCTGGCAAGAAGAATCTGCTACAAATTTGGTTATTATAAGGGGAATTAAAGCTCAACATTTGTTAATCCACACAAATGTATAAGAATGGGAATATTCAATAGCAATGTAAAAGGTTGGGATTGTTAACACAAACACACAGCAATAATCTGGTGAATGAATTGATAGTGAAGAAACAAAATTCCGACAAACACTTATTTGGTTAATGCAACATGGAATAAGGAAAGAAACAGCAAATTTGAAGAACATTATTCATCAGCGGCGGTTGCGGTTTTGACGATGAAATTCTGGCGGCTGATGGGGTTCATGACCACGGGAGGGCCAGCAGTGCGCGGCCACGCCTCCATTTTCCGGTCCGTCTCCCGCCCCCACTCTTTGTTGGTTATAGTGCTAGGAGTTGAACCTAACACAACAATTCTCTATTGTTTCTACAAATCCAAATCCAAATCCAAATCCAAATCCAAATCCAAATCCAATTTAATAATAACATTCATACCTCCAAAGATTTTGGCATCAGAAACCAAACCATCACAAATATATGCAATACCAACAGATCCAAATCCAGCACCAATGATGTATTTAGCTGACATTTTTTTCTGCACAAACGCATATATCATTCATATATATAATCTAAATCTTATAGTAATAAATCTTTCACCAAACCTACATTCCAATTCCAATTCCAATTCCAATTCCAATTCTCAACACAATGTGAATGAAAAACAATCAATGAAGAAGAAGAAAAAAGATAATCACGCAAAAGAGCGATTCAGAAATCAAATTACCGTAAAAATATTAAAATCAGAATCGTAAAGAGTGGAAAGTCGATGTGAGTATATAAAAAGGTCTTACTTTATGAATCAGTCGATGGCGAATGCGAAAATGATGGAGGATTCGTGTTTCAGAATATAAATGGTAGCAATAAAATCGTTAAGTCTAAACCACCCCCTCTAATTTCTCTTTGTGTTTGCTCTTTATTTTTTCTTTCCTATATTTATTTGTATTCTAATCTTCTTTAGGATATACATTGGGCTAAAAACAATAAAATACATTAATTATAGATAGTTTCATTTATTTCTTACCGTTCATTAAAATTAGTCACATTCATGGACGACACAAGTTTTAAGGAAAAATTAGTAAAATAAGAGAGTGAAGAAAAAATACATACTTTATGAGAGAGAAAAAATAAATAAGAGAGAAGGAGAAAAAAATGATAAAGTATGAGGGATGTTTCCAATTTTGATTAATCCCTCTCCCTTGATTAGTTTCAGTCCTCGAGTTTCTTAACTATGAGTGTTTCTTACTTCGAATTAAAAAGATAATTGAAAGGTAAGAAAATAATACTCTATTTAAAAGTCACGAGCTAAATCATATAGATAAAAACAGCCAAAAATAAGAATTAAATTGCTATAATTTGAAAATTCATCGTCTGGAAAAAATAGAGTTAAAAACGATTAGTAGTACATGTGAGTAATCTGCTAAAGTGTAAAATTGGTTTCGTACACTTGCTCAATTTTTTTTTGATCTTACACGTTAAGTGTGTTAGCTTTTGTTCCTAACAATATGTTTTGAACCATATCTAACTGTTCTATAAAAAATTAATGATCAAGTCGTTAGTCCAAAACTAGTGTAGTACGTTTGCAACACAAAATATTCGGTCCTATATACATTAAGTTATTAACAATGTATTTTGATTCATATTTTGAACTCATTACTCACGTCAAAATGTGGTTGACCTTTGATGAGATGTTGAATATGGATCAAAATATATTGTGTATGACCAAAAAATTATAAAGATCAATTTTAGAGTTTAGTATAATTATCACATAAAATACACTATTTTACTAAACTTAAACTTAGAGCATTTAAATGGGACCAAAATTCAAACACCGAGATAATTTTCCATTACCACAAACACTCTTTTAAAGAAGAGACACAAAAAGAGGAACTCAAACATACATGTTCCTTCGAACATCGATCTTCTTCTATGGTAGCTCTACAACAAAATAACTCACTCCTCCGCTAGGAGAACATCATGATTATCCTCTACTACACCATCTTTGTTTCACAAAATTATTTAATTTTTTAATGAACAAGAACTAAAAGTGGAGAAAAAAAAATCAAAGAATTTGTGTTAATTTGAAGCATAGCTGCTGTTTCTACTACTAGCACCCTCAACACGTCGAAGTCGTGCCTGTCGTAGACGATCATACTGACAAGACGAGGACCGATCAGCATCCAGCCGCCTTCAAGAAGTTGTCGAATGGGCTTGCTGATGGCAGCCTGAACTCGTTCTGAGCTTCGGTTGTGCACGGCCCTGGACCACCCCTAGTGCTTTGCACAACTTGAAGCCTGCGACGATCATCTTCGTCCAAGAACGGGTTTCCAGCCTGCAAGGAAACTCGTCTTGTGTAAGACAGTTTGATCTCATAAAAAACATCATCAAGGATAAGATAAGTACTCCCTCTGTCCTATTAAATATGAAACATTTTGTTTTTGGCACGAGATTTTATGTAGCGATATTTCTGTTTTAAGAAACGTTTCATTTTTAATGGGATAACTAAAAAGAAAAGTGTTTCATTTTAATGAGACAAGGGGAGTACCTTGTTTTGATTGCAAACTTGTGGCGGCGCCGCCTTGCTCTCTCCTAGTGCGGCTATCGCCATCAAAGGCCCCGGTTTGTGATGCGCGCTGATTAGATTAGACATCTTCTGTTGCTTTCCCATCAGAAGCGTCTCGCAGTGGTTGGCCATTTCCTTGTACGAGGCGTCTTGGGCTGTGCAGACTGACATTCTGCCTACGTTTGTCGAAGTTTCCAAAACCTGACTATCACGATAAACTAAGCTAACGAATCGTAAAATCGAGACGTTTCTGTTTCCGTGATACTTACAGATAGCAGAAGTTGATCAACGCTAATGAGATTAGGATTCTGAACGGCCAACTGCATGTTCTGTTTTTCGGTTCCAACTGACTCCGGGAAAGCATCGTCATCCGTGACAAACATTGAGTCAACCTGCAAAATGGTGAAGATATAACGATAAACGTAATATTGTAGCGTCGGCTAAGCTGAAGGTACCTTGTCAAAGGATTTATCGCCACTCAAGCTCGCCTTATTCATGTGCCTTCCTTCCATGTAATCACCGAGCCACGGGCCTTCAAGTGAGTCGGGCACGAAATCTTTGAGAAGTTGTTCCCTGGTGGAGGAAACCTCTGACTGCACAGAAGTGAGTTGAGATGGTAATTATGAGTAACGGTATCAATAACGATCACACAACACGTTAACACGGAAAAAATATAGACTTACTTCTGGTAGGTTATCCAAGCTCTTGACAATTAGGGCAGTGAGAGACGCGGTTGTCTGCTCGTCGTATATTTTTGTTTCGGAAAGACATTTCAGAGCTGACACATCGTCGTCTTGGGAACCATACACAACTTTTCTGGTTTCATTAGTCTGCAGCTTTGAGTCGTCTACCAAAGACAAGAATGGATCGATCTGGAACGTACGAGAATGATGAAAACGCGTAGAGTCAGCATCTACTATGACTAAATCATAATAACACAGCTTCTCATGAACCAAATAATGAGGGATGAGAAACATACCACTTTACTTGTGAGCATAGATTTGACGCGATCAGCTACAGGAATAATGTTGTAAGCCTTTGATGCAAAGAATATCATCGAAGTTGCCAGCACGAAGAGAGACCTGCAACGTGATGGTGGGAGTACTCCTGAATACAGTGTTGCAGATGTTATACGAGAAGTTTTTATTAAGATCGATATAACTTGCGATACCAAATGTGCTAACAAGTCTAGAATGAATTCTCTTGTGCACCAAAACAAGTATAAGGCTGGCAAATATCCTGATTCAAGCTCACATCCAATGACAAATTTCTAATTTTGTTGTACAGTTATACTCCTCTTTTATTGTTCGGATCCAAATCATGATCTATCGAATTGCCTTACACATTCTGAGACTAATTTGATATGATGAAGTTACCTTCTGCTGCAAGAGAAACATCCCTTAACGAAAACGCCATCTGGAAACTTCGAACAAGTGTGTCTAGATAGGAGGTCTGACCCAAACGAAGCATCGTTAGACAGAGACAAGCATAGTAAATTATTGAACCCAAAATTACCTTGGCTCGAGAAAACAGCAGCATCAAGCTGTAAGTGTGAGCTAAAGCAACATAATCCTCAGGCAAGTTTTCAGGAGCAACAGATTGTACCCAAATAGATGTAAGTAGCAGGTTTATTTGGTGGCTGCTGAGTCTAAGTGGAACGGCATCCTGAAATTGAATTCGGCACATTAATGAGACGGTCTAGTACGTTTGTCGAGTTATGCAAGAGATAGAAACAGCTTAGATGCGAACCATTTGTTTGCTAGATTTGGTTGTGGCATCAGCGTTTGGGGCCGTTGGTTTGAAGCTCTGTACTCGGCTGTAACCCGACTTGATTCTGTTTAATACTCCACTGGTGTTGTTTCCCTGCCCGACATCACCCGAAGGCTTCTCTTGGTTCAGCTCAACTCTCTGGTGTTTCATCTTATCGAACAGTGCACCCGATGAAGAAAACACTGAAACAGTTCTCGAGAGCGTTCTTGGATAGAGGACATTCTTCTTCGAGTCAGACACAACATGATCAGATTGTGGGGCGATTGAAGACGGCACAAGCACAACTGAGAAGATCTGGTGAGCTCCGATGCTCGTGTCGTGATCCGGATGGAGCATGGCCGGAAGTAGTTGGTGAAACAACGCATCCGGGAACGCCTAATGACAGAAAATAAAACCCTTCACTTAGAAAATTACTCAGCAGAGATCATTCATCGTATACGAAGTCTTGCCTTGTTTTGATACGATAAATTAGGCAAAGAAGCGATAATTTGAGCCATGCGATAGACAGCCGAAATAGTTGTTCTTGCGATAACGTTGATGCCGGGTATATTCTCCAACATACTAGCCATAACATCAAGGATGAGACCTGCATCTCCCACCTGCTCATAGAATATGAAGTTAAACCGAAACTATAATAAGAACGACTGGAAAAGAGTCGGGGTCACCTTTGATGATAACTCGATGAAACATTCATCCACTGCTTCATGGAATTTCTTGTTCCAGTTAACCAAATCTTCGCCAAGATTTGCATCGTCGAGCCTATTATGTATGCTCTTACGCAAATGCCTCATGATATCGCTCACGGCGCTGACTATAGCAACTGATGACTGGACCTTTGACATATGAGCAAGGACAGTGACGACCTGCACAATGTCAAGCTGTATCTCTGGTTGCTTAAGGACATTTTTGTGATCAAGATGCTTGACTAGTATAGACAGCAAAAAGTGTGAGTTTTGCCCTGCACAATCAATGGTAGTCTGAATCAACGAGCATGAAATTATTTATCGAAAAAAACCGAGGATGGTATCAGACCAGAATCTTCCATCAACAACTGCACATCTTTGAGTACAGGTAAAGCGATCCCATCTTTGATAGGCCACATATTTCCATTATCAAAGTAACGGAACAAGGATTCCATAACCCGGCGCATGGTTGTCGCCTCTTTCCCAAGCGTCGCCATGTTGTGCAGGCAAACCCGAGACCAAAAGCACGGGTTCTTGGAGTCCTCCCTGAAGCAAACAACACATATTATAAAGTTGGATGCTAAGAAATTACTCTGCCACATTGAGATTTCCCTTATCATTCACAACCATTTTCCAAGAGGGAATCTTCGATACAATATTCCCCTCAGTTTTACTAACTTCTTCCACCCAACTTGTTTGGTTGGAATTCGAGTCCTTGCTTTCGCCTCTGTAATTTTCTAAGACTACCAAAACAATCTAAGCAATTGAAAATGATGAAGTTAAGTCAAATGAGACATAAAGATGACATAAAGAGAAAACACTCATTCTTACCTTATTGAATTCAGCTGAAATATGCGAGTTTTCGCCCATGAACCAAACCTGTACAAAACATGAACGTAAAGATAAAATAGTAAACTATTTATTGGCAGAACTTTGAGTTCAAAGGAGAATGATACCATAGCAGATAGAGTTTGCAGGCAAGCTGCCCTTAAATGTAGCACCTTGTCGTCTTCTCCAACATCTTGGGCAAGCTCGCATAGCCGTGGAATAAATCCATCTAAGGTAAACATGTACGTTCCATCATTCTGTGGTGTAGCGAAAACGAGCTGAATCAGTAACCTAAACTAGAAAAGGGCATTTGAATAAAAACCACGTGACCTGACCTGATTATTAACGAAAACAAAGAGCGATTGGCATCCAATAAGTATAACGTCTTCGCTGTTTGGTTGATCCAGCAAGGTTTGAACAATAGTCATTAAACTATTCGCGAACAAAGGCCTGGAATACCACAAGTTGTAAAGGCAATAAATATATTCTTCCTCTCATATCTACATAAATCCAATAAGCACAAGTTCACTGACATACATTTGCTCACGGCACGATGATATCAATTTCCTGTAAATACACATAACGATTTTCACAGCATGAAAGTTCTCGTTCCTCAATTCCCTGTAGCATTTTTGCTCTAGGGAGCTTGCAATCTGTAAATAGATAAAATGCAGGTTTAAAAAGTGAAAACCATTTGGTAGACTTGAGACAAGTATACCTTTGGTATTCGAAAAGGGTTTCGAACAGCGTATTCACATAGCTTCCCAATCTTCCTATCATTAGGCTCTTCATCCTGCAAACAAAACCTTCTTGAGTTGAGCAAGTATATATGCATAAGGCCATCAATAAACAATCCTTTCAAGAATGGCTTAACTAAACACAAAAAAATGTAACCTGTGACTTGGGAAAAATGTCTGAAATGAGCTTCTTGTATCTCTTGACAGGCTGTCTAGACCTTGGACGCATAGAAGGGCAAAAGAAACAGAGGTTGCCACAAGCTGGCAAGACATGCCTCGAGACTACACCCGAAACAACGCCCATATTTACTAATTACCTAAAAAAATCTAATCTTTTTAATCTCTACACTTGGAAATTTGAAAATGCTTTCTTTCCCTTCTGTAATCGGTTAGGAGAAGAAGGGAAAGGAAAGCAGGTAAGATCAAGATCAACCACCCACTTCTCTACCACCCTACACAAAATTCCTGTAATTAAAGAAATTAAGATTATGTGAAAATTAATTATACCTTCAGACCAATGCCTGTAGAGAGCAGGCCAGAAGTCTGGTAACTCATCAAAATTTTGTGATTTCTAACAATGCAGCGCTTCAATAGCATCTCATCAAACTCGTCTCCCTCTCTCTCTCTATACAAAATGAACCCCATCTATGATAATTTTTCGAGTATCATAAACCATACCGCAAATAATTTTATTAAATACTAATTAATTGAAAAATCAGTTGAGCTGACAATAATAAAGATGATTGAGGTGCGAGTGTCATATTTCAACACTCGAAATCGCGACATGTTACGAACATATGATATGTTCAAGTTGTTAAAATAGTTGACACATATCTAAATGGGATAGTGATAACTGATAATCGGTAAATTGTATCATTACTACAAACCTTCCAATTATGATTTGGACAACTAGATTTCAAGATTTGACGTCAACACAACATCAGTCGGTTGATAATGTTTGATAATGTTGACGTTATTTGTTATTTGTTGACATAAAATCTTAGAGTTTGCGTTTGGTTACATCCTGATCTAAGTGATAACAAATGGAGTACCGATTAGAGGCCCAATTATTTACTTCCTCCGTCACCTAAAAATAGTAACTCATTCTTTTTTGGTTCGTTACCTAAAAATAAAAACTTTCTATTGAAGGAAATTTCTTTTTCTCTAATGAGGGGAGACTCATTTTCCTCTAACACACTTTTCTTTCTACATCTCTATTCTTTTTAATTCTACATTAAAACCCGGATGTTTCAAAAAATTGGTTTTTTAGGGGACGAATGGAGTATTAAACATGAATGGTTGTTACTTGTTACTTGAATCATAATTTTACTTCTTCTACATTTTGATTATTGGTGGCTTCATTTGATTCTAATATGCTTAGCTGGTTAAAAGTTTGGGAAACATTTTAGACAGTGATATACTAGTAATTCTAAGTTTCTATCTCTAAAGTTTGGTGATTGTATCACCCAATAATAGTATTTCAATTACAGAATAGAGACTTTTAAAATAAACTTCTCAGTCTAGTAGAATTACATAAAGAATGATGTTGTAAATAAACAAATAAATTCCTTCTGTGAGTGCTCCCTGATTTAGTTCCAACACTGTTGTTCTGATTGATACCTTACTTTCTGCATTTCTTTTTAACAAAAATTTCAGATATATTTATAGTAATACTATGTAGTACTATTTATTTATTATATTAGTATTCGGCCATGTTAGTGTTTACCTTGAAAATTGTAAGTAGCCCTCAATAGGATAACTTCAAACAACAAAAATATAAATTTTATAAGGTCATAATTGTACAACTATTTGTTGCAGTATTTATGATAACAAAACAAAATAAAACAACATTAAAATAGGAAAGAAAAAAAAACACTCGACATGATCGTAGGGATGTCAGTCGGACGACTAAGCCCAACGGGTTTCGATCAGTCCTACTTGAATTGTGGGCTAATCGGACTATAATTTTATCGAGTTTAAAATTTTCAATAACTCAAAATGTTCGGGTTACGAGGTAGTCCAACGGACTAATCGGGATAATATTCCCTTTAACGTTTCTTAAATCCGTGTCACCCAGAAATGAAACCTCTAATAACAGACGGATATGTTCTAAAAAATAATACTACTACTCCTTTCTTGCACATAAAACATTTTGAAGGCATAAAACCAAAATAATCTCCATCAATGGATTATAACATATGCTTAAAATAAACATTAAACCTAAACTCCAAAGAATCAGATATTCATAATTTAACAACACAAACTGAATCAAGCCTATAGATGTAGAAACTAAATCGTAATGAGATAGATCGGTTGGAAGCAATGATCAGCGATCGGAATCTGTTCCATTCTCAAATTAAGCCGTGGAGTTATCCAATCACCGTCTCTTACCCTTTCACGACATCAAAGGAGAATAACAAGCCTCACAAATAAGACTTCCTTTCTTTCTTTCATCCATGGAAGAAAGGGGCATAGTACTAAATTAAGAGTCAGGTGCTAACTATTTACCTCTATTTGTCAAGCTTGAAATTCTCCCCTGATTCGACCTGAAAAAGTAATAGGTGAAGATGATTTATAACTATTCCGCAGCTAAATAGGAGAATGGATCAGATCAGATCAGATCAGATCGTCTTCAAGACTATTGCAATATTTTGTTGAAATTGAAATTGAGGTGAAAATTGGGCCTCTAATCAGATCAGATCGTCATCAAAAGAGGTGGTTTGATCTATTTTTCTGTCTTTAGGGCACTACCAATAGCTGTTGGCTAAAGAAATGTGTATTGATTGAGCTGTTTATTCATTGTTTTTACCTACATAAATTTAAAAATAATATTTCCAAAAACATCTTTTAATGTGTAATTAAAAAAAACCGAAAACATAGTTATTTCCTCTATTTCCCAAAATTTGTCTTAGTTTTCAACTTTGGGATATCTCCCAAATTTTTGTCCATTTTACTTTAAAATTTTTTTAATAAAAATGAATAGTGTAGAGAAGGTGTTGACATATTTTGGGTACGGAGATCAGATTGTCCTCACAATCTACTGACTAAATTTTTCTTTCTACTTACTCACGTTCAACTAAAAAGAAAAGGTAAACATCTTGAATGAGACGGATGAGTAGTTAAAGTTGAGAGAGAGTGATGTAAGAGAAAATAGTGTACAGAATATTCTTATCTACATTAATCTCTCTCTCACATCAGTCGGAGCATTTCGAAAAATGTCACACCGATTAGCTAACTAGTATTCACTCCGTCCCAATTAAGTTGAGTCAAACTTTTGGGCACGGAGATTAAGAGATTGTGTTGAAAAATAAGAGAGATGAATAAAGTATTAAAGATAAAGAAAGAGCAAAGTAGATGATGAAATAAAGTAAGAATGATTGTATATTTTACTTTTTCGTCAAAAAATGAAATAACTCAACTTAATTGGTACATAAAAAAAATACGACTCAACTTAATTAGAACGGATGAAATATTATTTAGTGTCGATTTAGGTCTACATTGTTGGGATCCTACTTACTGGAATTACAAGAGATAAACAATACCGGGCGTAATACAACCCAAGAAGGAAGAACTGAAAACTGAAAATTACACGAAAGCCGAAACTGTCAAAGGAAATTAAACTTAGCCGAGTTGAGGAGGCCTCTTTCCGCAAGACGAGATACGCCCCGATAGTGCTCTCGGTTTGACGTGTCGTCCCCAAAGATAAAACGGCTACGTCTCTGGTGAAGCAGCACCGCAATCAACAAAGCTCCGGCGAACTGGAAGAGGAGAAGGCAGAGCTTCGGGAAAAAAGACAACGCAGAGAGAGTATGATGCTTGTGGGTATGTTCGTATGTTGTTCTATATCCTAATGCAAGGAATGACTAGCCTATTTATAGGCTTGGTCCACTGCGGGGGTCAACTCAGCCTTGATGGTTGTCATCATGGCTCATCATGGCGGGCTTGTAACTGCCGGCCGTTACGAGTTTGAAAGCTGGAGTGGTCGACGTTGAATCTAGACGTTGTACACGCCCTAGTTCAACCGTCACATGGGGACTTCGTGACTTGATCAAGACACTGGTCAAGCCATCGCTCAAGGCACATCAAGCCTAGTTGATCATGCTGCTGATCAAGGCGCAGCATGTCGAGTTGATCAGGTTGCTGCCCAAAACTAAGGTGGTCAAAAACATTAAGTCCGGATCCAGGGACAAGCCCAAGAACCAAGCCCAAAGTCCAAGGGCACGGGTCGGCTCGACGCGCGTGTGGGTTCTTTCACCCATCTTAGTCCACGATAATTACTAAGTGTAATAAGTCATTTAATAAATACACATTTAAATATGTGTCGCATCTCCTATGTGGGATAAGTAACACTAGTTAATTACTCCCTACACTTTCAACTCATAGCTTTATCAAAAGCTACAATGTGACCAACTTTTATCCACTATTTCTCACTCACCGGGAATCGGATTTGAGAAAGTTAATATACTACGGTCATCTACGCGGAACGTAGATCTACGCTATATCATTTAATTTCCAAAAATTAAATGTCTCGTCACATTTATTATTAGTCAAACTTCGTTGATCGGACATCTTAAATTCAAGATTCCAACATACATGGCAATTGTATATGATGTGTACAAAGTCATATAAAATTTAAAACTTTCTTTTCCCCAAATGCATTAATCATTTTCGAGACAAAAGACAACTTAAGGCTGAAGTGAATCCACGGATGCTGGCAAAGAAGAGCTGCAACAACGCCGGTCAAGCCAACACGGGCAAACAACACTGGTTGCCCAATACTCCCTCCGTCCGCAAATAGGAGTTCTGTTTTGCCATTTTAGTCCTTCTGCGAACAGGAGTCTCGGTTCATAATTATCATAAATGGTAAAGAAGTCTAACATTCCACCAACTCATTCTACTTACATATCATTTAAAACTAATAAATACAAGTGAGATCCATATTCCACTAACTTTCTTCCATCCACTTTTCTTAATATTTCTTAAAATTCGTGTCGGAATGAAATGTGACTCCTATTCGCGGACGGAGGGAGTACATTTTTGTGAGAGGTCAAAGTGTGTTTATGTTCAAAATAATCTCATTAACATTGATCTTCGAGGATGTCAAAACTACATGATGATGAGATTGAGAAAGATGAGCGCTGCTGGAAGCAAGATGATCTCAAAGAGACGGGCAAACTATATGAATTCACTTCTCAGTAATTAGTGATTCAAGTTTTTTTTTGCATGTAGACATGGAATCATTTAAACAAGTTGTTACGGACTCAACTCCCACATCAGTTGTGAGAACAATTGCTGTGGGGATATGACTAAATAAGCTCTCTCTCCTAACAGACTAGTCTTTTGGGCTGAGTTTACATGTTTAATCTGTATGACAAGTGCAATAATGTTTTGTTTAATAATTTTGTCCTCTTAAAAATAAGAATTTTTTAAAGAGAATGAGTTTTAATGCACAACTAAAAAAGTAAGAGAAAAATAGAAAGAAATTAAGGTAATGTCAATTACTCTTGTGAGCCATTTCAAGTTGAGCAATGATCAAAAGCTGAAAACTGACCATGAGGTTAAGGAGAAGAGTGCAGTCTCTTATGCAAGCATCATTGGGAGTATAATATTACCATGGTGTGTACCAGGCCAGATGTGTCTCAAGCCATCGGTTTGGTCAGGCGATACATGGCTAATCATGGCCGAGAGCATTGGAGTGCTCTTAAATGGATCATGAGATACTTGAAGGGATCGGCTGGTTATGGTCTTAGATTCAAGAGCAAGGATCGTCATGGAGAAGATGTCTTGCAAGTATATTGTGATTCGGCCTATGCCTCGAACAGAGACAATAATTAAGAAGTCTCAAAGTAGATACATCTTCAATCTTTAACCATTGAAGCCGAATATATAGCACCCACACAGGCAGCTAAGGAAGGGCTATGGTTTAAGGGGTAAGGGAAGACTTCGGTGTAAGGCAGGAAGTTGTTGAGAACAAATGTGATAGTAAGAGCGTTATATGTTTGTCGAAATATCAAGTATTTCACGAGAGAAGTAAGCAGTGGCGAAGCCACGTTGGGGCCGGGGGGCCCCTGGTCCCCAAATCAATTTTGGTTTAACCTATATATTGTATGTGTAAATATATTATTAAATGTGAACTTGTTAGCCCAGTTGGTCAGGTACTGTGTCTTTTGTCTAAGTGGCCCGAGTTTGATTCCCCTTGGTGACGGTTTTTTTTTCCTCAAACACCATCACGGCGGGGGGTTAAGGCTGACCCCCAACCTGTCTATATAAAAAATCATCAAAAGATCATACATCAAGCCCAAAAGTGACTCGGTCCGCACGAGAGATACAAATCACAAGAGCTAACAAAGCTACTATGGTATCCTCACAGACCGGGTACTAACCATCTAACTAACGAGAAAACAAACAGACCAAAGCTACACATCAAAATAATAACAAGGATGATGGCCAAATGTTGGCCAAATCCAAAGGAAAACAAAATACCATAAATCAAAACCACGAACCATGTGAAGTAGTCATCCATCTCGATATCTGAATCTGAAGTTCAGATAGCCCAACTGGTCCATCCTGACAAGCGACTTCAAATACCGAGGCGCTGAATCCGCATCAAAGAAGGTGATGGCAGGGGTTTGGACCCCCCTACCTGCCAGAAAATCTGCTGGCCGGTTTCCCTCTCGATAGATGTGAGAGAACATGACCTGCAGCTGTGAGATCAAAGTGCGAATGCGAGCCATGTGATGTCTCACATCCGCTGCTCCTCCGCGTCCTGAAGTAAACACTACGACCACTGCTGCTGCATCCATCTCGACCCAAACCTGCTAGGAGAACTGCATAGCCAGTGTCAACCCGTGAATAAGAGCTTAAAGCTCCGCCTCGAAGGCCGACCCAGCTACGAGAGGCGTACAAAAGGCCCCCAAGAGAGAACCATCTGAGCCACGAACCACTCCCCCACCGCCTGCCTGTCCCGTCGAGCTAGTAAAGGCCCCGTCGGTGTTCAACTTCACCCAAGGATCGTCGGGTGGATGCCAAAGCACTTGCAGGGACCTCAGAACTCGCCGGTGAGGAGGAATCAAAGGCATGAAGTCAACAGCCGGAGAGCAACCGTGCCAATGAATGGGGACTAGCACGCCCGCCGCTACCAAGATCCGCAGATGCCGAACAACCTGCCAAATAACATGTGAAGACCGAAAAGAAATGCCGCGGTGCTTGCAGCTATTCCTCTCCGTCCAGATAAACCAGTATACCAAACAGGGAATAATGAAGCTGATATGCAAGGCGGTGGCCCTGTGAGAGGACCTCCACCAAAAACCTAATCTAAGTGCAATATCAGTGCAGGTGTGAATGTGTGTGCTAAGGTAAGGGAACCAGCCATCGAAGTAATCCCAAGCCGATCTCGCCAGAGGACTGGACACAAACAAATGCTGAAACGACTCGACTGAAAAAGAAGAGACACAACACAGACACTTGGATGCAAGAGAGATACCACGGGCCTGAACATAACACTCAACAGGGAGCCTCTGGAGGAGGAGGCGCCAGATGAAGACAGAGATGGTAGGGGTCAGCCCAGCATTCCAAACCATGCGAAGTCCGAAATATCTAGGGGACCGTGTCCGGATAAGCTCCCAAGCTGAGGCCGTCGAGAACTCACCATCGCCAGTGAGGCTCCATCGCATCACATCCCGCCTGCCCACCTCAATCAGAACAACCCTGATAATATCCAATACATACAAAGGCACACCATACAAAGCCAAAAAATCATGCAATTTTTCAATATGCCAAGTATGATCATGCCAAAATCTAGAGACCTCAGCGGCAGGAAGATCAGTCCCGGGCGGACAATAGGTCCTAAGGGGGCGATCCCCGACCCACACGTCGTCCCAGAAACTAATCCGCCCTTCGCCTAGGGACCACCTAATGAAACCATGAACCTGACCCCTAATGTCCGTGAGACGATGCCAGATAGGACTATCATGCACAGAGTAAGGAGAAATGAAAGCACGACCAGCATGGAAACAATACTTGCGCATGGTGAACTGCGCCCATAAAGAATCCTGCGCAAGAAATCTCCACCAGAGCTTGATGCTGAAGGCTTTGACGACCCCGCGGAAACGACGGATGCCGAGGCCTCCCTCATCCAACGGCAAGCAAATCTTCTTCTTCCAGCTAACCCAGTGAATCTTTCTCTGCTCCCCAACCGTGCCCCAAAAGAACCGGGCCAAGATCTACTCCAACTCCCTCATCCAATACTCATACGGCTTCAGGACCTGGAAGATGTGAAGAGGGATGGTGACAAGGGTGCTCTTGATCAGAGCGAGGCGCCCTCCAAGAGAAAGTTGTCTGTGAGACCAGCTGTGAATCCGGTCCACCATCTTCTGTCGGATATCTAAAAGGTAGCCGGCCTTCAGCCCCCCCTTATAGATATGGACACCGAGGTAAGTGAAAGGGAGGAATCCCTGCTGGAATCCACTCACCTCTGCCACCTCAGCCGCCCAGGCGTCGAACTTCTCAAAGAGGTAGAAATGACTCTTTCCCCTGTTCACCATCTGACCCGACACGGCAGAATAGTGCTCAAGACAATGAACAAGCCTCTCCACGGACTGTCTGTGCGCCCTGACGAAAATGATTATGTCATCGGCATAAGACAAATGGGATATGGCCGGCGCGCGTCTAGCACATCTGCACTCCATATCGGGATGTGTGTCCACAAGCCTATTCAAGCTCCTCGAAAGATAATCTGCAGCAAGCACGAACAGCGACGGCGATAACAGATCTCCCTGGCGAAGTCCCCTCGTAGACTGAAAGAAACCTGCCGGAGCGCCGTTCACAAACACTGAGAACCAGCATGAAGAGATGCATCGGTCGACCATACTCACCCACCCCGGTGGGAATCCCATCCTCTCAAGCACCAGGAGGAGAAAAGGCCACTCCACTCGATCATAGGCCTTTGCCATATCTAGCTTGAGGGCCAGATTAGGCGAGTTTGCCTTCTTAATGAGCGACCTGCCGATGTCGTGAATCAGTTCTTGAGCCAAGAGCACATTATCACTAAGCAAACGACCCTTTACAAAACCGCTCTGGTTCGGCGCCAAAACAAGAGGAAGCAGCGGCGCCGAACGCGATGTCAAGATCTTAGTGATGATCTTGTTGGTCACATTGCAAAGGCTAATCGGCTTGTACTCTGCCCAGGTCGCCGGGCTTGCCTTCTTCCCCTTGGTGACGGTTTTCCTCTTTTATTTTCTCTACTTTGTATTTATACAATTTTTTTCCTCTTCTTTCTATTTATGCAACTTTTTTTTATTCTATTTCTGTTTATGCAGTATAATGTGTATATTTTAGTTTTTTCACTTTCTATTTTTTGGAACATAATTTCTATTTGTTGTCTTTTATACCATTAATTATGCTAATTTTAATTCTTTGTTATTTTGTAATTATTTTCTTTCATTATTATAATCATAATAAAAAAGATTAAAAATAATTATTGTATTCTATTTGTTATAAATTATATTTTCATTGATATTTTCTATGGTGGCATTTAAACATCATAAAAAAATTATTTCCATCCATTATACTACCGTAAAAATTAAAAATATCAAATAATCGAACTTCTGACGTCATGAACATCGAACAAATCCTATAACTATTAATAGTAATTTGAGCCCCCATCGTAAAACACAAATCCTATAATTCAATCTCGAGTTTCCGTGGACTTAGACTAAGGTCAAAACCAATGTTTTAAAAACCGGACCGGATCGGCAGGTTCGACCGGTCGGACCGCGAACCGGTAGGTAGTCCGGCTGGTTCACCTCTTTAAACCACCACTGCATTGAACCGCCATGAACCGGTGGAACCGGCTGGTCGGACCGGTTGGGCCGTGAACCGGAAACCGATTTTCTATTTTTTTTTCAAAATTTTTTAAAATTTGTTGTTGGTAGAGGTTGAACTCATGACCTCTCTTCTAGTTAAGAAGACCTCTACCACTCCACCACATGGGTTCATTGAACAATTTGAATATTAATTATTTTTATACATTAACCATTAATTTTATCTACAAAAACTAATAATTCATTTTAATTTTATTATTCTTTAATATAATTGTTAATTATAATATATATAATTATCATCCTTTATATTTTAATGATGCTCTACTTACCACCTATATTATTATTAGTACCATATAAGATTCATTATTTACTATAAATAAATTTTTTATATTACATACTTAATTTATATACCCTAGCTATTGACATTAATGAATAATCTTATCTAAACTAACTAATAAGTACTTAATTCGTATTTAATTATATATTATTTTACGAAATAAATTTTCTTAAATTAATATAAACATTATCTATTTTAATACATGAAATATTAAATTTTTTTATCTAGACTAACTAATATTAAATATATATATCTAAATATATTTACTAAATTTTAATATTATTTATATTTATACATCACTAATTATCTATAAGGTTTAATGTTTTGTGATATATTATTAATTGTAAATCATTTACTAAATTTAATATTTTTTTATATATATTTGCAACAGTAAAACGGTTAAACCGGTGGTTCGACCGGTTGAACCGTGAACCAGTAACGTCGGCGGTTCACTTACTGGTCCGGTTTTTAAAACATTGGTCAAAACACATAATTCCTTTTGAGTTCTTGGTTTTAACTTGTCGTTCATTTCACAAGCAATCCACAACATAATTTAGACAGGAAAAATAAGTTTGGTATATTATGGTACCATTATCACCTTCTGACATTATAGCAACACAACATAATGATCATAATCTAACTGCTAAAATCTTATCTGCTGCATATTTACCAAAATACCCTGTAAAACTTCAAAAAGAAAAAACTCAACGTTCATAACTTCACACACACACACGCACGCATACGTACGTGTATTGGTATGTGTTAATGTGTGTTATGCTATTCAGAGTATAGTGCTGTGTCACCCAATGTAAGATTGGAATAGAAAACATGTGACATTAATAAGGACAAATTGGGAAGAGAAATCCTAAAATAATTTATTAATTCACTTGTATATTTTTTTGAAACTCACACCGAAAAAAATGGGTATCTTTTTGTGAATGATATATCATATAGATTGGAATGGGACTCGAGGACTTCTTCCGCCAAAAGCCAAAAAATAAATAAAATCATATAGTATTATTATCAAAATAAAATATAAAAAAAGGTCATTTGTATTCAACTCTATTCATATTCATATATTCTTTGTCCTGAAGTTCACACCTCTCTCTCCCTTTCTCTCTCATACACACCTTTTACCTTTGCTTTCTTGAAACATGTCACCATATATTAATATACATGCTAACACAATGGGTGTAGGCAACCCTCTTCCGCCGCTAGTGGGGCCTCCTCCGGCCGCGGTGGCGGACGAGCCCGGCCACTCGACTCACCGCTCAATCGAGACACTGGTGGTGGTGTTAGCTGTCATCACACTAATCGGAGTTATTGCAGGGATCATCGCTCGCCTCTGTGGCGGCCAAGGCAACGACGAGGGCTGGGTCGAGAAGCGCTGCCGCAGCTGCATTGAAGCTGGAGTCGACACGGCGCCGCCACCGGTCAAGGAGGAGGAGCCGAAGCCAGCCGCCGCAGCTAAGAAGTGAGATTGTTTTTTTTGTTAAACACTAAAAATGTAGTAAGTGGTAGTAATTTGATTTTTTGCATATTTTTATTTTAAATATTATGCATAATTAGTCATTAGTGTGACAGTCAAAGAAATATGTTAATTATAGTGGCAGTGTGACTTTGGTCGGAACATTGTAGTGTGAATGGGACACTTGCATGCATACTGACTTTCAACTTTTAATTTTGCAATATTATAGTCTTCCTTATAAGAAAAATCTACTGTATTTAATTCAATTTTGTAAGTCTGCCACTTATTAAATGCGACAAAATGTATGCTATTCAAGTTCATTTTTGTATTTTATTTTTTAGTTGTATATTAGTAAATGTAGAAAGGGAATCTAGAATTTGTAGTGTTATATCATGATATGGCATATGCCATATGTGAAAAACTATCCGTTGCCAATGACCTTTTCTAGTTCCCTGGGATATAGTAAAAGTTATTTTTTGTGAGTGAATTATTATGTTTATGTTGGTGATGCATCGCTTTTTACACGTATAGAATATAAATAATAAATTTCCATTATATACATATTCGATTTTGACAAACCTGTCAATTGAACACATTAAAATGGAACTTGAAATTCTTCTAAATTCTCCATTCTCAAATTTGTTAAAAAATCTCTATCAACTTGTAATGCTTTTGATATGTTAGAAATAACAAACAAATGATAGAGAAAGAGGGACAAAGAAAGATAGCCGAGATCGGCTGTTTGGAGACAAAGAGATAATAGAGTTTTGATTAAAGTAAATCTTGCTTAATTCCTAAGAGGGAACATCATTTTTGGTCCACGAACTTTGCCAAAGTATTATTTTAGGTCCGTGAACTTTGAAAATATCATTTTAGGTCCGTGAACTTTGAGTTAGTATCATTTGAGGTACTTTTTACTATCTCCAAGTTTTTTTGGATGAAAATACCCTCAATACCTTAAAGTGTATATATTTTTAATAAATTTATCATATACTCATATTTTTTTATAAATATCTTTACAATATATTTTTGAAATATTTTCTAAATATAATTTGACCTTAAATATTATCACTTAATTTTGTGACATGCAAGTAAAATTGGTTCTTCAATTTTTTATATTAATTTTTTAAAATTGAATAAAGAACTTTTCTTTAATAATAAAAAATTGAATAAAGATCTTTTCTTGCATGTCACAAAATTAAATGATAATATTGAAGGTCAAATTATATTTAGAAAATTTGTCAAAAATATATTGTAAAGATATTTATAAAAAAATATGAGTATATGATAAATTTATTAAAAATATATACACTTTAAGGTATTGAGGGTTTTCGTCCAAAAAAATTTGGAAATAGTAAAAAGTACCTCAAATGATACTAACTCAAAGTTCACGGACCTAAAATGATATTTTCAAAGTTCACGGACCTAAAATGATACTTTGGTAAAGTTCGTGGACCAAAAATGATGTTCCCTCAATTCCTAATGATAAACTCTCCAAATATTTTAAGTGCAAAACAAGGGGAAAACTAACTAACTCTCGAAACATGAGTAAATAATATCAGTACCCATTACCCAAGATCTTAAAATCTTATTCATTAAAATTATTTAACCCTTGAAATCATACTGCACATAAGTTCACGCATGTGTTTGGCTGATGGAAAATTATTTAGCACTAAAATCAATTGCAAATATACAGTATATGTATTGAATCACTAGAATTAAAACACAAACTGTCTTTCACAAAGTGTCATATACTAGTTGGAGCAACTGGGATTTTGGGAAGTATTTCTAAAATCTGGACATAATTAAGTAAATACCAAAATAAAGCAAGTAAATCAATGAATTTAAACAGACATAATAAACCAAACACATGTTTCAGGACCTAAAATGTGCTAACATCATTTTTCAAGAACCAATTTTAAAGTTTACTCTATTAGAAAAGAGAAAAATAAACGTAGTTATGAGCACGACCTCCTATTTTTCAATATGGTGATTTAAAAAACTAAATTATAGTTGTATTACACCTTTATATTTAGCCCAAGGCCCAAATTAAAATATAATCCTAGAAAATAGAAAAGACTTGCTTTTGAAGACAACTGCATTGAGGAGGCCCTTGCCCTCCCCCCAAAGACCCATTTTTTTCTAAAAATAACTTGTTTTTTCAAAGGACATAAAAGAAATTTCGGGTCTTTAAATTAAGAAAAAAATAATTTAATTTTTTGCTTTTTTTGGGACGCTTCCATTTGCGTCCTCTACTTTTAGTTGGGACACTAACAATAAGAACGTTTTTTTTAAAGCGTTGAAGGTACATTTAGAAACACAAATTAGCATCTTTAATTGCATAAAAAATGTCCTTAATGGTTTTTTTTATTGTTGTATTGTTTTATTCCCGTCATTATAATAGGTTATGGAGTAACATTTCATTTTATTTTATTTTTATTTTTATTTTTATTTTTATTTATTTGTATGTTAATATTTTTACTCCTCAGACTCTAATTTTCTAGCTCCATCCGTACCTTGATTTATTAATTAGAGAAAAAAGTCTTACGTTGTTTTTCATCGTCAGTGAAGCTCTTTACATTTTCCAAAATCAAATTTGGTGTACTAGTCTTTAGACGAAATAATACTCAGATGTTAGTCCTGGTTTTCCAGATAGTGACGAATCAAATTCAACACACATCGGCCCAATGCTTAGAAATCAAGTCAAACTTTAAACGAGATGATACTAAAAAAATTAAAAGTGATCTGTTAAGCTTCGAAAAATTGGTGCTTAAAAATCAGATATAATATATCCGAGTTCAAAATTAGGTAATGCTATGACATTATGCAAATATTTTCATATCCATCATTCTAAAAAATCGTATCGAATTCATCTTTTTTAAATACCGTTACTTACAACAATTTACATCTCAACCGACGTTACTTACAATAATTTCCATCTCATCCGACGTTAAATTTATATAGATTTTCAATTTAATTTTTTTTATCTCCAATTTTGTGTGACATTTGAAAACATATTTGAAAGAGTATTTGTATTATCCCGACCAAAAATTAACATATACTAGTAACTATTTAAATTGGTTAACATTATATCAGTAACTTGAACTGTGCCAATAATTTAAATGGAACAAACAAAATTTATCAAAAATATTTATGTACAAATTGTGTAACCTGATATGATCATAGAAATATTGTAAAAAGAGTGATAAATAAAAATATAAAACGATTTCTCGAAAACCTAGTTTTAATTTAACGTATACGGAAAATAGTTAGTCCAAATCGCCCTAATCTCCACGGCAAATATGCTCAAATTTGATCATTCTATCTATTGTTTTCCAAATGCAACATGAAAATGAGACATAAAAATTGTACTCCATCAAAACCAACATTCATCACAACAGTAAAGAAAAATGGCTGTCTCAATATCAAAACTCTCGATTCTTGCCATCCTATTTTTGGCAACGTTGGGTTCAGCTTCCCGCCAACTTCCGAAACCGTCGATGATGGAGAGGCACGAGCGGTGGATGTTGGAGTATGGAAGAAAAGGCTGCCCGCTTCGCCATATTTAAGAAAAATGTGGAGTTCATCGAGAAGTTTAATGCAGGGGGGGGACCCGACCTTACAAGGTCGGGATCAATGCGTTTGTGGACCAGACCAACGAGGAGTTCACAGCCGCTAGGAATGGACTCAGAGTGCCGGAAGTGTGCGAGGCTACTCCCTTTAGGTATGGGAATGCCACTGCTTTGCCATCTACCATGGATTGGCGGAAGGAAGGCGCAGTCACGCCTGTTAAAAACAAGGCCAATGTGGTAAGTCACACTCACCCTTATCAATTTATTTAGGGATATTGGTCTTCAAAATTATTCGCAAATTCTGGTATTTACCATTAACTATGAAAATGGTTTTAAATATAACAAACCATAAGATTGTGTGTCAATTTTTCACGACGGACATTCTTCAAACCCAACAAGCATATAGTACATATTATATCATGTTAGTAAGTTGAAACGACGTCGTTTCATGTATAACATACAGGGAGCTGCTGGGCATTCTCGGCAGTGGCAGCAACAGAAGGGATCAACCAGATATCAACAAGCAAACTGATCTCCCTCTCCAAGCAAGAAATCGTCGACTGCGACAGAACAAGCCAGGATCAAGGCTGCAGTGGGATATGGGGAAGATCAACATGGGACAAAGTTTTGGTTGGTGAAGAATTCTTGGGGCACAAGCTGGAGAGAAGAAGGGTATATCAGAATGGAGAGGGATGTTGCTGCTAAAGGAGGATTGTGTGGGATTGCTATGGATTCTTCATACCCTGTTGCTTAACTTCAATCTGGGAAAAGGAAATCTTATGTTTATAGACACAACTTATGTGTTGTGATTTGTTGGGATTGTAACTAGATGGAGCAACGTGAAGCTGCATGGAAAGGATCATGAGGATTGCTACACACAATCAAGGAAGCAAGTTCAAAAGTTGGTTAAGAGCCAACGGCTACTAGCCGTTAGGTTTGGTTGTTGATAGCGGTTAAGTTTGGATTGAGCTTAGCTGCTGTAACTGATTAAGAAGTGAAATCTTGTTCACTTCATTTAATTTTCTTGTTGTGTATAAATAGTTGTAGTCGAGCTCATTTGTAATTCAATTCGGTTTACATTGATTTCCAGATATTTCCAGATATTGAATAAAGCTTACATTCTTTCTCCAACACTTTACTCTCCCAATTTACTTCTTCATATTGTTCTTGTCGATCAATCTTCGATTTTATCAATTGGCGCCGTCTGTGGGAAAGTGAGGTTGATCGATCCAAGTTCGTGACGATGGCAGCAAAGCTCGAAGCAGAAAAATTCTCGGGCAAAAACGACTATGGCCTATGGAAGCTCAAGATGCGAGCGGTTCTTGTACAGCAAGAGTTATCGGCTGCTCTGACTTCGGCTGAAGCAGATGGGAAAGCCAAGGGTCCGCTGATGGATGATAAAGCCCATGCAAAGTATGATGAAATGCAAATGAAGGCGCATAGTGCGGTTATCTTGTGCTTAGGCGACAAGGTTCTGAGAGAGGTTCAAGGGGAGACCACAGCTGCTGGGATCTTGAAGAAACTTGATGAAGTCTACATGGCCAAATCACTGGCTAACAGGTTATATATGAAACGAAGGCTTTATTCCTATAGTTTCTCTGAAAGTAAGTCCATTATGGAGCAGCTTGAAGATTTTTGCAAGAGTGTAGATGATCTGGAAGCAGTAGATGTAAAGATGAATGATGAGGATAAGGCAATCCTGGTGTTGAATGCGTTGCCGAGCTCCTACGATCAGTTGAGAGATGCTATTCTCTATGGTAGGGACAAGCCTATCACATACAATGAGGTCTACACGGCTCTGATGGCAAAAGAGTTGCAAAACTGTGGATCTAGATCAGGCGAGCCTCGGGCAGAATCTCTAAATGTCAAGAAATGGAACAACAAAAAATTCAAGAAACCGTTTGAGAGGCCAAAAGCTGATGGATCTGGTGTCAAGGAGACAAGATCGTGTCATTGGTGTAAGAAACCGGGGCATTTGAAAAGGGATTGCTTCGGGTGGAAGAAGAAAATGGCATCTGAGGGCAAATCACACACCAATCTGGTTAGTAGTGATGGTGAAGAAGTAGCTGAGGTGATGAATGTGGTTGATAGAGTTGAGAGGGGTTCCTGGATAATGGACTCTGGGTGTTCATTTCACATTTGTCCAAACAAAGAATGGTTCCATGATCTCTCTGAAGCAAGGGGGTCAGTACTACTTGGCAACAACAAAGCTTGTGACATTATTGGAGTAGGGAGCATAAAGCTGAAGCTGTCTGATGGATCTGTTGAAATCTTGACTGATGTCAGGTGTATTCCAGAGGTTAAGAGGAACCTGATATCACTTGGAACTCTTGAAAGAAAGGGGTACTCGTTTGTTTCTGAAAATGGTGAAATGAGGGTGCTCAAGGACCAGGCAGTCAAGTTGGTGGCTCACAGAGCAGGTAGTCTTTATTATCTGCAGGCTACTGCTGTTACTGGAGAATCTAATGCCACAACCTTGAGTGAGTTAAGAAGATGGCACTTGAGGTTGGGTCATCCTGCAGATGGAACAATGAAAGCTCTGATCAGAAATGGAAGTATTGAAGTCAGAGGACATGAGCAAATGGAGAAGTGTGAAGATTGTTTGTTGGGAAAAGCAAAGAAACTATCATTCCCAACAGGTAACCATAGCTCATCCTCACCTCTTGATTACATACACTCAGATTTATGGGGGCCATCTCCTGTTAAAAGCCTTGGTGGTGGGAGATATTACATGTCCATAGTGGACGATTTCTCAAGAAAGGTATGGGTCTTTATTTTAAAAGAGAAGTCTGAAGCTTTCTTGACTTTCAAGACATGGTGTAAAGAAACGCAGACAGAAAAGGGGATGACTCCAAAGGTTCTGAGAACAGATAATGGGCTGGAATATTTGTCCAATGAGTTTGATGGGTATTGCAAGGAAATGGGCATTAAACGACACAGAACCGTTCCAGCTAATCCACAGCAAAATGGAACTGCAGAGAGATTAAATCGAACCTTGCTTGAGAGAGTGAGGTGCTTGTTATCTTATTCAGGTATGGGAAAGGAGTTCTGGGCTGAAGCAGTTAGTACAGCTGCTTACTTGTTGAATAAGTGTCCATCCTCTGCTATTGGTGGATCTGTTCCAGATGAGAAATGGCATGGTTCAAAGTCAGACTACTCAAGGCTGAGACCTTTTGGATGTAAAGCGTTTGCACACATTAAGCAAGGGAAACTGAATCCTAGAGCATTGCAGTGTGTTATGATAGGGTATCCAAAGGGTGTGAAGGGTTATAGATTGTGGTGCTTGGAGCCAAACAACCAGAAGATCATCATTAGCCGAGATGTTGTTTTTCTTGAGGAGGAAATGCCTTTCCTGAGTCCTAAAGAGCCTGGAAACCAGGCTGATGAAGCAACTGATGTTACTAATTTTGATGTGTCATCAAGAATAGAGTCTGATGAGGCAGGTGGAGCATCTGGTATTGAACAAGACTCAGAGGATGCCCATGAGACAGCAACAAATGTTTCTCAACAGCCTCAGATGGGAAATGACAGACCAAGAAGAGAAACAAGAAAGCCAGCCAGGTTTGATGATTATGAGCTATATTATGCTCTTCATATGGCTGAGCAACTGGAGTCCACTGAGCCTAAAACCTACACTGAGGCCATGAATGGACCAGAGAAAAATCAGTGGTTGCAGGCTATGAGGGAAGAAATAGAGTCTCTAATAAACAACAGAACATGGATTCTAGTAGACAAAGCAGATTCCAGAAAAACCATTGGGTGCAAATGGGTGTATAAAAAGAAATTGGAAACAGCTGATGCACACAAGGTCAGGTATAAAGCAAGACTTGTTGCTAAAGGGTTCAATCAAGAAGAGGGGGTCGATTTTAATGAGGTATTTTCACCTGTGGTTAAGCACAATTCCATACGAATATTGCTGGCAGTGGCAGCAAGGGAAGGCTGGGAATTGGAGCAATTGGATGTTAAAACGGCTTTCCTAAATGGAGACTTGGAAGAAACAATTTATATGAGTCAGCCACAAGGTTTTGAGGTACCTGGAATGGAAGAAAAGGTATGCTTGTTGAAGAAGAGTCTTTATGGACTAAAACAAAGTAGCCGGCAATGGTACTTAAAATTTGGAGAAAGCTTGAGTAATTTGGGATTTGTTAGATCCTTATATGATAGCTGTGTTTTTGTCAAGAAGCAGCCTCATAAAGGACCTATCTATTTGCTCTTATATGTAGATGACATGCTCATCTCAGGACCTGATCTGACAGAGATTAAGAAGGTGAAGAAACAGCTCAGTTCAGATTTTGAAATGAAGGACTTGGGAGGTGCAAGAAGGATTCTTGGTATGGATATACTCAGAGATAGAGAAGGTGGGAGAATCTGGTTATTTCAGTCAGATTATATTCACAAGATCCTCAAGAGATTCAGGCTTGACAATATGAGAAGCACTGCCACACCTCTTGCTATGCATTTCAAATTGACTAAGGAACAGAGGGCCAAAACAGAAGAAGAAAGAAGGGAGGTGGAGCTGGTACCTTATTCTAATATAGTAGGAAGCCTGATGTATCTAATGATATGCACTAGGCCCGATCTTGCTCAAGCTATAAGCACTACTAGCAGATACATGACAGACTTTGGCAAATCACACTGGAGTGCACTGAAATGGTGTCTGAGGTATCTGATTGGTACTGAAAAGTTTGGGATTCTGTACTCAAACAAGGGAGGAGATGAGAAGGAGCCCTTAGTGGGATATTGTGACTCAGATTATGCTTCAAATCTGGACACAAGAAGATCTCAAACAGGGTATGTTTTCAATTTATATGGCTCTGCGGTTTGCTGGAAATCTTCTTTACAGAATGTGGTTGCTCTTTCATCAACTGAGGCAGAATATATTGCCTTAACATCAGCAGTTAAGGAAGGAAAGTGGCTACTGGGGTTGATAGCAGAATTTGGAGTAAACCAAGCCAGTGTCACTATACATTGTGATAATAGTGGTGCTTTGTGTTTAGCTAAGCATCAAATGTTCCATGAAAGGAGCAAGCATATCGATGTTAGGATGCACTTCATAAGGGACGAGGTGGAGTGTGGAAGGGTGAAGTTAGTGAAGATAAGTACAGAGCATAATCCAGCTGATATGCTCACAAAACCATTGAGCAAGGAGAAATTCTTGTATTGCTGCAGACTGATTCGAATGTGTGTAGTTAATGATTGATTGTTGCTTCATCAGTTAAGGTGGAGATTGTTGGGATTGTAACTAGATGGAGCAACGTGAAGCTGCATGGAAAGGATCATGAGGATTGCTACACACAATCAAGGAAGCAAGTTCAAAAGTTGGTTAAGAACCAACGGCTACTAGCCGTTAGGTTTGGTTGTTGATAGCGGTTAAGTTTGGATTGAGCTTAGCTGCTGTAACTGATTAAGAAGTAAAATCTTGTTCACTTCATTTAGTTTTCTTGTTGTGTATAAATAGTTGTAGTCGAGCTCATTTGTAATTCAATTCGGTTTACATTGATTTCCAGATATTGAATAAAGCTTACATTCTTTCTCCAACACTTTACTCTCCCAATTTACTTCTTCATATTGTTCTTGTCGATCAATCTTCGATTTTATCATGATTTGTACTTATTTTTACTTTGTGTGAATAAAATTACAGAACAAAGATACATATATTATTGGGATAAATGATACAACAACAAACACATTGCACTTATTCCTACTCCTTTATTTGGGTGAAGTCTCAGAATTTGATCTCAATAGCCCATCTGTACATTTCCTCTTCTGGCACGGGAATGGAGAGACTCGCCAGCCCCGTGGCAGATTCATAGTCGAAATCAGTCTCAGTGCCGCCCACAGTGCACTTCAATGGCCACTGAGAAGAGTAGGCGCCAAAGCGGCCGCATCCCCTGACTTTGAGTGTGATGCTGCTGCTATCAGAGATGTTGTCGCACTGCTCCACAGCGCCACCACTGTTGAACATGTCGAGTAGGCCGATTGGCGCGAAGGAAATGTCTCCTGTGATCTTCTGCTTTTTTTAGAAGAAAATAGGTTAGTTTAACTTTCTTTTGTAATGGTGGGTGGGAGCTAGCTTGCTAGCCATGTTATAGTTGATTTTCTTTAGGGAGAACTGACCTTGAGAGGGCAGATATGGTAGAGCTCATACTCGAGAACCTTGAGTGTGACCGGGAGGGAAGCGCCTTTAGGCAGGCGGACTAACTCGCCAGATCTGTGCGCGTAGGCAATGGCATCACCGTTCCAATCTGGTCCAGCAAGTTGGGCAATGCCATTAACGTCCGTAGCTTGAACGGAGCCAGTGAGCGTGCCGGGGGAGGCATCATGGATGCGCGTCTTCTTCTCTATCTTGCACCAGCCTGCACCTTGGCAGTTGAAGACGCCAACTACACCTGAACACTTGTTTGCATTCCAGATTTTGAGCAAGCTGGCATGGTACTGGACATTAGTTCTCCCTGAAAACAGGGGACAGATAAAAAAAGAAATTTGGACAAGATCGTGGCTCGCAAACCTTGTTCCGTCTCTAGCTGGATCAACGAAGAGGCAGTCTATTGTAGGTCGTCCAGGAAGTTGTGCACGAAGAACTGATCCGTCAGGAAGAACCAACTTTTTCAACAGCTCGAAGTTGTGGTTACCGGGCTTGTCACTGTTTCAAAGAACAAGGATGAGATTTCACAACACCAAATATGAACTGAAGTCGAAAAAGATAGAGTGGAGGAATAGCAAAATTACCTCACATAAATTGAGCATCCTCCTATAGCTCTAGCTGCAGCATGATAGTCAGCAGCAGGGTGCAGACTCTGCAACAGCAGGCAAAAGTCAGCACTACTTTACCAAGTAATGTTGAAGAAGAAGGTGCAAGAGAAATACTCACGTGAAACATATCCCAATCAGGCTGCATAAATTCTCCTAAGAAAATGGTGTTATAAGCTACTGAAGAAATGTGGATGGTGTGGGAAGCAGGATCACGAGGGTAGTAATCGTCAGAAGCTCTGACCACAGCAGTCTGTCTGGCGCTGTAGATTCCGTCAGTGTTGTGGCACATGCAAGAGATGCATCCGTTATCAGCAAAGTTGCGAGCAATGGAAGCTTCGAGGGCCTGATGGTAGCTACGAGTGAGAGAAACTCTGCCTCCATGGCCAGCTCCAAGAGTCTCGATGATGTTCTGCACATCAACTTTTACTCCATCTACTCCACAGGAAGCCAAATACGCATGAAGCTCGTTGTAGAAATTGAATACTTTCTTCGGAGGCACAAGGCCCAATCCATGCACAGCAAGACTATCCATGACAATGTCTGGTTGGTTCCCCGTTACACCGGGAGACTGCACAGGATATGCCAAAGCAGTGTCGTAGTGTTCCATCCCGGGACCTGCAGGCTGCACTCCACCCCAGTAACCCGCTAGAGCATGCCACACGTACACGAATCTGTAGTAGAAATAACAGAAAATTTACATTTAGTCCACAGCTCATAGTTATAACGAAAACTTTCTAGTCCGCTAGGAAACCATAATTATCCATAAGTCATAACGACATAAAAACATAACAACATATGTGCAGTAGAAAGATCAAGTTGAAGAACTTACTTGACATTATGCTGTTCCTTGGCATCTTTCACAACATGCTTCAGACCTGAGTCTTGTTCTTCGATCTTTCCATTTTTTTTAAACTTAGCATTCTCTTTAATTCCTGTTAGTCGGTTCGCAAACCTAAGAATGGAAGCAGTCACATATGCGGATTAGGTTAAAACTGAATCTTGTAGTCGAAAAAGTGATGATAATTGCTAACATGGTTTGTTAAGCCAGCTTGAATCTTATCAAATTCCATAACAAACATCTGGTTATATTAACTGACTTTTAAATTGCAAGCTCTATGATATACTGCATGAATCTTATCAAATTTTGATATTATGAACAACCATAACACCCGACAGAGAACAGCCATGTGATTGTTGTGTGTAAACTAAATCTGAAATTTAACTGACATGATTGAGTTAGTAGGTGTCTTACTGGGCTCCTTCTTGTACAACGCAATTTGGATCATTCTTTGCCTCGTTGCCAATCTGCTGCCAACCATCATCAATGATTAGGAAGCGTGGTGGTGTACCTCCCTTAGACAAACTGCAAAATGAAATATGATTTCAGAAACCTATACAAATATCCCAACTTTTTATTTGTTACTTCTATTATTTAGGTCCAAGAAATTCAGCAACTGTACCTCTTGAGTCCTTCTTCAACACCCTCAGCAGTGACATCAGTATAAAATGCATCCCACGTGCACCATCCAAACCAGTCAAGGAAAGCAGGCAACTTCAAGGAGTCCAAAATGCATTTATGAAAAATATTAGCATAAAATTAGATATTATGTCTTTGGACTTGGTCCGTAAATGTTATATATACTGATCAGAACCTTTTCTTACCTTCTTCTTCTCTCGGTGATGAAATGTTTGCATATGTTTCTCAACAGCTCTGTTTTACAAAGGACAAAATTAATCTATCGGTGAATAACCATGCAAATACAACTTCATAAGAGAAACAACACCTTACTTGACAGCCTGATCGATGACTTCAAAAGGATTGAGCCCAGCGTGCATGTAAACTAGGTGAAGTCCTTGGTCTGTCTCAACTGCATTGTCTCCTGCAACAAACGACATAAAAAACATGGTCATTCCTATCCTTTCGAACTCTTTGTTTCATGGTTAATCACTTCAACCCAATGAAGCCTACTATTATATGCATTTGACTAAAGGGAAAACTGAGTTTTCCAACTTAGAGGTTTTTGCCTTGGATAACAATCTATGGCCATCCTACAGACCCTTAAATTTCCTTTTGTATGATGAAATTGTCAACAAGCTGAAACAAAATTGGCATAGCAGAATGTATGTGGTCAGCAGGACATACGCCATCAATATGCATATACTTAACCCAGATGCTTTTGGGTGTCATAAACTACTCACCACTCTCGAGGCAGATCTCCAGCTCACTCTTGTCATTGCCTTGAAGTGCTGCACGGAATGGCCCTTCAAGGATAGGCAGAAGAACAGTATAGATAGTCGGGGCATCTTCACCTTCACTAGCGTCCTTGCTCTCGATGAGCATGAACTGAGTCTCCAGTGGAATATCTTTCCCACCCGTTCCCATTCTCTGGGTCATCCACCAGAGCTTGAAACGAAATAAGCACATGAAGCGCACATCCCTGTTACAGAGGAAAATTAGATGGCCATCACAGTAATGAAGTTATTAATAAATCTCCACCGTAAAAATTTCCTAAGGGGTGTCGAAAAATAACTACTATTTTTTTTCTATAATTAACTGCCACTCTTCTTTTATTAAGTAACTCCATATTTTATCAGTTGGTAGAAACAATGATAATATGAGATAGTCTAGTGCTTACTCCAAGACACCAACTGGGAAGACATGGAGACTTTTGCTATGGGAAGCTGTGGCACCAATGAAAGCACCGGCGACGAGTCCTAGACCAGATCCTGGGGTAACCACAATGTTTTCAGGAACCCCTGTGATTATGGTTTTCCCATAAATCACAAGGTTCCCATCGTTGACAGAGATATTGGGTGTAACCGTCATCTTTGTGCGTTTAAGAAGTGCTTCAGAATTTACTGCACATAAAGAAAAAACAAGCACAACTCAAACATCATCAATCAGATCGCCCAAAAGAATATCTGAGACTCTGTAATACTATCAGAATTACGTACGTCACTGATACCAAATATGTGCAACAAGTCAGAAAGAAGACTGAATTAAGAATGATACTTCAATTTTGAAAAAGAAATAGTACTAGCATCTTTGAACCAGCATACGACATACGTATCTGTTAGTTAAATAATCTTGTGGTTTGCTTTCTCCTCCCTCCTTTTCTCTACTCTATCTCCCAATATACAAACTCAACAAAGTTTACATAAAGCAGCGAAAACTAAATGTTATGGCTGATCAACAAAAATATCTGTTGCTGGAAGTTCCTATGCAAATAGAAGGGAAACACAACAAAAAGCAAGAGTCTGAAACAGCACTCTTAATTAACAGTACATTATAAATCACCTCCAAATAAATCCGATGACAATTACAGTATGAAATCACCTCCAAATAAATTCAAATTCTCGCGTCCATATAAACGTACAGCGCAACTCAGGCGTACTACCGTACTGATCCGCAAATACGATCGGGGAATCATAATTCATAGATCGAATGGAAGGTAACACAGAATTATTAGCACTAAAATTCCGTGAAAAAAAGGTCTAAGATAATCAACAGAAGTAGCTGAAATTCAAAATTGTACCAAAAATCCGAGCAAATTCAAAATAGACATATAAAGTACAAGCAAAACAAAAAGGAAGTTCCAGCAAACACCAAACGTACCTTTCCAGTATCCTTTAATCCGGCTCCAACCAGATCAAATTCTCTCCGTGGAAGATGCGTTTCCACTTACTCCAGAGAGAGAAGTAGATTCGAAAAAAGGAAGCACAATTGACAGCTCAGCAGAAGCGCATTCCAGTAAGGAATGCAGCCTTCACGCTAGAGATGAAGGAGGTAAAGTGAAATGCACCACGCGCACGCAAATGCTTAAACAATGGGGTGTGAGTTTGAAGGAGGAGCTACCTCGGCTTTATATAGGACTAGTTGAACCCACTCGTGATGCGCGAATAGCGGTCTTTAGTAAATATCGATTTTAGTAAGTGCAAGTAAGTGCACTCTTCATATTTCTATAGTAGATAAATTAAGATAGATATACTACCTTTGTCTCGTGCTGCTGGTACTCTTATACTTCAATTTATCTCACTCAGCTACCTTGACATAGAAGAAGTAATATAATAGATTAAAAAATGTAAAGATATGAAAATAAAATAAAACTAAGAACGCAATAAAAGTAAACAATGTGTTGGTTTTCAACAATAGTAACAATAAACAACAATAAAAGGAATACAATTCAAATATAAACAAATGAAAATATCCTTTGTATACTTATTACTTATATGATAATAATAATAATTATTATTATTATAATAATAATAATAATAATAATAATATCACAATAAAATAAATAAGACAACGCAAAATTACTATTTAATGCTAACCTACAATGTAAACCAATTAATTTCTTCATCTACACAAAACTGACGCCCTTCTCACTCTTCTCTCTAAACAAAAGTCCAATTTCAAATTTCTCTATATGAACAATGAGTGGATCAAAACGAAAATGTGTCCATCTATGATGAAATTACATAATTCTGCCTACCATTTCCCCAAGATGAACAATCGAAACTGGTATGTATCTGCGAACCTAATTCGTACTTAGGCCATCCACAACGCTGTTCCTATACCGTTCCTTAAACCACTATTTGAGGGCCCCACTGTACTTTTTTACTCCATTCCTTAACTAAGGAACGGAACCTGCAACCCTCCGTTCCTTAACCGTTCCTTAAATTACTATTCATTCAATTTCATTTTTTTTTATTTCCAACCCAATTTAATTTAAACAAACACACTTTAAAAAACAAACACACTTTATTAAAAAACACACAACATTAAAAAAAATTACAACTTAAACGTAAAAAATAAAAAGCACACAATTAAAATCCTAAAAAAATAAAAGTACACAATTTTAATAATTTCATCCGCCAAAATTTGCCCAAATGTGCTCAATTAGATCATGTTGGAGTTGGGTGTGGGCACTAGAGTCGCGTGTCCTTGCACGAATAGATAACCGTTCTTGTATAGACGGATGCGCTCCACTTCGAGGCGGACTACTTGCGGTTGAGCTTCCGGGGGATTCGTCGTCGAACCAATTTCCCGCCTCGGGTCCTTCGTCTTGGACAATCATGTTGTGCAAGATTATGCACGTATACATGATGTCGACCATGTTTTCCATGAACCACGTACGAGCCGGGGCTTTCATGATGTTGAAGCGCGCTTGGAGAACCCCGAACGCCCTCTCCACATCCTTGCGAGCAGCCTCCTGCTTCTGCACAAAAAGAGTCTGCTTTGGGTTCGCAGACCCACTGCACGTCTTCACGAAGGTAGGCCACTTCGGGTAGATGCCATCGGTGAGATAGTACCCCATTTTATAAAGCCGGTTGTTGGCGACGAAGTTGATGGCCGGCGCTTTACCATCCAAAACTTCGGTCAAGAGGTCGGACTGGTGGAGCACGTTTACGTCGTTGTTCGACCCGGGGACCCCGAAGTACGCGTGCCAGATCCAAAGGCGGTAGTCGGCAACGGCCTCAAGTATAACGGTTGGGTGGGTGCCTTTGTGGCCGCTCGTGTAGGACCCCTTTCACGCCACCGGGCAATTCTTCCATTGCCAGTGCATGCAATCGACGCTGCCGAGCATCCCGGGGAATCCGTGCACTGTTTCGTGAAGGTTGAGCAGGAACTGACAATCGGTCGTGCTTGGCCTTCGGAGAAATTCGTCGGTGAAGGCTGCCCGGACGCCTTGGCAGAATTTGAGCAAGCACATTCGCCCAGTGCTGTCTCCGATGTGGAGGTATTCGTCGAACATGTCGGCCGTTTGTCCAGTCGCAAGCTGGCGGATTGCTGCAGTACATTTCTGCAGCGTCGTGTGGCTGGGACGGCCGACCGCATCGAACCCTTCCTGGAAGAACTCTTCCCGGGCTGCCAAAGTATTCGCGATGTGGAGAAATAACGGTTTCCCCATGCGGAAACGGCGACAGAAGTACGTATCTCCCCAAACCGGGTTATCGCAGAAGTAGTCGCGTACTAACCTTGCGGCGGCTTCCTCCCGGTTACGATGGATGTACGTACGGGAGCGTCGTTGGGGCGGCGCGGCTTCTTCCGCCTCCCGTCGTCGATCTTCTTCAAGTGATTGTTCCAATATTTGACGCATTTGTTCATAAGGATCCATTAGTTTGATTAAATTTGGGAGAAGGAAAATATAGTTGATTTGAGATGAAAATTGGGGTGGAAATAGAGAGGAATAGATGTGTGTTTGTGATTGAAATGAGTATGAAATAGGAGTATTTATAGAGTAAATAAATAAAATAAAAATTTAAAAAAAATAAAAAACGGATATAAAAAAAAACGGTCTCATTACCGTTGCAAAAAAAAAAATTTATTAAATTCGAATTTAAAAAAAAATGAATTATTGCGTCACCGGATGAAGCCCACTCGCGGGGCAGCGAGTGGGCTTCACGCGTCGAATGGGAGGCCGCCACGTCGCCTCGGCGCGTGGCGGAACGTTCCGTTCCGCGTTCCTCCGGAACGGAACGCGGCACGGCATAGGAATGGCGACGGCACGGAACGGCGACGGAACGCACCCCGCAACGCGTGCCGCCGCGGAATCGTTCCGCCGGAACGGCATAGGAACCGCAACGGCACAGCGTTGCGGGTGCCCTTATTACCTCATCAACTATAGTTGATTCGACACATATCTTATAATTATTCAGTTCTAATAAACACATTTTGGTGTTAATTGACAAAACAGATCTTACCAATATCCTTTCGAGTATATTTTGGAGATAAAATGCGAATAATTTTCAACCTTAAAGATATATCATGCAAAATCTAGAAAACTAAAGTCATACTATATAGCAATTTCAACAGCACGAATGTGCTTGGATGAAGGTTGGAGAAAATTTCATGAAAAGCGAGTAAAGTAGGTGATAGAATAAAGTATGTAATAGTGATGGATGTTTTGTTTCTTTGTAAAAAAATGAAATGATTCACGTTGGGACATAATATGACTCAACTTAGTTGGACAGAGGGAGTAGTGTGCTGTTTTAAAAAAAATATTGTGAAAAATAATTATGTGAAAATTATGAGGGTGAAATTTATTGAACAATCTCCTCAGTACACAATTTTCCATAACACTTAAAATTATATATAATGGCGGATCCAGAAACTAAATATCGTGGGGTCGAACGAAATAATAATAGTACTATTTAAAATAATTATTTAAATTATTATTTTATAAATATATATTTTAATTTATATAATTATTCTGAGTATCGATAGTCTGCAAACAACATGTATATAATTATTTTGGGATATTGGCGCCTAATATTATAAAACTTTATTTTTCCCACGAACTTTGAACTTGACATATTATAATATCACGAACTTAAATAGTTGTTGAATTTTTATCACCGACAACAAAATCTAATTACTCCTACATTAAAATGAGATGGATAACCAATTTGGTTTCTAGGGATTTTGTAATCACGCCACTATCATTTTTAAGCGGTAACCATATCTTATGTGATGTAATAACAAATGAAATGTAGCCGGATTTTGTCATTAGTGGGAAAAATTCAACAACTATTTAAATTAATGATATTATATCTCAAGTTTAATATTTGTAGGAAAAAAACATATTTTTGAGAAGTTTCTTAATATTAGGTACCAATATCCCAATTTTTTTGTAGCATCCTAAGTTTTACAAATGTAAAAATAATTTGAATGTGAATATTAATGTTGAAAATTTAAATTATAAAATCAAAATTAGAAGAGATTTAAGAAGTATTTATTTTATATTTATTGAAGTATGTGTTTATGTTAAATAAATTGATTTATTGATATGTGAAAGATATATTTAACCTTAAATGAAATTATTAGATTAGACATATTTTCTAAAGAACTAATAAATAAAGAAAGAAAAATTCAAAGCCTATTTTACAATCAAACACACATAATTCAAGATATTTAATCTAGTAATAGGAGTATTAATTTTAATCAAACACTACAGACAATTCTATATGCCAGTATTCAATTGCTTGCTAGGTAAATATAGGGAATAGAAATCAATAATGACGAGAAAAGACTTTTTGTATTCACCATCTTCAACCTCTCTCCTCAACCACTGCGCAAAACCCATTATCGTTTCACTTTCTCAGGCCATCCACGGTGGGGCGGACGATAGCGCGCCAAATGCATCGGGCTCCGCGGACGACGGACGATGCGTCGTCCGCGCCCTACGCTTAGAGCATCCACAGTGGGGCGCCCTAAGGGTCGCCCTAAAGCCCGCCCTATGCACCGCCACGTCAGCATTTTATCCTCCTCCCATTCCACCTGTAGTGGGGCGCCCTAAGGCGCGCCCTAAGCATTTTACTATTGTTTTGTTAATTAATTTAAATGTTTTCAAATATATAAATCCAAACTTAGAAAAAACACAACGATTAACTAAGAACGGAAAAAAATTCATTGATTAGAAAAAAAAGTTACATAGGTTAGAAATAAAAAAAATTGACTATCCTACAAAAGCCACAACTTCCGGCTCAACTCATCGATCAACCTCTGGAGGAATTCGGCTCTGGCCAGATCCGTACACTTTATAAGGGCGTTGTGCGTATCCAACAACGTCTGTGCCATCGAGGCCGTTGCCAAATCCGCGTAGGCAAGTGTCGCCGGGGTCGGGGTTGGGATCGGGATCGGCGATGGGGGGGCCGCGGTCGAGGAGGATGTCGCCTTCGCCTTCCCCTTGTTCTTCCCAGCCTTGACGCCTATGGGACGCCGCCGGGAGGACATCGGTGTGCCGGAAGTCTCTTCCTCCGTGCACGTCTGGTTGAGGTCCACTGGACGAGTTCCGCTTTCGCTGGTCGTGTAACCACAACTGTCGGTGGTCTTCGTCCTCTTCGCCGCACCGGTGTGCAGAATCCCGCCTTGGAACTTCTGCTTGTCCCTCAAGAGCGCCCAGATGTTGAAATGCTTGAAGTCGTCGTACATGGACTGGTACGACAACAGCCCTCTATCGCGCACGTCGCTCAAGCTCTCGCCGCTTCCCTGATCCCTCGAGCACTTCTCATACTCCGCCGCGAACAGGTTGACTTGCTTCTTCACCTGATCCCAGTGCTTGCGGAGCTGCTCCTGTTGGCGCTTGTACGCGCTCGGCGGCTTCGCCTCATTGTAGCACTCGGCGATGCGCTCCCAGTACGCGAGCTGCTTTTGGTTGTTCGTGAATATCGGGTCCTCCGATATATCTACCCAACACCTCGCCAAGACGATGGTTTCATTCGGCTGGTAGTTCGTACGGCCGGGGGCGTACTCTTCACAAGTTGTCGGAGGTGGCAACTTGTGCGCCCGGTGCTTGGTCCGCTTCTTTCTGGCGGGAGCAGGGGCGGCGGAGGCGGCGGAGGTGCAATGGGAAGCAGCGGCAGGGCGAGTTGGAGACGGCTCTGCCTCCTCACGTTGCATTATGGCTAAGCATTCTGCCATTGCGTCGTGCACGGCTCCATTTAAGGCTCGAGTCAAGGTCGGACTACTGTCCTGCGAGGAACTCCGGTCGTCGTCGTGGTTCATTTTGGCTTGTGAGATTTGGAGAGATGAGTGAGAGATGAGAGAACTGATGCGAGAAATGTTCGTATGAAAAATGGAATGACAATCGAGGTTTAAATAGACAAATTTCGAATTTATAAAATTAAAAAAGAAAAACAAAAACGTGTTGCATTGTTCGCGCCATCGTCCGCGTCTCCCACAGTGGGCGGACGATGACGCTGACGATGCCCTATCGTCCGCGCTTCGTCCGCGGACTAAGCGTCGGGCGCGGACGACGCATCGTCCATCGTCCGCGGAGCCACAATGGCGGACGATGGCGCGCCCGACGCATCGGGCTCGCTATCGTCTGCCTCATTCTTGATGCTCTTAGTTCATTCAGCCCACCCTCAGTTACAAAATTCGTCACAAATTTTTTACTTTGATATTTTAAATTTTGGTTAGAATACAAAATGATAAAAAATGAGGGTATTTAAACAGAATAAAAAAATTAAGATAAATAAATACAAAATTAGGCCCGACAGAAACAGCTGCATGCGCAGGCGCAACCCGGCGCACCCTTTTACTATGAGTTGCAATAGTACCAGAAATATCGCCGCATGCAGCCAACAGGATTTCCGACGCTATTGCAGATGCTCTAATGCACTTTTTACTAATTTATACTTTTACTATGGATAGATGCAGCGGTGAAGCCACGTTGGAGCCAGGGATTGCCCTGATCCCCCATCAATTTTCCTATTAACTATTATTATATGTGTAAACAGAGTTTGTGATGTATGTCTGGTAAGGCAAAAAAAAAGGGCAGCTGGTTGGAGACATCGTCTCCGTTCCCTTATGTCGCGAGTTCGATTCTGGTTGTCGGCATTTTTACCTATGTTTTTTATCTCCAACTTTTTCTTCTTCTTTATGTCTTTATATTTATACAAGTTTGTTATTCCTCTTTCACTTTACAAGTATAATGTTAATATTTTTGTTTCTCTTTACTTTCTATTTTTTGGAATATAATTTCTATTGCTTCTCTTTTACACTAATTACTACTCCCTCCGTCCCATAGTAGATGTCTCACTTTCCTTTTTAGTTTGTCCCACAAAGGATGTCACATTTCTTTTTTTAGAAAAAAGCTCTCTCTTACATTAATATACATATACTATTTTCTCTCTCCATCTAATACACAAAATAACACCTCCTAAAATCTCGTACCAATCCCCAAGTGTCACATCTACTTTGGGACGGAGGGAGTATTAAATTTAATTTTTTTTATCATTTCGTAATTGTTTTCTTCCATGATTATACTCATAAAAAAATTTAAAATAATAATTATTGTATTCTAGTATTTTTAGTACTATAATTTATATTTTCGTTGATGTTTTCTATGGTGATATTTAAACATCATAAAAAATTTGTTTCCATCCATTATTCAATATTTACGTAAAATTTTTGAAAATATTGATTATTTCGAACTTCTGATATCACGAATATCGAAAAAATTTTATAAATATTAACGATAATTTGAGCATCCATTTTAAAATTTCTGGCTTCGCCACTGAATAGGTACAAGTATCGTATTCGTATATATATGAACTATATTCAGTCTAAGTACTGCACCTCTGACATCCTACGCCATCTAGACAATCAACAAATAAAATGAGTGATTATTTTTGTTGGTTCTAGGAATAGAGGTAGAAACTTGTCGTGTAAAAATTACACGGAATTACAAGGAATGAAATTAACAAAATGAACTATAAAACCGTAGGATATTTAAGCTTGAGTCAAGAAATCCTTTTTCGTAAGACAAAATACACTCCGATAGTGCTCTCAGATTGACATATCGTCTCCAAAGATAAAACGACTTCGTCTTGTTCATTGCAGCACCGCAGACAGAACAAGCACCCGCGATCTGGATGATGACGAGGGCAAAGCTTCGACATAGAGACAATGCAGAGAGGGAGAGAGCTTATGCTATGCAGAATGCTTGAGTGTGTCCATTGTGGACACACTACATGCCGGGGTCCATCAGGGCATGCCATGCGTCGAGGTCTTTCGTGAACCTTGTTGCGTGTCTGACACGATGTGGATAACGTGGACCTTTTACGTTTAAGGTAGTCTAAAAAGAGTAGGCCGGGTTCGGACCAAGCTTAACGACAAGCCACAGAGACCAATTGCCAAGATCCAATCGAGGCGTGGGTCACAGTGCGCGCGTGTGGGCTCCACTGCCCATGATAATTATTACACGTAATATTCATTTTATTAAAAACCTCTTTGATAATGTTGTTATTTCCAATGTGGGGGGATAATTAATCCTTGTTTTTTCTCATAGCTACTTTTTAGCTTTATTGTGATTAATTTTAATCTATTATTTCTCATTCACCGGAAATCGCATTTGAGAAAATGAATATATTATGGTCATCTATTCCGAAAGTAGATCGATGCTAAATTAAATGTTTAGTCACATTTATTATTGGTCAACATTCATTGACCAAGCACAATTCCAACATTATTAACTAATACTCCCTCCGTCCGCGGAAGGGATCACCTACAACAAATCATAAAACACACTCACAACAAAATAAAATGGACCCCATCATCACTTATTAAAATTGCTAATGTTTATAAGATTATTTTATTTTGTTGTGAGTGTGTTTTAGGATTTGTTGTAGGTGATCTCTTTCGGTCGGTCCCACCTAAGAAGTTTATATTCTTGAATGGCGCGGGATTTTAGAAGGAGTTGGTAGGCAGAATAAGCATGAAGGAAAATGTTTTATTTTTAATAAATCGTAAGGGTATGTAATAAAGGTACTATAGTACCTATATTAACAATTACTATTATTTTTTTAAGTGAGAGGCTATAGTAATTAAATTTTGGCTATGTTCACTCAAAACATCTAGATTAGTCAATCCGATTTGGAAAAGAAATATTCAATGTTAACCTTAATTTCACGAAATGACCTCACCATTAGGAGATTAATTTGTCACAATCTGTGATTGATATAATAATGCCAGATTATATAGCTGGAAAGGGAAGACCAATTTGAAACCGAATTCTTCTTGAAGGTGATGTCCCATGTGTTAAAAAATGCAAAATTTAAAGTAACGATTGCAATATTGTCTAATATGATGGTAAATAATAGTTTGTTCTTTTATGAGCAAAATTGACAGATGGAATATTAATGAATAAGTGTACATAGTTCAAGATATAGACTAATAACTAATTATCATATATTAATTTGTTATGTCACTCCACTTGGTGTAAATTCAGTGGTGTTAGGATCTCTTTCATGGAATTATATTTTATATTTTATATTTACACTTCATTTAACTTGGTGCACATTAAGTTTTATTATTTGTATTTGTGATGAAATAAATACGATACAAAATTGAGGGTGAAATAACTAGATCGGGTAGTCACTTGGATCTTCTATATCCCATTTTTTGTTTTCTATTTCGTGTCCAACTCAACTTTTTCCTTTTCTTTTTTCAATTTTAACTTCTTGCGTTTTAGCTGAATTTTCTTAAATGTTCATTAGTTTGAGTAGTTACTCTCGAGCATTAATTTCAACATTCAAAAGTTAATGACTGAAAGTGCCATTAAATTAAGATTAAAGTCCAAAATTGGCCTTGTTACCTTTTAATCTCAAATAATATGTTTTGGTACATAGTTAATAATTTTATTAAAAATTTGACGGTTAAACATATTTTGACCAAATTTATGACTTAATTTTAAATCTAAATAACTTTATTAACCTAATTAATATTAATCTGATTAATCTAATGATATTAATAATGTTAATCAGGTTAATCAGACTCAAAATTAAATCACTAATTGGGTCGACCCACGTTTGACCATTAAGTTTTTAACGAAATAAAAACTTTGCATCAAAACATATTATCAAAAGATAACAGATTTAGGTGGCGTTCGATTGCCATGACTAATATTATGAGACTAATCATCTAGGATTAAGTTGTGGGATTATTTTAGTTGGAGGGGAAGGCTATGACTAATTATCATGAGACTATCCATCTAGGATTAAGTTGAATGGTTCAATCTCATGAACCAAACATGATACATATTTAATAATGAGATTTAATCTTGCCAACTGAACACCCTTTAATATACTCCATATAACTTCTTTTTTTTGAATAAATGCAAGGGACCAATTTAAAAATAGTAACTCAAAAAAGGAGATGCAAATGGGGGTCTATAAATATTGGAATAGAATCTGAACCAGATAGTGGAAGACAACATCTCTTTTATTGCAATAAATTCATGTTTCCAGATATGTATCAAAAAAATTGTGAATGCAGCAACTTATGAAATGTGAGCAAACATAAATTTATTAGCGTATGGGATGACACATGTTAGGTTTGTAACAACATATATGGAGTACATTAGATCTCTGTCTCAATCGTGACGCAAGTAGACGGCTATATAATTATTGTGGGGCGATGAAATTTATTAATATCGACAACTCTTTAGTTTGATAGCACAAATTAATTCAAATTTTAAATTAAATTATTTTCAAAGATGGCGCCGACCACATCAGATTTGAGTGGGAACTCATGTTTAACCACTAGTTCGTGAGAACAATATTACTCCCTCCGTCTGCCATTAGGAGTTCTATTTATGAACGACACGAATTTTAAGAAATGTTAAGAAAAATGAGTGGAAAAAAGTTAGTGGAATAGAGGTCTCATTCATGGTGAAAGTGAACTGAGACTCCTATTCACAGACGGACTAAAATGGAAAAACGAGACTCTTATTCACGGACAGATGGAGTAGGTTGTATTCACTAATCAGTTATTAACATGTGAATCTCCGAGTAATCTATAATAGCAGGAGTATATAAAAAGGGTTTGATAGCAAAAAAATTTGGGGGCATTTTTGTTTTATCCTCCTCTCAAAATAAATTTTCATAATTATAATCGCTTCTATATTCTTTTGAAAAGTATTTTTAAGAAAGTCCATAACCAATATACTTTGGCCCAACTTACAATCTTAGCCCATCAAGTTGTTTAATGCATCTCTGAAATGAAACCGTACTCATATACTAGTCCTCTGTCGGTCCCATTTAAGACACAATTTTTTTTTTTAGTTTATTCTAAATAAAAGGACATGTTTCTATTTTTAGAAATTTCATCTCTCCAATTAATACATTCAATTACTTTTCCTCTCTTCAATTTAATATTCAACTCTCTATCTCTCTCAACTTAATACTTAGACCCACTTTTTCTCTCACCAATTAAACAAATTAACCAACAATTCTTAAATCTTGTGCCGACTAAAAAATATGTCATCTTAACTGAGACGGAAGAAGTAGTATATAGGGATGTCACACAAAATCATGGAATTATCCTAATTGCTACTAATTCTAAATAGTTAGGATTGAAAATTTATACTCCCTCTGTCTATCATTAAATGTTTTTTTTTTCTCTTTTTCGTCTGTGCGCCAATAAATGTCTCATTTCACTATATTTGGTAGGTGGATTCCTCATTCCACTAACCCATTCCACTCACATTTTATTCATGGACGGAGGGAGTAACTCGATAATATTTGAACTCGACTATCCCGAATACGTTAAGTGCATTTATTATGTGTTCTTCTACTTTATTTGGCAACTGATCCAATACTACATTGATGATATTTGAGAATAATAATTAATCATACAATAAAATAAACTTTTTATTTTAAATAATATACATAGAGACGTATTAGGATGATAACTAGATACATGGTAATAACCATGTAATTCAATATAAAAAATATGTGGTCCATTTTATTTCAGTAAACTATCATTTTTAGATAAAAAAATTACTATCATTTTCAAAATTTTAAGGGTAATTTAGTCACTACATGATCAAAAGAGACGAGTAATTCACGTAAATTGGACTGCATAGTCATTTTCTCTCTCTTAACAATTATTTTAAAACTCGAAATTTTAATGACTCTCAATCAAAATTAATTTTTTTAAAAAATAAATCAAATTCTAAATATACTTTGAAATATCCTCCTTCTAAATGTGGTCAACTTTGATGTTAATCCTATCACATAAATTCATTTGGATATTTTAAAGTAATATTCATCACAACCAAAGCGCAGGTTGTACCTGTATAAACTTTCATGTTAATCTATATTGATTAAAATGAAGAATATATTTGTTTTCAACTTTCATGTTAATATATGTTAATTCAAAAGATTGGTCATAAAATTGATAAACTTCAAATTTTGGAATAAACTTCAACTTTTCGCGTTCTGCAACCAAGGATGATCTGCAATGGACAGCGACACTCGTTAGAAAATGATTCGAATATGAGCACAATGCACGCAGTCTGCGTTACCTAGAACTTCTTGTGCTGTAGGGCGCTGTTTGGGGTCGGGGTTGAGCATCTTCTTGACCAGATCCTTGGCTCTATCGAAGACCTTAGGCCAAGGATCCCGTTTGAATTCCACATTCGAACGAATGATTGCTTGAGCCACACCTTGTTCAGTTTCTGTAGTTTGACATTTATGTACTCAAATTATTTCATCCTAAACTAAACGAGTTACAAAAATACATGTCAAGATTGAACCAAGAACAGTTACTATACGTGAAAGTATCTCGAGAGAAGGGACAAGATAACGAACCGGCCCAGAAAGGTGGGAAACCACATAATAAGATGTAGAGGATGACACCAGCACTCCACACATCTACCTCTGGACCATAGTTTCTCTTTAGCACCTCCGGGGCCATATAGTAAGGACTTCCCACAATCTCGTTGAATCTTTGCCCTGCACGGTATCAATACGGATTAAGACAGGACTTGAATGAATGCAAATACTACTCAGTTTGTTCTTTACCAGGATGGAAGAAGACTGAGAGTCCAAAATCAATGGCCTTAAGTGCTGCTGTCTCCTTCATGTTTGCGAACAAAAAGTTCTCGGGCTTCAGATCACGATGCATCACCCCGTGCTCATGGCACACCTGCAACATTAGAATACAAGTAGGAATGACACAATTCAACAAATAAAAGGCAACATCTACTTACACAAAGATTCAATAAACACCACCAACATCATATTTTCACAATAAAAATCTACAATCTTGATCCCTAAAGTGCAATTAGACCTGAATGACTTCAACGATGGTTCGAGTAACGGCTGCAGCAGCCCTCTCAGTGTAATGGCCTCGAGAGACAATCCGGTCGAAGAGCTCACCGCCCTCACAGAGCTCCATAACCAAGTGCACAGCATGATCATCCTCATAGGCATCCTTCAAGCTGACAATGTTGGGATGCTTAGGCAATTTCCTCATGATCTCAACCTCTCTCCTAACATCATCAATGTCCACACTAGTCCTCAGCTTCTTCTTGGAGATGGATTTGCAGGCTAACCTCTCCCCTGTCGCCTTGTCAGTGCACATGTATGTCACCCCAAACTCGCCACGCCCGAGCTCGCGCCCGAGCTCGTAGAACTCCTCCAGATCATGCCCTGTCGTTGGATTGCTCAGCACATAGGATTTTGGCGCGCCGAAATCTGTTGCAAATGGATTTGTTTTATGCTTCTCATCGGATGTTTTTGGTACTGCACAGCAATTTCCCATCACAGACCAAAGAGGATTCTGAGAATTTCACAGAAATCAGGGATAAAGATTCAATCTTTGACAAACAGAAGCTATAATAATTGAAAATTCTCACCTTTCTTGAAGATAAGTAGAAGTTTACGACGATCAAGATCGAATCTTTCGTATCAAGAATTTGAAGTTAAGAAGTAAAACGAAAAGGGTTTGTTCTGAATGTTTGAAATGCTTCAAAACTTAAACTGCAAATATTGGATTCTTGAAGACTGAAAATTTCAGAGGGAAACAAACACCCAGATAAAGGTGCAAGCTTTTTCTCAAGAAAACAAGATGAAATTTAAAAGTTAATTTATGGAATTTCATAGTATGATTTTTGGAGCGGGACAAGGAGATTTAAGGGAGGGGAAGGGGTTTGGGATTGAAGAAAATGTTGAAACAGAGAATTTTGCATTGCCTCACATTTCATGGGATAGAGACATTTGATTCATACCAATATTTTATTAATTCGTGCTAGTATATTGTATTTGGAGTGAACTTCAAAAGTAGTCCATGAACTATGCGTTTATCTCGCTCTTAGTCTTTGGACTTTCAAAATATTCCCAAACAATCTTGGACTAAGCGTTTATCTCGTAAATAGTCCTATTTCACTATTTTCGGTCGAAAAATACCCTTTTAGGGATTTGAGCAATTCCGTCATTTCCAAAATTTGACTTTTTTCAGACTGTCAGCACATTAATTGATTTGTGCAGGTTGTCTGGTTTTCTATATTTCTCTCTCTCTCACACTTCTCTCCTCTATTTAATACTCTCACCTTCTCTCCTCCATCTCTCTTCCCTTCTTCTTCTTCCTCCCCTTCCTAATGCAATTACTTGGTTGGGCACGGTGGGCGTGAAGACGAAGTTGGAAGAGAAGACGAAGTTGATTCTGAAGTATATCCAAATCGTTTTGAAGGTGGAAGTAAAGTGAAAGATTGTATTTTGGTGTTATTTGTTGGGTTTTCGTTGTTAGTTTCGTTTGTAGCTATTATGGTGAGTTTGATGAAGTAGGTTTTGACAAGTAGATTGCAGTTTGTAGGAAAAAATTTTGGTGAAGAATTGTAGTGGTGCGTGAACTTGGCGAAGAATTGTAGTGTTCAAATCAATGTAATTTGATTTTGATTTATATGTTCTAAGTAAGGAGTATTAATTTTTTTAAGTTTCAAGTTTGTTTCAGATATTGTGATTTGAATAATTTATTTCTAAATTTGACATGAAATTAACCATGGCTGAATGGGTTTTCTTCGATGGATATGAAATATACGAATCGAGAAAAAAACAGTTCACTGAGTAGTAAGAATGGGTTGGAAATGTTACTGAAATGAATCTTGTTGAAATAATATCGGATGTAGTATTCGGCTCAATCAACATAAAATAATATCATAAGGGGTACTAGGAAAAGTTACTGAAATAATAACATATCTAGTATACAGCGAAATAAACATAAAATAATATCCTATTGGATACTTGATAGTAATATCAGATGTAGTCCCAAAAATAATATCATATCGGGTTTAAAAAAATATCAGACGTAGTCCCTGACAGAGAGTACTGTACATTTTATACTTTTGAAAATGGCCGGTTTAATTTTATGTAGTCTTGGTAATTTCATTAACCCATTGTTGTTTTCATTTTGAAATATACTACTAATACTTATGAAAATATTAAAATTTTACTAAAAATTATTACCAAGTACCAACTTACAAATTTGAGAATTCATCCAAAAAAAGCACTGTCTTGATATTAATGGAATCAAATCCACCGACTCACATCTTACAAGGGTGACGGATGGAAAAGCAAGAAAAACAGACAATGGTTTATTTGAAATAATCAAATAAAATTCAAGCGAATCATAAATTTCTCCAAAACTCACGAACTGAAATCTGTTTTATCTATTAAACCTACTTGCTCAAACCCACGGTAATAGCTACAAATGAAACAAAAACTTCTTCCTCTCCTCCAACCCACCAAATGAAACCTTCGCGCCGAATCTGCTCAACCAAGTCTAAATCCACATAATTCGGATAATACCACCGAAAATAAACCTTGCCTTTTTTCTCCCAACATTCCATTTGAAGTCGAGATTTTGCGTCGACTTTTGCAGAAGGAAGGGAGGAAGAAAAAGGAAAGAGAGATGGAGGAGAGAAGGAGAGAGTATTTAATAGAGGAGAGCAGTGTGTGAGAGAGAGAAATATAAAAATTTAGACAACCTACACAAATCAATTAATGTGCTGACAGTCTGAAAAAGTCAAATTTTGGAAATGACGGAATTGCCCAAACCCCTAAAAGGGTATTTTTGACCCAAAACATTGAAAAGGACTATTTTCGAGATAAGCGCTTAGTCCAGGATTGTCTGGGGATATTTTAAAAGTCCAGGGACTAAGGGCGAGATAAACGCATAGTCCAGGAACTGTTTTTGTAGTTCAGGTATTTGTAGAATTATTTTCTTTTGACAACCAACTGAATATTTAAAATCTACAAAGAAAAATCTTTCCATTTTGTCCTAAAAGGGATGTTAGGGAGATATTATCAAGCGTGAACAATTTGGATATCCTGAAAGGCGTGAAAACACTTTCAGATCAAATCAATTTGGCGGTTCTACCAATATTTGATCGGATACAATTCAGGTTTGTAGAAGATTCGTATGTTTATTTTTCGATAAGATCTTAGAACCGAAAATGATCAATTATAAGATGCAGAAACGAAGCATTGCGTCTCTTCACGGAACATTGTGTCTCTTCATCAGTTAACCGATTTTAACTGATTTTGGCGGGTTTCTAAAATTGTAAATTAGTCCTTCAATTATTGGAAATTACATTTTCGGATGAAGATTTATGTATAGCAACTTTAATGACCCCAGCCAGGGGCTCTGCCCCTTGGACCCCACTCTTGGGGGCGCTGCCCCCGAACCCCCGTCCAATCATAACGAATTCAAACAAGTGTGCACTCCGCACTTCCAACTTATTTGATGTCTCATTATGATCATATTGATCAATCAAGTTAATCCAATTACACTAAAATATCCAACAATGACAGGGTCCAAGGGGCAGAGCCCCTGGCTGGGGTCGAGCTGCCAGGTCAGCTTTGAAATTTTTTACTTCCATTAAAGTTGCTATATTGAAATCTTCATCCGGAAATGTAATTTCCAATAATTGAAGGACTAATTTACAATTTTAGAAATCCGCCAAAATCAGTTAAAATCGGTTAACTGATGAAGAGACGCAATGCTTCGTTTCTGCATCTTATAATTCTGATTTACTAACATGATTACTAGAACTAGTAGAAGTCATGCAAACAGAATTATTAACAAAAGAAACATCTAGATTCAACCTAAACATGCCACAAAGATAACCAAAGCCAATAAAAGTATCATGTCTTGACAGAATATAGTACATCAGACCACTGCTCCATATACACCACAACAAAATGGTGTAGCATAAAGAAAGAATAGAACGTTGAAAGAAATGGTTAATTCAATGTTGTGCTATTCTGGCCTAAATGAAGGATTTTGGGGTGAAGCTATGTTAACATCCTGTTACTTATTGAACAGAGTTCCTAATAAAAGGAACAAAATAACCCCTTATGAACTTTGGCATAAAAAACCACCAAAACTGAGTTATCTCAGAGTTTGGGGCATATTAACAAATTAATAAAAAAAAAGAACAATTTAGAGGATGACTACTATAATGGCAATGTTGATCACTTTAAATATTTGATTCTCATTACTTTCAGTTTGATTATCCAATTGCACCATGATTTTAGGATGAAATTTAAATTATCTAGTAGTACTTAATTATCTCGATGGTTCAAGTAAAAAATATTCTAAAAGTAAGTATATATTTTTAGCAATTTAGTCCCCACAGAAACCATTAAGAAATTAAAAAAATTATGCTTTTCAGAAAACTTAAGATAAAAGAATTAAACTTTAATCGTTTTAATTATTTTAAGGTATGTGAGAGGCAATATATGGATCAGACCTTAATAAATTCACAATTTAAATGGGAGTATTTTTAGTTAAATAATTGGCCAGCTGGGCAACTTTCTAGAAGCCCACCAATAGACTCGAATTAATCAATTCAATAGCTGAAATTACCATAACTTTAATTGTTCGGATAACTTATAGTTTGGTCTAGTGATCATAGATTACAATTCCAAACATAAATTTTATAGTATTTTTATTGCTACAACTGTTTATGTTGATAAAATGTCTAATTTCTCATTATCCCACAAATCTAAAATTATCTTTGTTAACTGTATAAAAAATAATGAAATGACTCCTTAAGAGTAATTAAATAAACGATTGCTGCACCATGAAGGGGCACTTTTGTCAATTAGATGATAAATAAAAAGTCATATTTTGTCAAGAATCATGTGATACACGAACGGTAGAGCTTCTGTTAGAAATCTTGTCACGATTATTCAATATTCTGAAATATCATAGTAATAAAAAATAAATTTGGAAATCACATCCTATTATTTAATGAAATGTGAGACTTTACACACTTCTTACTTCATAGAACCTTCTAGATGGATAGATTACATTTCCTACAATTAAATGAAAAAAAGGAAAACATGATTAGTAGTAGTGTTAGTTTTATAATTGATTATCGAACTATGGTAATTATATTAAATTAATCATTAAATTCTAATTTGTTTCAAAATGAAATACTCCTTTGAATTTTTTGAAATAGAAACTTTTAAAATGACACAAGTTTTAATGCAAAATTGATAAAAATAAGAGAAATGAAAAAAAATAAATGGTTAAGGGGGAAGAAAAAAAGTAGTGAAATTAGTGTCAGTAAATTGTGAGGTCCATTTTCTAAAATGAAAATTTCCTATTTTTAATAAATAGATAAAAAAAGAAAAGGGTTTTTATTTTTAAGAAACGAATAGTGCACTAAACTAAGTAATTATTTAATTGTAAGTGACAATTCAAATACCACCTGATCGTTTCTTTTTAAGTTAATTTGATAAATTACTAGCAGACGAAGGGAATAAACAGAAGGATTACCATATTTTCGTCGATTGTCCCCTAAATAATCTGTACAAAACAACATTGTAATTAACGAGGGTTCAAAATATAATAAAAAACTTAACCATTATATTTTCATAGATAAATCTCAAATTTCATTGTTAATTATTTTTATTTGATGAAGAGCCTATGTCGTAGAAAATATTGTCGATAAGATTATAGCAACAGATTGCATATAGTCATTAAAATACCTTAAATTTATTTTCTACAAATCAACAATAAAAGAAAAGCATGTGACAAACAATAAACAATGCAACAACATATTGGTATAGACTCCATATATCAATTTGAGGAGTTGAATTAACTTTTTAATTATCCAAATTTTTGTCTATTTGAAAAAAATACTACCAGTGCGTATGTAAAAATATCATCCTCATTATCATCTTTCATCTGACTAAAATAAATTATATACATTTAATTATTATTGCAAAATTAGCAATTTTAACAACTAGTAATGCATTTTCATTTTGTGGGACATTATCAATTATTTTTTAATGAAGAGCACGACCTAAACTTGCCATCTGCTGTGAAAGAAACTTCTACAAATCATTAGGCTAGTAAATGGTTCCTTTGTAATGAAGAGTTATTCTTTGGATAAAATATTAAATAATCATTGTTATGAATTGGGGTAGAAGTGCCAACCAAATGGATTAATTAATTCATTAAAATCAGACGAATTATTACACAGGTAAATGTATATTAATAATTCGATTACATCAACTAATAACAACACGTTGTCAAACGTACGCAACTGTCAAAATATTATTTTAAAAGGACAATTATTCAGAGACATAATGTTTTCCCATAACAGAAATTAATTTATAATTTTCTATTAATTTTTTACATTTGATAAATTATGAATTTTTATATTTTATATTTAGAATTAATTTTTTACGTCCATAAGGATTATAATAGAATTTTTTATTTAATTTTAAAAATAAATAAAATCTGTTTATCTAATAACTTTAAGTTGAAGATCAGAATAAGAAATGTTATAGGATTGGTTTATGGTACAAATTTTCTTTTATTTATATGCAAATTCAGAAAAAGAAATACTTGACCTCAAAATATATTTTGTCTATTAAACAGGGAGTAGCATTTAATCTCCACAGCATCATTAAAATTTACTTTCACTTCAAATTTATGATTTGTTGTATAGGTATCAATAAATTACTCCACATTTTTGGGGAAATATTTAATTTTAACTTTTTGGAAGATTGGACTAATAATAGTATTTGGAAGGAACACGTTTTCTTTGGCATATCAGACGCATCATTTTCTTGAATAAAAATTAAAGAGAAACTTCCTCAAAATAGTGGCTAATAGATAATCTACAATGAAGAATAGAATTTTGTGCTTTACAACAATTTTCTTGACCTTTGAACATGCTTAAAACTTTTCCTCTTGACTTCGAATATAAACAATCTGCCATCTTAAAATTATTGACACTTCCCACCAAAACACACATCCAATCAAAATTTACAATAATTAAAAAGAAAATAAAAACATGAATTAACACATAAACTGTTTCTTTATGCAGTCAATTTCCTCAAATAATCCTAACAATACCAGACAAAAACAATAAGATTATACATGTAAAATTTATAGCTCTATTCTGCTATTGCTATATGTATTCAAGTCACCTTCAAACATTATGAAGGTTCAAAAATATTTCCCCGGTTCGGACTAAGAATTTCAACCATCAAAGCGACAAGATCTTTAGCCAGAGGGCGAGGGTTCGTTGCTTGAGAAGGTGAACATACCGGGATGGTAGCTTCATCCGTGTGCAGATGAGAGCAGGCACGCATATAAGCCTAGCTTCCTAGTGACATTTTTAACGAGATTTCTTCGTCATCTTAGGGTTCTTGCACATCCGGATGCTCAAGGGGGTTACTTCAACGAGTTCGTCTTCTTGAATGTATTCTATGCAGTCATCGAGACTGTATTCCAAGGGCGAATCCAGAACCACTACAAGCACCAAACGAGAATTTAGAGTGAATCGTGGAGTTTATGACTACTTGCGTGATTGCATTCGTAACAAACAAAACTGGAAGAGAATAGACACGACAGATAATGCTAGAAATGCTAGGTGGTGTACTCACCTGTTTGATCTTTATTTGAACGGATGTTTGTGGCTGCTTTCTTCTTGCACACGTTCAAGGATAAGTCCCCTGGGCGCTGATGGATGCCGATTATCTGACCTTTGTACACATCAACTCCGGGTCCAATAAACATCTGGCCTCGGTCTTGTGAACTTGCAAGAGCGTAGGATGTACTCGTTCCATCCTCAAAAGCAACCTTAAAGAAGAAGAAGAAGAAGAAGAAGGGGGGCAAGGTGAAGTGTCTGCAGTTTCTTTGAGATGCTCGCAAATAGGGACAAAGTAATCTCACGTAAGAAGATAACAAAAAGATAATGAGCATTAGAAATTACCAAAGAACCCAGATCACGGGTACTGATATCACCGGCCCAAGAACCATATTCGTCAAATATTGTGTTCAGAACTGCTGTGCCTCGAGTTACAGTGAGAATTGAATTTCTCAGCCCGAGGAGGCCCCTCGTTGGTATCTTATATTTCATGAAGGTCGTCCCTTCCGACCTAATAAGAATACATTACAGTCACTGGTTTGAGTCGTGGACCAGAATAAAATCGCCTTGAAAAGAAAAACAAAATTGAGGATAAAGGTCAGTACCCAGTTCCTTGCATATCGATCATATGTCCACGCCGTCTACCAAGAAGTTCCACTACGGGCCCCACATATTCTTCTGGTACCTCTACAATAGCAATCTGCATAAACCATTCATTGGAAATTTTCTCGTTGAGTACAAGTAATAGGAGATATAGATATATTCATTACTCCATTTTTTAGCTCTTGGTATTACCTCAAACGGTTCCAACAACTTGTCGTTCACTGTTTTGTTGATAACCTTGGGCGGACCCACCATGAACTCGTATCCTTCTCTACGCCTGGAGAAATTTTATACAAATTTATATACATATAGATATAAGATGTGGTATAACACTAACACTGATTGTAATTTAGACTAGATTCTTACATGTTCTCGATTAAAATTGTGATATGTAGAGTACCACGCCCGCTGACAATAAATGTATCAGAAGTTTCACCGTCTTCAACTTTCATTGCCAAATTCCGCTCAAGTTCACGGTATAGCCTATCTCGTAGGTTTCTACTGGTGACATACTTCCCCTACAGTCCACCAAAAAAGGATGTTTCGATTCATTAGTAAACACTGTTTTCACTAATAACGGTTATAAATGTTCAGACACATACCTCACGGCCCACGAAAGGTGATACGTTGATTGAGAAAGCCATTCTCACTGTAGGCTCTTCGACCTTAATGGAAGGCAATGGCTTCCCCGCGGCTTTGTCTGCAATCGTCTCTCCAATCTGATTCGGTGAAAAATATTTGTCAGAAGTAAAAGTTATCCATCACGTGTCAGAGAGAGGAAATACGACCCTACCTGAATATCGTCAATGCCACAAACAGCACAAATGTCACCAGCCTCTACTAATTCTGTAGGAACTCGGAAGAACTTTTCATACACAAACAGCTCACTTACTCGACCAAACCTGCATTCATCTTCAGAGGTACAAATCTGAACAAAATAAAGAATCAAGCTAATGAGGTTTCATTAAATAATTGAAGCAAAGTACTGCAATGCTCCAGAATCATATATCAATCGAGTCGAGTAGATTTGGAGAGAAACTACAAATGTTTGAGCTTACCCGCACATCCATTCCTTTCCGCAACATCCCAGCATGCAGACGACCAATAGCAATGCGCCCTTTATGTTCATCATATTCGATATTTGTAGCCTGAAAATGATTTTAAAAAATTCATAACCATTATATATTTGAGAAGAAACAAAATAATGCATAACCATATAATACGATCCGCATGCTTCTCTGTAACTCCTACTGTATATCTCATTTACTTGACAATTCTCTTTCAAGATAATAACATGGTATTTCACTCTAAGCTCGCTTTTCAATATCTAACTTATGCATCATCACACCGTGATTATAATTCTATTAGGTAGAAATGTTATTATAGTTCTGCACTATATGCCAGACCATACTGATTTTATCTGCATATATGTATCTCAGATCACTGAATAACTCAAACAGCATCATATCATAATATACTCATATTTCTTTTGCTCAAAAGAGGCATACCACCTTCAAAGTTACCACAGATTAAGAATTAAAATATGCATGATGCAAAGAGTAAGTGAAATTGACATGTAGACCACTGCTTACAAGCATTTGAAGAGAACCATCTTTGGCAATTTGTGGTCCAGGTATGCATCGGACAACAGTCTCGAAAAGGGGTCCAAGGTCGTCAGATAGGTTTTCAGGAGAAAGTCCTGCCTGTCCTTTGAGGCCACTCGCGTATATAACTTGGAAATCACACTGCCATCAAGAAAAAAAAAACCACTAAACATTGCAGCAAGCAATAATCCACGGTATCGATTTTTTCTCCAGTCAAGACTTTTGTTATTTGTATCTTTATACAACCAGGAACTCGAAACCTGGCATGCAGTCCAGCTCGTAAGAATATGATTAGAATAAAATTAAAACATGTTACAAATATCCAGCCAATCATAATAATCATAAATCACCTACTCAAACAAACGTCCAAGGACAATTTGCAACTACATAATTTACACATGGAGTTCAAGATATATTGCTCATAAAGATTTACAGCAAAGCTACCTGTTCATCTGTTGCGTTCAGCTCAATAAACAATTCAAAAGTCGAATTTATGACAAAATCTGGACGAGCAGAGGGCCTGTCAATTTTATTGATGACAACAATGACCGAATGGCCAAATTCAAGAGCCTTCTTCAGGACAAATCTTGTCTGCGGCATTGGACCCTCAACAGAATCTACCTACAAATAGCAGCCACTACCACATTCAGCAGTATAACAAAATCATGGGGAAATACTGCCCGCTAAAAAGGGTGGGACTTTTAGTGAATGAAAAAAAAAGCTCAAGGGGGAGATAAAAACATTAAGTTGTATCAAGGGAAATAGAAAATGACAGAATAATTGCATTATTATACTACTTGGTTTCTTCATGTCACATTGTAGATCGTTTAGCATATCAAAGGGAACTAGATTAGATTGACATAAGATGATCTACACATTTTTAGATGAATAAATAAAGATCAACACAATACAAACAAATCGACAACGTAATTCAGTATTGCAGAAAAGACCAAAGTACCACTAAAAGAACTCCTTCCACCATGTTAAGAATACGCTCCACTTCACCTCCAAAGTCAGAATGACCTGGAGTATCAATGATATTAATCTTCGTATCCTTATACGTAATAGATGTATTCTTGCTAAGAATCGTTATTCCCCTTTCACGCTCTAGATCGTTGGAATCCATTATTCTCTCCTGCATGAACTGGTTATCCCGAAAAACCTGCACAAACGCAAAGGAAAGAACTTTCATGATTCCCCATTCACAAATACCTCCATGCCCGGAGTCCCATACATAACTTAAGCCCCCAAAACAATAAATACTTATTTTGCAACATTTGACTACAAATTACTAAAGATTATTCCTTAGCAAGACTCCAAGAGCACGTACCTTGGATTGCCTCAACATAGCATCAACCAGTGTAGTCTTCCCGTGATCAACATGAGCAACTATTGCTATATTTCGAATGCCATCTCTTCTTACTAACTGAAGCTTTTTCTCTGAATACAAACAAACAACACAGTATTTAGAAACTTCACACCCTCCCTCCGTCCCCTAAAAATAGAAATTTTTTAGGAAATTTCTTCCTCTCTAACGAGTGGGACCCATTTTCCACTAGCACGGTTTTCTTTATATCTCTCATACTTTACCAATTTTGCATTAAAACTCGTTCCGTTTAAAAAGTTTCTATTTTTAGGGGACCGAGGGAGTATTACAAAAAAAAACTCAGGAAAAACACACTCCACAGCCCACATAGCATCAATCAACCTAAAAAGCAAATAAAAAAACAACGTTTCCTTATAGCCACACAAGCATATCATCACACTACACACACATATAAATACATAATAACAGAAAACAGCTAAAAATTGAGGAAATAAAGCGAGGCAATGCTCATAATCAAAAGCAACAGAATACCGGTGGCAGCTTCAGAAACAGAGCATTTGACAGAATTCCGAAGAGGGGCGGTCAAAATCTTGGAATTCGTCTTAATAGATAAAGGGCCACCGAAAAATTGCCTTTTGGGCCAAGAAGGGGCATTAGTGGAGCTTCTTTTAACGGAATTGAAGTTGGTAGACGATAGGAGAATAGGTCTGGAAGTGGGGCGGACACCAATAGCCATATCCATTGCTCGTCTCTCTCTATCTCTAAACTGGGGTGGAGTTTGAGAGATAGGAGGAGAGAGAAAAGAGGATGGGGCTATGGTGAATGGTGAAGTATAAGTGAAAGGCTGTTATAATGCTTTGAGAATTCCAGTTTCAACATCGTCTTCAAGATAGAAGGGTTGCGGCTGCTCTTTTTTAATTATTTTATTTTATTTTCTTATTTTCTCTTGTTAACTCATATTTCCTCCATCCCACAATTAGGGATGCCCACGATTTCGGAATTGGCGGTTACAATTCAGAACGGTCGGTTCCGATTTTAGAAATTTCCAAATTAAAACTGAGATGTGAGGGTGTTTCACGGTTTTCACGTGGTTTTTTACTGCTCCGAACCGTTGATTGTTTGTGATTCTGGTTCGATTTCATTATTTTTCGGTGGTTTTTAGCGGTTCCGGTTTGGAACCACCTGAAACCGGCGATTCCGTCATTGATTTGGTTCAAGAATTTTGGAACCTAAACCGGCCCACAGTTCCAAAGGTGACGATTTCGGTTCCATTTTTATCTCACGATTCTGGTTCGGAATTGTAACCGCCGGTTACGGTTTCGTGGTTAACTGCTTGAACCGTAAACCTTGGACATCTCTACCCACGATAACAGTCTTTTTTATTTGGGCACGGGTTTTAAGAAATGTAAAGAAAAATGAATTAGAATAAGTTAGTAGAATATAAGGTCCAACTTATATATATTACTCCCTCTGTCCGTGAAATGTTGTCCAGTTTTACCATTTTGGTCCATGTGCGAAATGTTGTCCACTTTGTTTTTATCCATTTTTTGATAAATGAACCAACTTTCCACTAACTCATTACACTCATTTTATTATAAAACTAATATATAAATATGAGACTTATATTCCACTAACTTTTTCCACTCACTTTTTTCACATTTCTTAAAACTCGTGCCAAGTCAAACTTGTACAATATTTTGCGGACAGAGGGAGTAGTTTTATAATAAAATGTGAGTGAAATAGGTTGATAAAATGTGGGACCTGCTTACCATTTATGGTAAAAGTGAAATATGACTTTTATTGTGGGACGGACGGAAGGCAAAATAGGAACTTATTGTAGGATAGAGGGAGTACTTACTACTCTCATTTTTACTCAGCACTGATTTTAAGAGATTATTTAACTTTATGAAAGAAAATGAAGGGTTAAAATGAGTGGAATGTGATATTCATTTTTAGTACTATTAGTTTTAGAACATTCACAATGGATAGGCCTATCTCCATTTCCTCATGTCACGTCAACAATTTACTCAGGGGCTTATTTCCCTGCAATGAAAGGACCTATCTCAGAGACTATCATAGAGTCATCTCATTTCCACATTAGCATTATTTTTATATTTTATTTTTAATTGTAGGTATTAAATAAAATGAGATAAAATAGTAAAAAAATAAATAACAGGGTATGGAGGTATATATAGAAGGTTTAAGAGCATCACAATAGCGGAGGGTCCCGGCGGACGTTCGATCGGCGAGCGGGTCGTCCGTCCGGGACGTCCACTATTGCGACGAACCGTTATTGTGGTGACTCGACGGACGTCCCGACGGACATCCCAATTTTCATTTTTTTCCAATACTCTATATATACGGCTCGTTGCACTTCATTTGATTTGCACCACTTGTATTAACGAGTTTCTCTTCTTTCTCTCTATATTTCTCATTTGATCGGTAGGTCCAAAAACGGCTAGTGGTAGTGGTGCGGGTGGTAGTGGTGGGGATGCTGATGACACAAGGAGACGAATTAACGAAAAGTTGCGGGCCTATACGTCCGCGGAGATAAATCGCCTGATACAAGAGCACTTGCAGCAGCAGCAATAGCCGGCGGTACCTCGCCTAATCCATCATCGAGCTGTAGTACCCTGGGACCACGTCACTGTCCACCAACGGTTGTTTGACGACTACTTCGCTGAGCAGCCATGGTTTGGGGAGAAATTTTTCTTGCAGCGTTTTATTTATGAGTATCGTGAACGCTTTAGAGCATCGATACATGTATTTAAGGTTCAGGGAGGATGCGAGTGGTAGACCCGGTTACACGCCTATATAGAAGTGCACTCCCGCAATCAGGCAGTTGGCCCACGAAGGTGTGGCCGACATGTTCGACGAGTACTTCCACATCGGCGAGACGACTGCCTGCGAGTGTCTGAAGTATTTTTGTCAGGGCGTCATTGCCATATTCGGGGATAGGTATCTTTGGAAGCCTACCCCCGAAGACTGCCAGGTTCTGATAGATATGCACGGGAATGTGCACGGGTTTCCGGGGATGTTGGGCCGCATAGATTGTATACATTGGGGATGGAAGAACTGCCCCGCCGCCTGGAGAGGGCAGTAGACGATCGGCTTCAAAGGCAAGAATCCCACGATGATCCTCGAAGTCGTAGCTGATTACTGGCTATGGATTTGACATATGTATTTTGGGGTAGCCGGGTCGAACAACGACATCAACGTCCTCCAGTCGTCGCCCCTTTTCAACGAGAAGTGCATGGGCATTGGTCCGGCCTTCAGTTTAGTCGCCAACGACAACCAACACGATATGAGCTATTATTTGGCGGATAGGATATACGCTAGGTGGCCCGTCTTTGTGAAGACGATCAGATACCCAACAGATCCAAAGAAGATCTACTTTGCGCAATGTCAGAAGGCGGCGCGCAATGATGTGGAGCGTGCATTTGGTAAGCTACAGGCTCGATGGACAGCAGTGAAGGGTCCAACACGGTTGTGGTATACTGACTGCATTGCTGATATTATGTATGCATGTATTATCATGCACAAAATGATTGTCGAAAAGAAAGGTCCAGAACTGACTGATTGGGCCAATGAAGATGTTGATGCTGCTAGTCCAAGCCACGGCATGACCACCGCCAATGTATGAATGGGAATATCTCATGGGAACGCCGATCGGGTCCGTGCATTTGCCGATCTTCGCAACAAGAAGCTCATATTCGACTCCAGTATGATATAATTGAAGAGTTATGGCGCGGAGGAATACACGTTGATATTTATAATGTAATTTGTTTAAATCGTTGTATTTTTTTGGGGATTGTACTATTTTTATTTTTTTTTATTTAATAAAATTATTAATGCACTTCCTTTCCCCGTATTCGTGTCGAAATTTTAATTTCGTAATTGCGTATTTGTGAGTTTTTATTATTGTGCTTGTCCACCGGGATGTCCTAGGGGATGTCCGCTATTGTGCAATGGGATGTCCTTATGATGTGGCAGTGCAGTGAGACGTCCTTATGACGTGGCAGAAGGTGTTTTTGGGATGTCCTTGGGCTTGTCCGCCCCTATTGTGGATGCTCTACAAATAATTTTTAAAAATAATAAATTCGTTATGCCGCAATGGTGCGCCGATCATGGCCCTATGGAGATCGGCCATGGCCGCTCAGGCCAATCGCGCAGGGGGGTGGATCATGGTCCTGGGAGTTTGGGCCCTCATTGCCAATGCTCTCATAATGGATCGTGAGTGTAAAAAATTAGTTGAATGTGAGGATCACATATTAAAAGTATAAAAAGATAAATGGTTCTATAAATTGTGGACAATCTAAAATAACATAACTTTTTAAATGGTAGACAAAAAGAGTAATGATTTTACTATAATCATTTATATTAAATATAAAATAAGTTGAGTTGCTAATAAAATTATGAAAATTAAGTCATTTCTTATTCGTCTCACGTCATTTAAAATTATGAAAAATCAACTATCCAATTTGACCAATTTTTTTTAGGTTCTAGGCTCAATACAAATTTAAGGATCAATTGACAAAATCGAACTCAATATCTCGATATTAGTAATTAAAGTAGATACAGGTAGGTCATGTTTGGTTGTCAGGATTTTATCTGGGAAAGTAATCTGATTCCTTAAATTTTAAATTCATCTGTTTGTTTCTGTTTTTAATCAAACTGGGAAAGTAATCAGAATCCGAGAACAAGAAAAGTTAGTACAACTTTCCAGGATTTTGAATCCTAACTTTTCTTAGGTATCCTTTTTGCCAGTTTTTGGATTCTTACATGTTTAATGCAATATAGCATAGCTTTATTATTATTATTATTATTATTAATTAAAATGTTTAAAAAATATTTTAAAATTATCATAATTATAAGTATATTTTATAATATTTCATAATAGTAATTAATAATTTATTAAATTTTAAATATAATTATATAATATAAATCGTATAATAAATAATAATTATATTTTATAAATTAACAATTAATCAATAAATTTGCAGTGAAATTTTAAATTATAAAATTTATTCAATTATAATATCCGTAAATGTTATAATAAAATAATAATAATAATAATAATTATTATTATTATATTTTTTGTTATAATAAATGAGTATAATACTCTATGTAACTATAATTACAATTATATTATTACGTATTATAATTGTTAATCCAAATTTAAAATATCCATCGTAATAATAAATATAATAATATATTATTATTATTCGTAAGTAATAATTTATTAAAAATTTTATAATATTATTCTTTTTTATAAAGAATAATAATGTTTGGTCATGTTTGCTTGATGGGAAAGTAAAGTTGACGAGGAAAATGATTCCTGGAAAAATAATAATAATTTTATTTTTAGTTTGGTGTTTAAACTAAATATAAATTTAAAATCTTGATATTTACCAAACATAGGAAAGTAAAGTTACTATGAATCATATTCTAGGGATTCATTTTCCCAGAAATAATTTTTCTTGCACACTTTACTTTCCTGTCAACCAAACATGGTCGTAATGACATCCAACATCGATGATTATTACTCCTCCGGTTTCTATTAAATAAGTATCTTATATTTCCATATTTGAACGGTCTCCAATAAATGTCTTATTTCATTTTTATCATTTTTAGTATTGGATCATACATTCCACTAACTCATTATTACTCACGTTTTAATAAGCTAATACTCCATCTGTTCATAAAAATATATGCATTTGAAATGACACGGTTGATAAAGTAAGAGAGAGGAGGTGAATGGTACTTAAAGTAGTATTAGTGTGTAGTGGGACCGATATTATTACTAATGTTTAATGAGTTATAATAGTAGGCATAATGGTATAAGTTGTAAATAAACTGATTCATATAGATAATGAGTTGGAGACAACTTCCCATAAATGAAATGCTCATATTTTTGGGATGGGCGGAAAAGGAAAGTGTAAATATTCTTATGGGACGGACGAAAATAAAAAGTGCACATATTTTTATGCGACGGAGTGAGTATATAAAATTAGGACTCACATTCCCCTAAATTTTCTACTCACTTTTACTAACAAAGTCAAACAATTTCTTAAAATCTACACCGATCAAATATGAGACATTTAATTGGGATCAGAGGAAGTACTATTATTGCTATCCCTCTGTCTCTGAAAAGTATTAACTAATTTCTTATTAGTCCGTCCTGAAATGTAATACAAACTTTCTAATTTTGGAATAGTTAAACAACACATTACCCCTACACTCATTTTATTTACAACTTATATCATTATACTACACTATTAATAATATGGAGGCAATTCTCTACTGACACTATATTTTATTTCTCTCACTCTCTTACTTTATCAACTATGGAGTACATTAAAACTCGAGTCGAATTAAATAATTTTCAATAAGTGAAGGGAGTATTAATAATCCTTTTTATTCTCAGCGGCTAAAATTGATATGGGCTTGACTAGGGCCCATAATAGCAATAAGAGGGCTTCATCGGCCTTTCTGATTTGGTCTTCTGTTGGACATCAAAGTAAAATGATTGTACTAACAACTCGACAATGTGTATTTTGTCAAATGTTTTTTCCTTGTCTTTTAGATAACTCTTTGGATCGAAATACTCCATAAAACTAGTGATACGAATTAAATATGTGCAAGTACAACATATTGCTTCTACAAATATATCATGCGTGATAGAAAAAAAATACTCTCGCCCTCCTAATCAAGTTTGAGGATTCTATTGGACACCAAAATTAAAAAATTTTAATTAAATAAATTAAATGAAGATAAAATAAATTAAAAAAAGAACAAAATAAGAAAAATTAAAAAGAGTAAAATAGGAAAAAGAATAAAGTACGGAGCAATTAGATGTTTTGTTTCTTTTGCCAAAAAGGAAATGATTCAACTTAGTTAAAAAAATATTTCTCCTCTTTCTCTTTTTTTTCTCTTTCTATCTCCTAGTTTATATAATTTTCTATGTCTCTCTTACTTTATCAATTTTTCATTAAAACTCGTGTCATCTATAAATAAAACTACTTTTCGTGGATGGATAGAGTATATGGTAGTATATAAATCGAGAAAGTTGAATAAAATTTAAATGTTTTGAGATTTATTTAGATTTTTAAGAATTGTCAACGGTCATTGAAAGTGACATGTGATATTAGATATTTAAAAATTTGACAACATTATATCAACGCATCGAATTCATTATCTACATTGCACTACATAATCATTTAAATAGTGAACTACAAAATCAGTCCATGAACTCAGAATTACCAGTAGTCCCTGAAATTTAAAAATATTCCTAATAGTTCATGAACTAAGGGTTTATTTTACCAGCAGTCATTTGCATTATTTTCACTCGAAAATACCCCTAAAAGTGATCTAGGCATTTTTGTCTTTCCACCATTTTTACTTTTTAGAGGTGTTAGCATCTATGACCTTTTGCATGATGTCATCTCCTTTTGAAATTGTGTTGCGATTCTAAGGCCATCCGCAACGCTGTCTATTATCCGTCTCTTAACCGTCTCATCTCTTAACTATTCATGGGCCCCACTGTACTTTTCACTCCATCTCTTATCTAAGAGACAACACCTGCAACCCCCCATCTCTTAACCGTCTCTTAACCATCTCATCCCTTAACTATTCATTCAATTTCATTTTTTATTTTTATTTCCAACAAATTCAATTAATAAAAACACACTTCAGTAAATAAAATAAAATTACAACTTAAAATTCAAAAATAAAAAAAACACATAATTAAAATCCTAAAAAAATATTAAAAATACATAATTTAATTTCTTCCGCGCACTCTACTGGTTGCCAAAGTTTGCCCAAATGTGCTCCATTAGATCATCTTGGAGTTGGGCGTGGGCGGTAGAATCACGTGTCCTTGCCCGAATAGACAACCGATCTTGCATAGACGAATGCACTCCACTTCGAGGCGGACTACTTGCGGTAGAGCTTCCCGGGGTTTCAGGGTTGAACCAATTTCCCGCCTCAGGTCCTTCGTCGGCTACAATCACGTTGTGCAAGATTATGCACGTATACATGATGTCGACCATATTCTCCATAAACCACGTATGAGTCGGGGCTTTGATAATGTTGAATCGAGCTTGGAGAACCCCGAACGCTCTCTCCACATCCTTGCGAGCAGCCTCTTGCTTCTGCGCAAAAAGAGCCTGTTTTTCGTTCACCGGCCTGTTGAACGTCTTCACGAAGGTTGACCACTTCGGGTAGATATCGTCGGCAAGATAGTACCCCATTTTATACTACCGGTTGTTAGCGATGAAGTTGATGGCCGGTGCTTTACCATTCAAAACTTCGGTGAAGAGGTCGGATTGGTTGAGCACGTTGACGTCGTTGTTCGATCCGGGGACCCCGAAATACGCATGCCAAATCCATAGCCGGTAGTCGGAAACGGCCTCGAGTATAACGGTGGGGTGGGTGCCTTTGTGGCCGCTCGTGTATGACCCCCTCCACGCCACATGGCAATTCTTCCATTGTCAATGCATGCAATCGAAGCTGCCAAGCATCCCGGGGAATCCGTGCACTTCTTCGTGAAGTCGGAGCAGAAACTGACAATCTGCCGTGCTTGGCCTCCAGAGAAATTCGTCGGTGAAGACTGCCCGGACGCCTTTGCAAAAGTTTATCAGACACATTCTCCCCGTGCTTTCCCCAATGTGCAGATATTCGTCGAACACATCCGCCGTTTGTCCAGTAGCAAGCTGACGGATTGCTGCAGTACATTTCTGCAGCGTCGTGTGACTAGGACGACCAACGGCGTCGAACCCTTCTTGGAATAACTCTTCCCGGGCTGCCAACGTATTTGCGATGTGCATAAATAGTCGTTTCCTCATGCGGAAACGGCGACGGAAGTAGGTCTCTCCCCATACCGGGTTCTCACAAAAGTAGTCGCGTACCAACCTTGCGGCGGCTTCCTCCCGGTTACAATGGATGTAAGTCTGGGATCGCCTTTGGGGCGGCGCGGCTTCCTCTGCCTCCCTACGTTGATCTTCTTCTAGCGATTCTTCCATTATTCGACGCATTTGCTCAAATGAATCCATGAATGGATTAAATTTGAGAGAAGAATAATGTTTTGAGATGAAGAATGTAGAGTGTTTGAGAGTGTTTGAGTGAGAATAGAGAGTTTTTTTGTGGATTAATTTGTGGGAATGATTTAATATTTATAGAAGTGATTGGGGGCTTAAAAAAATTCAATTTTTTTGTAAAAAACGGCTATAAACGGCTAGTATAATTTTGGGAGTTTTTTTTTTTTTTTCGAATTTCGACGTGGCGAGACAGCTCGCCGAGTGTCTCTCCGAGACGAGTTACGGGACGGGCTGGGGACGAGACGGAGCCCACAATGCTGTCTCGTTGCCGTCTCGTCTCTCCGAGACGAGATAGGGACCGCAACGAGGCGCGTTGCGGATGCCCTAAGTTTATAGAGTAAAATTTTAATTAATTTCGAATTATTTATTTAAAAAATTGAGTAATTAACAGTAGTAGTATAAATTTGTATAGCAATTCAAACCCCAACCCCTCCTTTTAATACTACCTCCTCAACTCAAATTCCATCACCCCCTACTTCAAATTTATGATCTCCAGCTCCAAAAGTCCATATATAATCATTGATTCGAAAAAACTTGTTCACCATTCGATACACCATTATGTTCTTGTACCATGTGTAAGTTAAACACTCTCCACAATTCTTTCTCTCTCTTATCTTATGTGTAATTTTGAGCTTTCTGCTTTGGTTCAATGAAATCTCTTCGGCCTTCCTCGTCCGATTTCAACATTTGTACTCGATACGTGTATTAAGAAAATCATGTGACCTTATAAAATATGAGTGAAAAAGTTAGTGAAATATGATTTTATTTATATATAGGGTCATGTTAAGATGATAACGTGATAACTTACCAAGTCATTAAAATGATTTTTCAATGCATTCCTTTTGAGTTCCGTCACTCTATTTTTAGGTTCTGACTCCGCCACTTTGTCGTGTTTTCATATTACTAAGATGAATTTCAGATTAAAACTATAAATTACTTTAAATTACTTACCATATTTTATGAAAATTCCGATCAACAAATACTCGCTTCTTTCTTTTTAAAATAAATAAGTCAACTAAAGGTGATAGTTCAGATGTTGACCATTGAAAATAAAATTTTGAACTACCATATAAGATTTAAAAAATAATACTATAAACAATTTAGACTAATTAAGAACAAGGCGTACAATAAAGTGTAACATGAAAAGGAAAACCCCACCATTTGATATAAAGTGAAAAAGAAAATATGCGCTGAATATTTTACTTGAAAGAATATAATGAAATCTTTGTGCATGCATCACTCAATTTTGAATAGATTTTCTTTCACTATTCACATCATTTTCACTAACCCCTTTCCAATAAAATGGCAAACACCTGTATCAAATTTTTATTTTTCTAAAATTTTAAAATATCAAAGTGGACACATGTCCTACTCCATTTTCACACTATATTGTCACGACCATTACATCAATAAAAGAAAATAGTGCACAATATTCTAGCCAATGACGATATTTTTCCAATTTAATGTCATATAGTACTATAATATTACTCCCTGCACAATATTCTACCCAATGACAATATTTTTCCAATTTAATGTCATATATTAATATAATATTACTTCCTCCGTCCTATAAAAAATGTCTCATTTTTCTTTTTAGTTTGTCCCATTAAAGATGTTATATTTTCATTTTTAGAAAAAGTTTTCTCTCACAATAATATAAATATTATATTTTCTTTTTCCACCTAAAACACAAAACAAAACATCATAAAATCCCGTGCTATTTCACAAGTGTGACTATCTTTTATGAGATGGGGGAGTAGTATATATTAAGAAGTAGACCGATCACAAGTACTCCCTCCGTCCAGTAATAAGAGTCCCGTTTTTCCGTTTTGGGACGTCCGGGAATAGGAGTCCCGGTTCTACTTACCATATTTGGACAATTTAATTACCCTACTTATTCACTTCAATTTCAAAAAAGCCATTCAAAAACCCCAAATTGATTCCCTAATTTCCACCCCAACCCCCATTCTCTACCCTCATTTGCGAGAATTCCCATTCTCTCTCTTTCTCACTCTCCCATTCTCTCAGGAAGCCTAATCCCTCGCCGCCTCCATCGCCTCCTTATCTTCTGTTGCCTGCACCACGCTGTCTCTACCATGCCGCCTCCACCGTCTCCTTATCACCCACCGCCTCCACCGCGCCGCCTCCACCATCCCATATCAAACCCGAATCGGTCGTCTCCTTCTCTCTCTGAAATGGAATACAGTCCAAAACATTGTCCCTTATCTCTCTCTCCGCGAACCCTAATCCTCTTTCTCTTCTTGAAATTAATTGTTGTGTTAAGTGTAAATTGTGTAATTAGGGTTTTTCGACTGGTTGTGTGTCTGATTTGGACTACGGTCCAAAACATTGTTGTATTGGAGTATTAATTTCATAAAATTTCGATTCACATTGGGTTTGAATTAAAGTTTGGATTTTGCAGTGTGTATTGACTTGAGCTGGTTCTGTTCTTGGTGTTTAAATCTTCATATTGTGATTGTGACTGCAATTAGCGTGGTTTGTTTACTTTAAATCTTTGATTGTTGGATATCTAATTTGGAATAAAAAATAGTGATAAAAAAAACTAAAATCAGAAAATTATAAATTAAACATTTTAAGTGGACTCAAAATTCCATTATTATACCCTATTTATTACACACTCCAATGCTTTCTTAAAACCCGTGCCTTTTAGAAATGGGACTGCTATTGCTGGACGGAGGGAGCAGTAAGTAAATACTACTACGACACAAGATTAGATCACAATATTTTATGGAAACTTTATTTTATGAGATTTGGGTTGAGATTTTATCCACCTATCGAGAAACTCGTTTTAATTCATGTAACCACAAACGGTCGATAATGGCATCTTAGTGTCATTGTAGAGATAATCTCCTTGTAACTTTAAAGTGATGTATTACAAGTCTTGTGATAAATAGCTAACTCACCTTCTAATTGCTAATTACAATTAATTTAAGATTATAAGATTTAAGAAATTTAGTGGTCTAAAATTTACCACGAGTAATTTTTGTTTTTATTAATTAAATTCAAAAAGAAAAAAAACTACCAAATTAGTTTTTATTAATTAAATTCAAAAAGAAAAAAAACTACCAAATTAGGGGTTTTGATGAAAATGTCAATATAGTGTTTTGAAAATATCAACACAATACTTTGAGAATGTCAACACATTGCTTTAAAAATGACATTCTACATGTATTATATTGATATATTTTATATACTATGTTGACATTTGTTGTTGTACGAAAAAATTGAAAAATTTTGACATTTTGACATCGGAACATATGCAAGTGAAATCTCGTTAAAATCCTTATGAAATTATCTTTAATTTGATATATGTTGTGCGAAAAAATTATTTAAATCGAGAAAGTTATATGCGTTTTAAAGTTATGAGATATTTTATAAAAGTTAGTTACAACTAATTTGTTTTAAATTGACCTTAATACCCTTATTGACGTTTTTTTTGATCATATTGACATTCCGGGGCTGATGATCTAGGCCCTTGATTTGAATATCTAATGACTATTATTTAATTGTAGTTAGCAATTAAGTATTGAGTTAGCAATATAACACTCCCCTTTAAACATATGCGCAAAAATAATATAATGTAATACAAAGGAGTGTTGTATTGCTAACTACAATACTTAATTGTTAACTACAATGAAATAACAACCATTAGATATTCAAATCAAGGGCCTAGATCATCAGCCCCGGAATGTCAATACGATCAACAAAAAACGTCAATAAAGGTATTAAGGTCAATTTACAACAAATTAGTTGTAGCTAACTTTTGAAAAATATCTCATAACTTTAAAATGAATATAACTTTCTCGATTTAAATTATTTTTTCGCACAACATATATGAAATTAAAGATAATTTCATAAGGATTCTAACGAGATCTCTCTTGCATAAGTTCCGATGTCAAAATTTGAAAAAAATTTCAAAAATTGTTATAAATTTCGTTAACAGCTTTATATCAATACACGACGCATAATATGTCAATACAATGCTTGTACAATGTCAATATGAAATTGTAGTGACATTGTCAGGTCTTTGTGTTGATGTATTTATACACTATATTGACATTGTGTTTCTAAACCCTAAATTTGATAGTTGCTATTATCTTTTTAATATTAAAAAAATGAAAAACTAAATTACACATGACAAATTGTAGACCATAAGATTTCTAAAATCCTATGATTTTAAATTAGTTGTAGTTGACAATTAAATGATGAGTTAGCAATTGATCACTCCCGTATATTTAAATCTATCACTAGATTACATATATGCAATAATCATAATGCATGTAACTAATTATATAAATGAATCATGTATAAAATAATACAAACACTAGCTAATCTCACAACTCTTTCAAAGATTCTACTTGGTATATGATCTGACTAAGGTTTGATTATTAGTGTGAGCAATAATATTCTACCAAACTTGTTGCTAATGACATCATTCGAGTTTGATTTTTGATTCATTTCTCGTATTTAAGATTCTAATATTCATTAATTAATTTAAGCTTATTACTAACTTTAATTAATTAATATATTTTTCAATAATGGTCTAATTTTGAGGCATTATTTATTATAGTACTATAATAAATTCATGTTGATCAAGCTTTTAATCATAAAATATATTCTCATAACAAATGTAGAGGATATTATAATCAACTCGAGCTTTCTCGATATATGAATCAATGCAATACCAATGTAAGCATCCCAAAGATATTAATTACTAATGCTCAATGCACTACGATTTTTTTTGGTTACGAAAACTCCACGTTTTTTAAAGTTAAATAATCGTATAAATAATTAATAGTACGTTCAATGACATATACAAAGATTAAGAAAAGAATAGTTTTTGAGATTTCATCTTTCATTAATCACCAAAAAACACTTTTTGAGATTTCATCTTTCATTAATCACCAAAAAATACTTACCTCTGTGAATTCTTTGTTTTAACTTTTAACTGAAATTAGCCGATCGGGCTGACACTACACAATTATATTTGTAATAAAAATTGTTACGGTAGAGATCAGACCACTATGGATTCACTAATTACTGGAACCTCTTTTGTGTTACACTGCTACTAAGATGGCTAATCTCAAAAGGAACAAGCCGAACACAAAGAAGGAATCAAGATTACAAGTAATCTAAGAACATAATATACAAATAGGAAACCCTAGCTACAAGTCAGTCTTCCACTAGACTAAACACCAGGCTCCATCCGATTGTATACCTGCACACTAAGTAGAAACATCAGTAACATTAAGCACTGATCCCGTAGGATCTAAATGAAAGCAGTACAAGAAACACAAGGTCAAAAGCATCAGGATATGGCTCAGGTCGCAACATCGACTACACCGGGCCAAGGATCTCCCCACAACTTCAACCAACAGTCACAAGAGAAGCACGGTTGAACTAGTGGTCAGAAACCTTAGTCTCACCGACTACCGCCAACAATAGCCTACTCAACACACGGATCAACACGAATCGCTTGGATCTCTGCTTCACAATACAAGAACTCTCAAGTACATCTCCAATCACAACCGGATCTAACACCACAGTCAGACCTAACCCTAGATCTGAGAAGGAAACCGAAGAAGTTGCCTCACTCAAGATATAAACCGATGAATCTCTCTAAAACCGAGAATCATCGGTGGAAACAGAAGATCGGAGAAGATGGCCGGCGACAACCGCCGGAGAACAAGAGAGAGAAAGTAGAGAGAAGGCAGAGTGTATCGCAAGAGAAAGAGAGTATCAGTTGAATGAGAGAGAAGAGAAAGAGGTGGTGTACATAATAAACAAAACAAACACGCTTCTCATCGAACGGCTGAGGCCCGTGATCCGCGTGGAGGTGCTACGTGGTGGCCATCGAGGACACCCGGTAAGTGATGGGCCAGTCAAGCAATGGGTTGCCCTCACCAATACTTTGGGCCTTAACATTAATTAAATCAGGCCAGCCCAATTCAATTAATATATAAGTCCAACACCAAAAATGGTCCACATAATATTCAACATTCTCCACCTTGGACCTTATTGGGAGCACATGGGGAGAGACTTAGTCAGTTGTTGCTTCATCATCGCCTACAAGGCATTCCCTATCACCAAAGAATACAAAGTTCAATAGATAAAGAATACCAAGTTGCCTAACAAAACACCAGATGGTAAACCAATTAGATTTGTAGGACTTGAGTTGCCTTGAGACTTCAATAAGCCAAAACTCAAAGAGTCATCAAGGTCTTTTTCCCCGGGACATGCACATGCTAGCCACAATCAAAATGCAGACTTTTAATGCAAGTGAGCAATTTATCAACTGGCAAGCAGTTAGTACCCATATCAGCAGGGTTCTTATCAATATGCACTTTATGGAACAAAACCTCACCTTTTTCAACAACATCCCTAATGAAATGGAACCTAACATCTATATTTTTGGTTCTATCATGAAACACATGATTTTTGCATAATTGAATAGCAGACTGACTATCAGAATACACAACATGAACAACATTTAAGAAATTAAGTTAAGAGAGAACTCCCTTCAACCAAATAGCTTCCTTCATAGCCTCTATGATGGCTGCTATATATTCTGATTCAGTAGTGGAGAGGGCAACAATGTGCTGCAGTTGAAATTTCCAGCTAACACAAGATCTACACACAGTAAACACATAAGAAGTAGTGGACTTTCTCTTGTCCTTATCATTAGCATAGTTGGAATCAACCAAACCACACAAGTTAACACCATCATCACACTTAGAAAAACACAGACCATACTTAGAAGTATTCTTCAAATACCTAAGTAACCACTTAAGAGCCTCCCAATGCACAGGGCCGGAATTAGCCATGTATGTACTCAAACAAAACACAGCATAAGCAATATCTGGCCTAGTACTAACCATAAGATACATCACAGAACCAATAGCATTAGCATAAGGAACTTTCTTCATAGCTTTGATTTCAGACTCAGTTTAAGACAAAGTTCCTTACTCAGCATGAAATGTGCAGCCAGAGGAACAAAAACAATTTTAGCACCCAGCATATTAAACTTTTCAAGAATTTTTTGCACATAAGGTTCCTGGTGAAGAACCAAAGAAGAGGACTTTCTATCCCTATGGATATTGATCTCCAAAATCTTTTTTGCATCACCAAGATCTTTCATGTCAAAGTTATCACATAAAGCAGATTGCACATGTTTAATAGATTTGATACGAGGACACAAACACTTTATCCAAGTTCTTAAGTAAACACACATGGTTAGTAAACTTAGAATCAACAAAACCCCCAGGTTGCTTCATGTAAATAGGCTTATCTAAATTACCATGAAGAAAATCAGTTTTGACATCCATTTGTTTCAACCCCCAATTAAAGTGAGCACATAAGGCAAGCATGACTCTCACAGTAGTAAACTTAACCACTGGAGCAAAAATTTCAGTATAATCTATCCCCTCTTGCTGAGTAAAACCTTTGGCAACAAGCCTAGCCTTGTACCTAAGCCCCTCAATCTCATTTTTTAGCTTAAACAACCACCTGCAATTAACCACAAAAGCACCAGGGGGCAGAGGCACAAGGATCCAAGTCTTATTGGCAAACAAGGATTCCATCTCCTATTTCATAGCTTTGAACCACATATCCCAGAACTTGGATTTCATATAAGATTGAGGCTCATCACCATCAAATTCAAACACATTAAAAGCTAAAGCAATTAAGTTCATGCATTGACCATATCTATCAGGAGGGTTAACAACCCTTCGGGCTCTGTCCCTGTGAATTACGGAGTTGAAATTTTGATTAAACTGTGATATTAAAGTGAGTTATAAGAGGAAATTAAGCTTGATCTGATTCTAGCTTCATTCATCAACATTATGCTTTAATTGCATGATTTGTGCAGCTTGCAAGCAATGCATATATCTTAACTTGAACATAAAACATTATATTAATTGTGCATATATATATCCCTTTAATTATTTAATCATTTATGTCCTACAAGCCTTGAATATATACATAGAGGCTTTCAAATCTATGAAGAATATTAGCTAATACTGTCCGAAAACTCAGAACATGGTCTTGATCTGAGAATTAATTGGAAGAGTCGAAAATGTTGCATCTCTTCATTTCATTCTCCTCCTAGCACTGGAAGTGCTTTTGGGTATGACTTGCGACTTGCATTGGATTTCTTGTATGAACTTCGTATCTGAATATGCTCTTCCAATTCCCTTTTCCATATTTCTTCAGTCCTTCCAGAAATAGCCTTTTTCCATAATAAACACACACTTAAAACGACAACAATAAAACTATAATAACTACCTCATTTCACGAAAAATAATCTTAGTAATAAAGGGCACAAATTTACCTCCTTAGAGAAAAAACTTGCTAAAATTAGATAAAGACTAATTTTAAAGGATTAATCAAAATGATGAAAAGACTATTTTTTAAACAAAGGTATTAACAAACAATAATGTTATGTTATTCCATTCACCTGTGCTCATTTTCAGTCCAAGGTCTAGCTTTACTCATTTTCCTTTTCACGGATTTGGAGCATTCCCGGTAGGCCGGGGGCTCAATCTCCCCGGCTTCCATCGCCTCCAGGTCCTTCAACAACGGGCGTAGTGGCGTTCAACCTCAACCGCGGATTTTGTCCCCAAACGAGTGTTAGAAATAATGGGAAGAAATTCCCAAGCCGTGTACAGCCGGTACTCTAACTATTACAATCGAAAGGAAACTTTACAACAAAAAGATGAATGAAAATTACAATGGAAATAAAGCAAACCAAATTTATAAGTCGAGTCGAGGAAAGCCCTCTTTCCGTAAGACGAAATACGCCCCGGCTAGTGCTCACGGATTGGCGTAATGTCCCCAAAGATGAAACGACTTTCCTCCTATCGAGTTGAAGCACCTCAAACTCGTAGGCTCCAGCGAACTTGAATTAGAGGCGAGAACTGAGCAATACAATGCTCCTAAAATGCACACTAGAATGCTTGAGACTAGAGAAAGGGAGAATAATTATTGGTGTTGTGTCTCTATCTCTCAAATCCACACCTATTTATAGGATAGGAGTGGCCACATGAGAGGTCTCGGCATTAAGGCACCTCATAAACACTTGGAGGTTGAAAAGCCAAAAGACTTAGGAAAACGAAAGGTTTTGAGACCCTTCTAATTTCCCACATGTTTTTCCTACAATCCCCCACATTGGTTAGAGCGCTGCAAGCTCAAACCAACACCAGACACAAATGCATGTATGCAGACTCTTTTGCTCAGTTCTCAAGAAACGATACTGTATTTGGAGAGGTAACTTGTGGTTTTGAACCTTTCATAGTCAACACTATCGGACATACCGGCGGGCTAGTGGACGCGATGCCTTGAACTATTCCTCCTTGGTGTATGCCTAGTCAATAGCATCAACACAATATTGTCTCAACTCCATCAGTTCTCACGTCTGTGTCCGTTTCGGCCGTGGAACACCTCTTTGGAATTCATAAGTGACTCACACACACGAAGCGGCCCCACTTCTCACTTACATAGGTGATTCTTTCATGAGTATCCTGCCATACTGCATCTCCTTGAGATTTCAAGAATCATTAAAAGTCAAAAGACTTAACCTCTTACCACGTGCAGGTTACAACATTCAATGCTTTCTAAAGAATGGGCGAAGATTAAAATCTTCTGAGTGTTACAGCTAGATTTGTATAGCTTCGTTTTCCCATTGAACCAATCCCATGGGATCTCCAATCGTATGATTGGGTTACCACTATACTCATCTTTTAAGATGTGATTTTCAGTCTCATTCCTTTTAGCAATTTATGCATTTGATCACGGTTTAAACCTTTTGTTAACGGATCCCCTAAGTTATCCACTGACTTTACGTAGTCAACTGAGATAATGCCACTTGTGATCAACTGCCTTACGTTATTATGTCGCCGACGAATATGTCGAGACTTACCATTATAAAAGCCACTTTGTGCTCTACCTATAGCTACTTTGCTATCACAGTGTATCAATACTGCGGGCACTGGCTTCTTCCAACATGGAATACATTCTAGGAAATTTCTGAGCCACTCGGCTTATTCTCCTGCTTTATCCAAAGCGATAAACTCAGATTCCATGGTGGAAAGAGCAATACACGTCTGTTTCGTTGATTTCCACGAGACAACACCACCCCCCACAGTGAACACATACCCACTTGTCGAAAATGAGTCTTTTGAATCAGAGATCCAATTTGCATCACAGTACCCTTCAAGTACTTGAGGATATCTTGTGTAATGCAACCCAAAGTTAAAAGTATACTTCAAGTATCTCAAAACTCTACACAGAGTTTTCCAATGTTCCTTACTTGGGTTGCTCGTAAATCGGCTCAACTTGTTTACAGGACAAGCAAGATCAGGTCGAGTACAGTTTGTGATAAACATCAAACTTTGTATGACCTTTGCATACTCTTCTTGAGCAACAGAATCACCCATATTCTTGCTCAAATGGACATTGAGCTCCAAAGGAGTCTTTGCTGGCTTACAATCAAACGAGTTGAATTTCTTAAGCATTTTCTCAACATAATGAGATTGCGTTACGGCAATTCCCTCATTAGTCCTCAATATTTTGATTCCGAGAATCACATCAGCTAGACCCATATCTTTCATATCGAAATTTCTTTTCAACATGTTTTTTGTCTAGTTAATAATGGCACTATCGCTGCCCATTATCAACATATCATCAACATACTGACACACAATAACAAACCCATTATCTGTGTTCTTAATGTAAACACACTTATCACACTCATTGATAGTGAATCCATTTGCCAACATCACGTTGTCAAATTTCAAATGCCATTGTAATGGTGCTTGCTTCAACCCATATAATGACTTTACCATTTTGCATACTTTACGCTCTTGCCCAGGCACAACAAACCCTTTGGGTTGTTCCATATATATTTCTTCTTCCAGATCACCATTCAGAAACGCAGTTTTCACATCCATTTGGTGAATATCGAGATTATACAAAGCAGCAATCGCAAGAAGCACCCGAATGGAAGTGATTCTCGTAACAGGTGAATAGGTATCAAAAAAGTCATGCCCTTCTTTCTGCTTAAAGCCTTGGACAACTAGGCGAGCTTTGTACTTATCTATAGTACCATCGGGCTTATATTTCCTTTTCAGAATCCACTTGCACCCTAAAGCCTTACAACCTTCAGGCAAGTCTACTAACACCCAAGTGTTATTTCTCATGATGGATTCAATTTCACTATTGATAGCTTCTTGCCACCACGCTGCGTCTGGGCCAGACAGAGCTTCCGCCAATGACTTTGGTTCGTCATCCACCATAAAAGTTATGAAGTCGGGACCAAATGTTTTAGCAACTTTAATTCTTTTACCACGTCTTGGTTCAACATCCTCAAGACTTGACCTCGTCCTTTTTGGAGGATTAGAACTAGTGGATTCATCCATCATTCTTTCACTAGAACGATCCTCTTGCCTCTTGCAAAGGTAAACATTCTCAAAGAATATAGCATTCCTTGACTCAATCGTTGTTCCTTCAGCCACGCCAGGCACAGCTGATCTATGGACTAGGAAACGATAGGCACTACTATTAAGTGCATGGCCAATAAAGATGCAATCGACTGTTTTAGGGCCTATTGCAACTTGTTTCGGAGATGGTACTTCTACCTTCGCTAAACACCCCCACACTTTGAGGTATTAATATGAAGGTTTCTTCCCTTTCCACAACTCAAAAGGAGTAACATCCCTATTTTTTAGTGGAATTTTATTCAGGATATGATTCGCTATTAACACAGCCTCCCCCCACATGTTCTAGGATAAACCAGAATTAATCAACAGAGCATTCATCATCTCTTTAAGTGTTCGATTTTTTCGTTCAGGAACTCCATTTGACTGGGGAGAATATGGAGCCGTTGTTTGGTGAATTATACCACTTGCATGACATAATTCTGCAAACGGGGCTACATACTCACCACCTCTATCACTTCGAACACACTTAATACGACAATTAAGTTGATTTTCGGCTTCATTTTTTAAGTCTTTAAACGCTTCAATTGCCTCATCTTTACTTCTTAATAAGTAAAGGTAACAATACCTTGTGCAATCATCTATAAATGTGATGAAATACTTTTTACCACCTCTAGTTTGCACAAATTTTAAATCACATACGTCTGTATTGATTAACTCTAGAGGTTTTGTGCTCCGTTCTACCGAGCGAAACGGTAGCTTGGTCATTTTTGCTTCAACACAGACTTCACATTTTTCTTGTGAGTTAAACTTATCTACTTTTAGTAAATTAAGATTTACTAATCTTTTTATAGCATTTAGATTTACATGTCCCAATCTGTTATGCCATAAATCAGAGCACTCAAGCAAATAGGAGGATGTGTCATCTTCCTTATTTCTTAATCCTTTTCCACGGTGAATGACCGTAACATTCAGCTCAAAAAGCCCATTCACTAGGTGACCTTCACCTTTGAACTTTTCATACTTGGTCAATATAACCTTTTCACACTCAAATTCTAGTGAAAATCCATGATTTACTAGAAGTGAGCCTGACACCAAATTATTTCGGATGTCTGGGACATGCAGCACATCCTTGAGGGTAAGAACCTTTCCGGATCCTAATTTTAGGAACACATTACCCACACCAACCACCTCGGAAAAGGCTTGGTTTCCCATACGTATTTTTCTACCTCCAACAGATTTGTAAGTAGAAAAAACGCTTCTCTCGGAGCACACATGACTTGTGGCACCTGTATCAACAAACAATTCATTTGGATTGTTACCATGGTCCACGTCGGAGACCACTGCGATCACCTCGTGATCTTTGTTGTTTATAACAATACGTTCAAATAATTTGTACAGTATTGTTTCCAACAATAAGTACACAATTATATTGAACCAAATGTGCATTGGTATATTTATCAACCCATGCATCCCAATTACTACTACCAAATCTAAATTGGTCTTGCTTGTCAAATGACAAACGATAAACATCATTCTCAAGAGAATAGATCTCAAGGAATTAACCACTCCATAGCGCATCGACATTGCGACCGTTCGTTGCTTTATTCCAGCTTTGAATTTCATGTTTCCTCCAGCATCGGTCGACATGATTTCAACAAGAGTACAATAATTTGTCTTGCGACTGTTAGAAATAATGGGAAGAAATTCCCAAGCCGTGTACAGGCGGTACTCTAACTATTACAATCGAAAGGAAACTTTGCAACAAAAAGAGGAATGAAAATTACAATGGAAATAAAGCAAACCAAATTTATAAGTCGAGTCGAGGAAAGCCCTCTTTCCGCAAGACGAAATACGCCCCGCCTAGTGCTCACGGATTGGCGTAATGTCCCCAAAGATGAAACGACTTTCCTCCTATCGAGTTGAAGCACCTCAAACTCGTAGGCTCCGGCGAACTTGAATTGGAGGCGAGAACCGAGCAATACAATGCTCCTAAGATGCACACTAGAATGCTTGAGACTAGAGAAAGGGATAATGATTGTTGGTGTTGTGTCTCTATCTCTCAAATCCACACCTATTTATAGGATAAGAGTGGCCACATGAGAGGTCTCGGCATTAAGGCACCTGATAAACACTTGGAGGTTGAAAAGCCAAAAGACTTAGGAAAAAGAAAGGTTTTGAGACCCTTCTAATTTCCCACATGTTTTTCCTACAATGAGCAGCGATTTCCTCCCATCGACCAACAGAATCCAGAATGCAATCCTCGAAAAACTTGTTTTCTTCCCACGTCCACCTTGACAAATCACTCGTACTCATGCTAATGTAATGTAATATTTAGTTATGTGAATCTTCGAAAGGATTCTATGTATATAGATGTATTAATGACATCAAACCTTATCAACCACATTGTATAAACTAATTTAGGAAATGAAATTAAATATAAAGAAACTAAATTAAAGGAAATAAAGATAATAGACAAAAGCAAGAATGTAAGAAAATTAAAATAAAAGAAAGATCATAATTTAAAAACCTATCCGTCTAGCACTACGTGGAAAATAATCACTAAAATTGCATAGATTCCAGAGCATCTCCAATGGCGGACGTCCGGTCAGACATCCGCGATGGGCGACCGGGACGTCCGCCATTGTAACGAAGCAACTCGGATACGGACGTCCCGTAAGGACGTCGGATGTCCTCGGACGTCCGGGCGACGGGCGGGCGGACGTCCGCCATTGTGGCGTGGGTCGGACGTCCGGGTCGGACGTCTGGTATTATTTTTTTTAAAACTCTATATATATGGCTCGTTGAACTTCATTTCATTCGCACCACTTGTGTTAACAAGTTTCTCTCTCTACATCTCTATTTTAATGAAGTTGTTAATTTTTCCCGTTCGTATTCGTGTTGAAATTTTATTTCCGTAAACGTAAATTGCTTTATTTGTGAATTTGTGATTTTTTTATTGCGGGAAGTCCTAGTGGGAAGGGCGATGGGAATGGCGGATTGTGCAGGGGAAGTCCTAGTGACGTGGCAGTGGGATGAGAAGTCCTAGTGACGTGGCAGGAGGTATTTTTGGGAAGTCCTAGTGGATGTCTGAGTGGGACATCCGTGCATTGGAGACCATGAATATAATGTGTGTAATATTACATCTACTAAGCATAATACTTACTAATTTTAAAAATTGAATATAATGAAACTAAATAAAAGGACAAAGACCATGAACTGACTTAAAATAATGTGTGTACATAAAACGATAGAAATAATTAGCCAATAATATTAAGACCATGAACTAACCGAAACGTTTGCAATTATAATATTACATCTACTACTACAGTGTTAAGAAAAAAATTAATACTCAAATATATAATAACACAACATTTATCATCTAAATTTGTCAACAAGGTATAGGGAGCACGCCAATTGTTTAATTATTGAAACCATACGCTTCATTATATTAAATTAAAACAGGGTAATTGGACTATTGGATAGAAGGAAAAAAATTACAGTAGTATTACATAGTCAGTGGACAATGAGATTACGGGATAATAGGAATAAAAGATTACCTGGCCATTAGGTCATCCGCAACGCTGCCTCTTATCCGTCTCTTAACCGTCTCATCTCTTAACTATTCACCGTCTCATCTCTTAACTATTCATGGGTCCCACTGTATTTTTCACTTCATCTCTTAACTAAGAGACAGAACCTGCAACCCTCCATCTCTTATCCGTCTCTTAATCATCTCATCCATTAACTATTCATTCAATTTCATTTTTTATTTTTATTTCCAACAAATTCAATTAATAAAAACACACTTCATTAAATAAAATAAAAATTACAACTTAAAATCCTAAAAAAAATACATAATTAAATTCTTGGCAAAATAAATAAAAGACATAATTTAAAATACAAATTTATAGAAATTATAAAAACTACTCCTCCGGCGAATCATCCCCCGGAGGTGGCGGAGGCGGAATACCAAGTTGTCCCGCCAGATACACAATGCCGGCACGATGGGCTTGAAATTGAGCAGGCGTCATGCGGCAAGTGTCCGCCATCATTGCGGTGAAGTACATGGACATTAAGGAGGAGGGCGGCCCTTGGGAGCCCGCCTGGCTTGATTCGCCTCCTCCCTCTAGCCGCCTTCACCACCTTGGTCCCTTGCGGCCGACAGCGCCCACCGGAGGATCCCCCTACATTGTCCGCCATGCCCTCAACCTCCTGCGAGGCAACCTCTTGTGCGGCGCTGCCTGAACCGCCCCCACTAGACGAGTATTGGCCATCCGCCGTGTGCTTCGTGCGCTTCGAGCTCGAGCCCGTGCTGGACTGGACACCGCCGGCCCACTTTGCCTCGTCTTTGACGACCTCCCAAACATCGACATGTTTGAATTCTTCGCCGGTGTCGTCAAAATAGACTCGCAAAGCCGATCTCAGAATGTCCCGTGGCTCCGCTTTGGTAATGAGCCGCTTCAGTCTTGTAGATGCCGCAAAATTTTTTGACCTCTCTGTCGACTCGGTCAAAGTGAGCGCAGAGCATCTTCAATGTGCGGCGGCGGGACCCCTTCGGCTTAATCTCGTTGTAGGCCTCGGTGACCTTTTTCCAGAAGCACTTCCGGGTTTGTTGATTCCCGACGATGGGATCGTACGAGGTACTGATCCAGGCGTTGTACACAACCATCGTGTCCTTGCGGCTGTACGGATGCCGGCCCACATCCTCCTCCTCCTCGGCCGCCTCCATCTCTTCCTCCACAGCGTCGAATGCCCTGGAGCTTCCACCACCTCGTCCTCCTTCCGGAGTGGGATCATCCGGATAATCCTCCATAATTTGGGATAATCCCTGCGAATACCTCGGGGCGGAGGGACGAGCGTATGCATCCACATCAAAATGGGGTGGTTGGTACCCCGCCGGCGTCGACAAGCCTTGGGTGCCCGGCCTTGACGAACCGGAACCCGAACCACCCAATACATTGTACATGCCCCCCCAGTCGCCAAATGCGTTGATGTCAAACCCACCGGAGCCGCCACCGCTAGAGTTTCCGTCGCTGGACATTTTGTGATGAAAATTTGAGAGGTTAGATGAAAATTGGAGAGGAAATGGAGATGATTTGGGAAGAATAGATGTGTGTTTGTGTGTGTAATGAAGATGAAATAGGAGTATTTATAGTGTAAAAAAATAAAAAATAAAAAATAAAAGAAAAAAGGTCGAAAACGGTAATATTACCGTTTGATTTTTTATTTTTTATTTTTTAAATTCGAATTTTTTTAAAAAAGTGATTTATTGTGTCAGAGTGACGAAGCCCACTCGCTGGTCGGCAAGTGGGCGTCACGCGTGGCGCCAGCGCGCGCCACGTCGCGCGGGCGCATGGAGAGATGGCTTGCCATCCGTCTCGATGGGACAAGAGTCTTGGCGGGATGGAGACGAGACGGGACGCTGCAACGCGTCCAGCGTCCGTCTCGTCTCAAAGGGACGCGATAAGAGACACCCGCGAGATGCGTTGCGGGTGCTCTTAGAAATGCAAAATTTCAACAGATAATCGTGTAAAAAAGAGGGTATAAAGAATTGAATGAAAGAGTTCACATATAGAGTTGAGGAAAATTAGATAAAAAAGGAAAAGGGAAAATAGAAGAAAAGATATTTTTGCTGTCCTTGAAGAGAAAAGAGATGCTAAATAAGGAAAATAGCTTACGTGGGAATGAGGCGCGCACAGCCGCGTTGTGTAGCATATCCGCTTCATTATTTTAAAATAACACAAGCGCTTTTCTCTGAGATGTGACAGATCAAGCTTTCTCCCAGTAAAAACATATTCAGAGCATTTACCCTTCAAGGGTATAGATGGTGATCTATTGATCAGATAACAAGCATATACAGAGCTTCACCCCAAAACCTTTTTGAGAGACCACTTTTGGATAAGAGACACCTAACTTTCTCAAGTAAGGTCCTATTCATCTCTCATCAACTCAATTTTGCTGAGGGGTGTAAAGAGTAGTCTTATGCCTCTTAATCCCATGTTTTTTACACAAAGAATCCATTTGAGCATTGCAAAACTCAAGACCATTATCTGTCCTAATAGCCTTGATACTTTTTCCAGTTTGATTTTCAATTAAAACTCTCCACTTTGAAAAGGTTTGAAAGACATCAAACTTATGTTTTAAAAGAAAACACCACACTTTTCTGGAAAAATCATCCACAATGAACAGAAAGTACACTGCTACAGAGTGGGTAGTAACAGAGGTAGGGCCCCAAACATCCATATGAAGGTACTCTAACACAGAATGACTGATATTTTCAGTCACATGGGTAGGGAAAGAAACCCTGTGTTGCTTTCCCAAAACACAAGTTTCACAAAAGGGTAGCTCATTTTTGAAATCCAACTCACTCAAAATTTTAGAGTTTTTCAAAAGTTTTAAACCCTTCTGACTCATGTGCCAAAGTCTATTATGCCACAATAAAGTCTTATCCATTTTAACCAGCTTTACACTGTTATCGTAACTAGTAAGAGGCTTAGCAGTACACACATACAGATTACACTTCTTGACAGCTTTAAACAAGCACAACACACCCTTACAGATCTTCATAACACCATGCCCCCATTTACCCTCAAAACCCTCAGATTCAAGACAAGAGCAGGAAAGCAAGTTATAACTCAGATCAGGCACATATCTCACATTGTTCAAAGTCAACAGGAATCCATTCTCAAACTTCAAAAGCACAGTACCAATGCCAAAAAATTTACACTTCTTGTCATTAACCATAGACACAAAAGCATTTTCCACAGGTTTGAGACAAGTAAAAGCATCTTTGAAAAGAGGGATTTGAAAGGTGCATCATGAATCAATTAGCCAGTCATACTTGGTAAAAAAGCACTCAGAGGCAGAATTTGCAGAAAACAGGTCATGGTTCATGAAGCAAACACCATCAGAACCATCATCCTTAGCTAGATTTGCAACAGACTCGAGTTTATTATTGTGGCTCTTACCTTTTTTTGGCCTTGTACATTCATTTTTATAATGACTCACTTCTCCACAATTAAAAACTTCCTTCTAGCTTTAGGATCTTTACTTTTAGATCTAGATCTGCCTCTGCTTTGCTGTTTACCATTCCCACTAGAATTTTTGCCATCCCCTCTGGATTTAGACCTTCCTCTAACATTAAGAGCCTTAGTTTGAATATAGAGTCAGAGTTTTCTTTAATTTCCATTTCCTTTTATTTTAAGGAACTCATTATAAGGTCTAGAGGGGCACTGCCCCTGCCATACTTAATGACTTCCTATACATCACTATAAGTATCTGTGATAGCTTTCATGAGGGCTATGTTGGTATACTCATCAATAGTTTTGTCCCCAGACCTTAAAATGTCTTGGACAAGTTTTTGAAATCTGTCAATATTATCATCTATGTCTTTTGAAAGATCCAGTCTGAATTTAAAGAGTTTTTCAAGAAGGTACATCCTGGATGACATAGAGGTTTCAGTAAACAGAGTATCCAGCTTAGTCCATATTTCAGAGGCTGATTCAATGGACCCAACCTTCCTAATCACAGAATCAGAAAGGTTGAGTATTATAGTAGACCTAGCTAATTCATTTCTCTCATCCACTTTCTCAGCAAACTCAGTATCAGGGATAGTCCCTTCAACAGCTTTCAAAACCTTCTACTGAATCAAAACACACTTGATTTTCTGTTTCCAAATCACAAAATCATTTTTCCCATTGAAGGGGATAATGCCAATTGGTTGAGTCATTTTTTTGAAAAGATTTTAACACACACAAAAGAACTCAACACACACAAGGCACAACAAGTAACCCTGCTTACACAGAAAGAGGACTTAAACACAGCACAGTCAAAGAGTCCACTTAGAACAGATATACATAGGTATTTTTCATGCACAAACTCACAATGAAATTACAGCAGGCGCACACACACAGAAAACAAACTCAAAGTGATCCCAGACACACTTATCAAGTGTAGAAAGAGTTCCTCCCTATCTGTCACGTGTACCCCGGCAAGAGGATTTCCCAGTTCGCAATCACCCAATGTATGGGGGCGCAGAGGGTCACTCAAGGCGGCTAAGGCACTGGGTGGATAGGTAATTCACTCAAGACATAGAGTCAGGGCTCTGAGATACACACTTTCAGAAACATAGACAAAGCAGAACACACAACGGAAGAAAAAAAGGCTGTAAGCACCAAGATAAAGCAGAAAACAAGAGCATAGAAAACCTAAATCGCGGCCCAGCAAAACCTAATCCTAGTGCTAGGAAAGCAGTAAAGGAGAGGTTTCGCCAATTTACCAGAGCGGATACCCTTCGTTAAGGCGTATCTGTCTTACCTTAGAGCCTATATCGGAGGTTTGAGCTTTGCTCTAAAGAGCCCACCTTCTTTAAATTTGCGACCCGGCGTGCCACGGTGATCCTCCCGTGGCTCTGATATCATTGTTGGGATCAGACCACCATGGATTCACTAATTACCATGACTTCTTTTGTATTACACCACTACTAAGATGGCTAATCTCAGAAGGAACAAGCCGAATACAAAGAAGGAATCAAGATTACAATTAATCTAAGAACATAATATACAAATAGGAAACCCTAGCTACAAGTCAGTCTTCCACTAGACTAAACACCAGGCTCCATCCGATTGTATACATGCACACTAAGTAGAAACATCAGTAACACTAAGCGGTAGGATCTAAATGAAAGCAGTACAAGAAACACAAGGTCAAAAGCATCACGATGTGACTCAGTTCGCAACAACGACTACATTTGGCCAAGGACCTCCCTACAGCTTCAACCAACAGTCACAAGAGAAGCACCGTTGAACTAGTGGTCAGAAACCTCAGTCTCACTGATTACCGCCAACAATAGCCTACTCAACACACGGATCAACACGAATCGCTTGGATATCTGCTTCACAACACAAGAACTCTCAAGTACATCTCCAATCACAACCGGATCTAACACCACAGTCAGACCTAACCGAGGAATCTCAGAAGGAAAACCGAGGAATCTCTCTAAACCGAAAATCATCGGTGGAAACAGAAGATCGGAGAAGATGACCGGCGACAATCGCCGGAGAACAAGAGAGAGAAAGTAGAGAGAAGGCAGAGCGTATCACAAGAGAGAGAGAGAGTATCAGTTGAATGAGAGAGAAGAGAGTATCAGTTGAATCTCTCTAAACCGAGAATCATTGGTGGAAACAAAAGATCGGAGAATATGACCGGCGACAATCGCCGGAGAACAAGAGAGAGAAAGTAGATAGAAGGCAGAGTGTATCGCAAGAGAGATAGAAAGTATCAGTTGAATGAGAGAGAAGAAAAGAGGTGGTGTACATAACACACAAAACAAACACGCTTCTCATCCAATGGTTGAGACCCGTGATCTGTGTGGAGGTGCTACGTGGCGGGCATCGAGGGCACCAGGTAAGTGACGGGCCAGTCAAGTAATGGGTTGCCCTCACCAAGACTTTGGGCCTTAACATTTATGAAAATCAATTGATATGTAAGTCCAACACCAAAAATGGTTCACATAAAATTCAACAGTTACCACGTGACTTTCGTTATGAAAATAAAAAAACTGATGGACGAAAAAAGAAAACTAATTACAAATTGAAATTACTATGAAATGAAAATCGCTCCTCTCTCTGTAATCTAAATCTCTATCGCACAATTAAGTGAATGTCCGCATATCAATCAACTCTCCCAATCCTTTTCACAGCATAACGCAATTTAGTTGCGAATTACATGCAGAACAAGTTGTTATTTTAAAGTAAAATTCATAAAAATAATTGGAATCACTTAGATAATAGCCCCATATAATTGGCTGATATGATTAGCTAATTCATTGATTTTTACTCCATCCCTCCGACATTGGGAGTCTTATTTATAGGCGGCACAAGTTTTAAGAAATGTTAAGAAAAGTGAATAGAAAAAATTTTGTGGAATATGAGTTCCACTTGTATATATATTAATTTTAAATGAAATGTGAGTGTAATGTCTTAGTGGAAGGTATGACTCTATTACCATTTATGAAAATAGTGAACCGAAATTCCTATTCGCGAACGAATTAAAATAGGAAAACGGGACTTCTATTCGGTGACAGGAGGGAGTATTCAAGTCTCACAATCGTTACATTACTACGAAAATGGGCAAAATTTTAAAATTTGCATATACGAGACGTGGGCGTCCCAGCAACCTAATCGCATAACCCTCTCCCACCGTATACGTGTCGCCGTGCAAATGGATAGATCTGGTGGGACCCACATTCAGCCACTGGTAACCCGCCAAGTTTTATGGATTAAAAACTTTGATTTGTTGCTAAGAGCGCGCCGCGTGTACACACTATGACTAATCCACCACTAATCACCTAATCCAATGGGGTCCACCAAAATTACAAACGACCGACAATTCAAAAGATAAAAGGTGAGTGCGATATATTTGCTCTCATGCCCCTTTACTTTTTAAAAATATCCACTTTCGCCACAATTTGTGAGTGTGTTTTCTTTCCTACATATGTTTTGTCTTATTTCTTTCTCTCGAATATTTGATCTTTATGTTCTCATAATCAAGTAATATCAATGACATGATGCTATGGAGTAGGGTCCACTTGTGAATTAGACTGATTTATTACGCAAAATACAATTCAAAGTCCTTGCATTAATCATTTCATTTTACTAGATTTTTCTATAAATTTTTTGTCATTAGAATCTTCTACGATTACATTTTGTTTTATTAGATTCTTATACAATTTTTTGGTTCATCAAGTTTTTATAATAATGCATTTTGATTTATGAAGTTTTTATACTTTAATTTTTAATTTACTCGGATCTTTATTTATTAGACTTCATAGTTTAATTAAATTTTCTTGAATTAGTTAAATTTATTTATTTTTCTATTTTTCACTGATTTATTTTTAAATTAATCTAGCTGCAATATCGACTTAAGAAAATCAATAGAAAATGAAAATATATTGATATTGCCCGTTACATATCAACTTATAATTTTTTTTATTTTTTAATGATTTTCAGACAATATTGCAATTGGATCAATTTTAAAATAAATAAGAAAAAAATGAATACTGATGAAATAACACAAGAAAAATTAATTAAATTCTGAAGTCCGTTATTTTAAGGATCCAACCAAATTGAAAATAAAAGTATAAAAAATCGTTTAAACCAAAATCCATTAGTATAGGGATTTAATGAAATAAAAAATTGTAAAATACCATAATGAACCAAAAGTTTGTGGAATGATTTAATGAAATAAAATGTATTAGTACAAGGACCTCGAGATGTTTTTGCTGATTTATTATGTTGATATGAATATATTGTTAACCTTGCTGATTTATATTAGTGCGATGATTAGTTATGTTAATGGGTTATTTGCATGCAAATTTAAAAACTTTCACTAAATTATAGTTTCACATTCCAAAATTCGTTTATAAATTATTAATTGATTATTTTGATTTCGCTATTAAACTAATTAAATCAATAATTATAATAGATTTTAAAGTTGATAGGCAAAAATAAGAATTTGACAAATTAAAAATTTAGGAATTTATATGTTAAATTTCAACGCTTATCAATAAAATAACTTACTTACATATTAGCAACTCCTTCGCGTAAAATGTACTCCCTCCGTCCCATAAGAACATGCACTCTTTCCTTTTTAGTTTGTCCCACAAGAATATGGACTTTCTAATTTTGGAAAGTCTTTTTTTAATGAGGTGATATTCATTCTCCACTAACAATACTTTAATTACTTTTTCTCTCAACCTCTCTTACTTTACCAATTTTACATTAAAACTCGCGTCGAACCCAAAGTACATATTCTTTGGGGACGGAGAGAGTAGCAAAAACTTTTTATTTTTTGTGTTTATTAAAAATCTACCGCTATGTACATCTTCGATCGACGAAAAATTTCTTAGTTAAACTGTTTAAATATCATGAGATTAAGTAAAACTTTTAGCCAACGAACTATTTAAAATATTCAGAAAAATCTAGGAATTTGGGCAATTAACGAATAAAGACAAAGTGCATGGACCAATAAAGAAACAATAATCAAAATAAAAAAGTTGTTGGCATTAAGAAGAATGAACTCTTCCATAATATCCAAATTCAAGTGTTGAAGGAAAGAGAGCAATCAATTCCAAAAACGTAGCATCAATTTGCATGCATGTGTGGCTCATATCCTCCACTTTTTTCTTTGATTAAAGATGATTAGTGAATCCATCATCAAAAAAGTGACACACAAAAAAGACTACTAGATATGTCGAGCGATCAAAGAGTTTTGTCCCTAGCAAACACCTTCCAGGATGGAGACGGAGACGAAGACGGCGGAGGCTCCCCGGCCGTCAGGGACATCCATGCCCTGACGCCGCCCCGCGCCCCACGCCTCCGCGAGGCGTGGGAGACGGGTAGTCATAGGTCATCCTCCCTCTCAGTAGCGTCAAACGCTACTGAGGGCGGGGGCGAGAACTTCACTAGCATGAGCAGGGAGTTCAACGCCCTCGTCGTAGCTGGGGCCACCATCAATGGGCCCAACCAACACGAGTCGGGCCCATTGGGCAGGATTAGGGAGGAGGGGAATTTCCAAGTGGAGACAAACCCCTTGGCGATTGTGCCGGACACTGGGACGCTGGATCTTGTGCAATCGCCAAGGGGCGAGTCTGGCGGCGACAGACATGCGCCTGTCGCTGCCAGCGCGGGAGGAGAGATGTCGGTGCATCGGGTGAAGAAAGAGGAGGCGGAGTCGAAGATTTATGCTTGGCAAAATGCCAAAGTTGCGAAGTTTAATAACCGGTTTAAGCGTGAGGAAGCCATAATCAATGGATGGGAAGGGGAGCAAGTGCAGAAGGCCACTTCTTGGATGAAGAAAGTTGAGGTATTTTCTTTTTCAGTGAAAATTTGCTTTAAAAAAATTGTTTTTCTAACATCTTTTTTTGGGTTAGTGCTTGAAATATCTATTGTTGGGTTCTTTGAAAAGTCGAAAATTAATAAATTCAGACATGGGGAAAATCAAGGTTTTTGGGATCATCTTGATTAGATTGACTACAGTATTAGTTAGAGACATCTGTGATTGTTTATTGTTTTCTACTAATTAATGATGGCTGTTTCTTTTACTAGTTAGGTGAAATTAAGAAGTCACATTTATTTTCTTGTTTTAGTAAGAGGTTATAAAAGTAGTTAACTTTCTTATCCCTTCTTTCACCAGAACTCTCGGTCAAAATGGACTGTCTATAATTGCTTTTTTTCTTGAGTAAAAGATGGAGCAGTAATTAAAAATGATCATATTTCACTCAAAAGCATGTTGAAATACTCTCTCTCTCTCTAATAGTCTAATTAGTTAAAATCATAACTTTTAATACAAAATTAGTAAAATGTATGATGAATAGATAAAAGGGTTAAAGTAGAAGATAAAAAGAGAAATCTGAATAAAGTATAATAGAGAGATAAAAAGTGAGTAATGAACTGACAATGACTTTGCATTTTTAGTATGAGATTAATTTTGGTAGACAGATAAAAAAGGAAAGATGAAACTATTTTTTGTAAACACACAAAGTACTCCTATTAATTTAATTTATAGTCTTTCTAATTTTGATACAGATTGGGCAATTGGTGAACAGGTAAATTGTAATGAAATTTTACTACTACTACTACTAATTTTCAAGCTTTGGTAGAGTTTTCATCAAGTTGTGAGTACTAGTAAGCTTGTTTAGTTAAAATTCAGATGTCCAAATTTTTACTTTTTTACATGAACAAAAAAACAAAATCTATTTATCATGTATTATTATCGAAGAAGCATACGTCCAATCCATCTCCCTTGATTTGAAGTTATAACTAAAATTGCAGAGGAAATTGGAGGAGAAAAGAGCAAAAGCCCAAGAGAAAATGCAGAATGAGATTGCAAAAGCACACAGAAAAGCAGAGGAAAGAAGAGCTTCTGCTGAGGCCAAGAGAGGCACCAAAGTGGCCAGAATTCTTGAAATAGCAAACTTGATGAGGGCCGTTGGTCGGCCGCCTGTCAAGCGCTCCTTCTTCTGAAACGGCACGGCACCACCACCAGCTATGTAATATGTAAATATAGTTTGCAGTCAGTGTACATTATAAAACAAGAAGAAGCAAGTTTGGTTGGTCATACTTATTACTATAGACATGATGTTGAAGAGGATTTTAAACCCCCTCAGTATTGAACCTTATAGGGGTGTTTTAATCCGAGTTGCAAGAATTGGTACAAAATTGTAGCAATGTGAGTGTTGGTGTTTGTGTTAGGGTTTAGGGTTCTGAGAGACTGATTGGCATGTTTCTTTGTCGACAAATTATTTTGTCTAAGCATTTTTTGTTGGCATTGTTCTTACATCATTGATAATTTGATAGTATAATTAATGTGTTGTTATGTAGTTTGGTAAGTGATTCTTTCCTTCTTCTTTCACGTGGTTGTGCTATGATCTTGTGTTTTGTGGCTTTGGTTGGTTGTGAGGTGGTGGTTCATGTTCTTGCTCTCCCCTTTTTGTTCGTTTGTTATTTGTTGTGCCGTCTCGTTTGTTCTTCATTTGTGTTGTAGCTGTCTTGCTTGGATTGGATTATATCTGTTCCGTTGATGTTTTGGCTCGTCTCTTCAAGAAGGCTATGAGGTGTCTCGTACTTTTAGAAATAGGTGTCTCAATACTTCCACAAAGGGTATCGACATTTGGCAGAGGTGAATGGTCCGATTCAAGAGTGGAATCATAAGAAAAGAGGCAGGTTGGGGTCGACATTGATGTGCGAAGATTGAACCCTAAATAAGATAAGGGGGAGCCAAGACAGCTAAGGTTTGGCTGCCAAAATTTTGGGTGTTCGATATGTAATTTTGGCTAATCAACGTGTAATTTGAGTAATTGACGTGTACTTTCAACTGTCGCGTTGATATTTCAACTTTTGAAAATTATTTGTGGGGTATTTTATACCAAAAAAATGAAATGATGAATATACTGAATAGTAATGACCTGGACGGTGGAACATCTTTGAAGAAACGCCTAAACGATGGGACAAAATCGACCATTTACACTTAAAGTGAAAAAAACCGATTCTTCCCTTTCTTTCACTTCTAATGATTCCGTCCCTTTTAAAATTGTGTCCTAGAGCTGACATTATATGCAGCCGAGAGTGATGACAGAGGACCATTGCCGGGAGGGCTTCCGATAAACACTTTAGCTTATTCGCCCGGACAGCTTTCTCCCATTTCCCACGTCCACTATCGTGCTTCCTCAATTTTTATTTTTTAGAGTTGTTTTATCAAAAAATTTGGCCATAGTGAGTGTTAACCCGTTGATATATGTCCTCCTAACTAGTCTACTCTACTTACATACTATACTACTAAATCGATATCTACTTATATCAGTCACCTAACCAATTGCCTCAGCCTTAAATAAAACTGTTAATATCATGTACGTCCTTCAATTCCCTATCCTTGAGGGCATGCAAACTCATTTACATAAACGTCAATTTATTAATATCTTTTTTTAGATTTGAAGTACTACGCGATTGAAACAACACAATTTCCCCCACTCATCCATCTATACCTATATGAATAACTACGATCTCAAATAATACTGTAATAACTAAGATCAATACTTAATCATTGAATTTAGAGATTTAATTGTTAAATAATATAAAAAATGAAAATGTTCCAGAACTTTGCTACCCTTATTCTTTTAGTCTGGAGAAGGGATACAAACCCACCCCACAAGTAAACCCTTATTAATAAACAAGCTGATACGAACCTCTATTAGTTTAGATATTATAGGGATTTAGCATATCTTTTTCTATATCTTTGTTTTCTTGTTCATTAAGTCAGTAGCATTATAAATAGGATAGACTGTTATCTTTTTTATTCATTCAATCAATTAATGAAATATTTTCTCTCCCAAATATAACGTGTGTTTTCCAATCCTAATTTTGGATTCCCTCCGCCGATCCTAATTGGACGCCGGAGTATTCTATCAATCGCCGAGTTATCTGCCCGACGGGAGCGACTCCCGCGCACAGAAACTCTGCAATCGTCCGCCGAGCCTATTGGCCGCCGGAAATTTATCTCCACCGCCGAGCGAAACTCGCCGCCGGTGCTTGTTAAGGGAAACGTCCTTAACAACTGGTGCTTTCATCCAGAGCTCAGCATCCTCCGTCTGCGTTCATCCATATCCCCAAATAAATCACCACCATTTCTACCACAACCACGATTCAGTCCGTCGACATGTCATACGACTACGCCAGCTATTGCCATCGTAAATACAATTTCCCTCAACTCGTGCAGCCGTTTCACCCTTGCCACACCCGACAGCCCACTTGCTGGGACCCACCATGGACCCGTCGGACCACTGCATATCAACATTCTTCATCCTACGAGCTAGATATGTACTCGCCATCACCGCCCAAGCGCCGACCTACCTGTTGGGACCCACCGGCGCAACAGCAGGACCACGGCTACCCGACCGTTGACCGTCCCCGACGCTCGGAGACGTGCTGGGACCAACCTCGCCCTCGGGAGGAGGTGAGAGCGCGAGTCCAGCCCGCCTCCCACCAGCCCCGCTACTCCACCGAAAAGCCAATGCGAGACCTGTACAGTCAGACCGCACGTGTGACCAGTCAAACTCCGGAGCAGCCACGCCTGCCTCTAATACGGGTCTCCCAGGCGGAGAAGTCAGAACGGTCCAGGTTGGGTCTCTGCTGGCACTGTCCCGAGAAATGGGTGATGAGACATGTGTGTAAACAACGCATTCTCTGTTATGCGGATGATGGGGATGAGTTTGAGGAGAACATTCAAGATGAGAATTTAGCCGAAGAGAAAACTGATAATACTCCCACGATAGTATTCGGTGATGATGTTCCCAATGGCATTACCGACGCTCATCTTGATGTTCCAAACAACGAGTCCCCTAGAGAGTTCCTCAAGAACAAAGGGATTGTCAAGAACGACAATGAGCCACCGCAAGTGCTCGTTGGGGTATCTGATGAGAAGATTGATGAAAATGAGGAGACATTGCTAGAAGATAAAGAGGAGGATGGTTCTATTGGTGAAGTGGAGAAGATAATCGCCTCACTCAATGTTGTTCAAGTGTCATCCCAAAATGTTGTTGGAAATTGTTTGGGCAAGAAAAGAGATGGTGCTTACACCGAATTGCCCGTAATTGCTTGTGTCAATGTGGATTTGAATGTCGGTGATGTTCCAAGTATGAATCATCGATCAACATCGCTCGACAAAGATGCAAGGTTGATCCCTCCGAGTAATGACATGCCATGCTTGGGCATTCTGGGAGGCGTGGACAAGCTTTTCGATTTGGCAAGGAATTTTTCCGCCAAAGTTGGGTCTCCTTTGTTGATTTTTTATGGAAGTGAAGAAGGGAGACGTTCAACTGTTCGGTGTGTGTTTGATCCAGGAGGAGTTGCCTCGCCGAAGCTTCTGCTTTCAACTCTCCTTTTTGCTTCGTGGTTCCCACCTTGAGGACAAGGTGGATTTTAACCGTGGGAGAGTTGATACGAACCTCTATTAGTTTAGATATTATAGGGATTTAGCATATCTTTTTCTATATCTTTGTTTTCTTGTTCATTAAGTCAGTAGCATTATAAATAGGATAGACTGTTATCTTTTTTATTCATTCAATCAATTAATGAAATATTTTCTCTCCCAAATATAACGTGTGTTTTCCAATCCTAATTTTGGATTCCCTCCGCCGATCCTAATTGGACGCCGGAGTATTCTATCAATCGCCGAGTTATCTGCCCGACGGGAGCGACTCCCGCGCACAGAAACTCTGCAATCGTCCGCCGAGCCTATTGGCCGCCGGAAATTTATCTCCACCGCCGAGCGAAACTCGCCGCCGGTGCTTGTTAAGGGTAACGTCCTTAACACAAGCCTTATTCTTTCAATGTCCCACATCGATTGTGAGAGCAACTTGTATTATGGGGTTCATAGATCAAATTGACTCTCTCTCCTGACAAACTGATATTTTGAGATGAGTTTTCATGTTCTTGTTTTCAATTATAGTACAACATATTTTGAGATGAGTTTACCACTTCTAAACATATAGTACAACAAAAACGATTAGCATCAGATGCCACAATCCCAAAAATGTATAGGCATTTTATAGACGTAATTAGGATTCTCTTTAACAATTCATGAAATGTAAAGCAAGAAATAGCACACTTCTTAATCCTAAACACAAACATCTTTCTTTCTTCCAGTATACCAAATCAAAAGGTTAATATAAGCACTAAGAATAGTGCATTGCTCTTGCACTCGGGGATTCGTATGTTGATCATGCTTCATGTTAAACTAATTTATCTGTATCAATTCCCATAAATCATGGATAAAGAAATAGTGTCGACCACTTTTAAAAAACAAAACGCGATAAAGCTTCTCTAGGCCATAAAAGGAGGAATCTAAGAAAGGGAAGCAACAAAAACTACATAATTTTACGATCTTTTTTATAGTGATTTTAGCAGCACATTCTCAAAGTGTGTGCATGACCTGACCTTAATCATTTCTTAAATCTAAGGATTTTATATTTTCATGTCTCATTTTACAAAATTTTGCTACATGCCTACTTATAACATTCATAATTAGTTTGGCACTCTTTCCTTGTTCAAATTAGTTTCCTAACTGTCAAAATTTATACTACTTCAACAAAAGTTAACATAAGACACTTATAAAATTCATCTCCAAGTATGTCACTTATTAAAACGAAGGGAATTATTGTTAATCTTAAATCTTGATTAGCTTCTTATCCAATAGTAAAGGTAAACAACAATCTATCTTCCCACTCCCCAATCACTTAAAGATGACAAATTTTCCATCACCACCAAATCTTCATTGGGTTCTGGTGATGTTTCACTAAAGAAACACACAAGAAGCATAAAAACAGCACTATAGGATAGGCCAATGCCATCAAACATCTTTTGCAGTAAAGAAATTTGACTGCTCTACCACCCTAATTCAAAAATGGTTTCTCTATGCAAAAATAATCAATGCCTAATTGCAAGTGAAATGGCCCACCAAATTCAGCTACTACCAAGTTTATATATCCTCTTCAGCAGCCACCTATCTTGTTACTAATAATTTAAGCTGTCTATATAGTATCTCTCTTTCTGCTATTATTTGATCATCATCATCATCATCATCATCTCATTCCCCAAATCTCACCACCCTGTTTTATTACCACACTCTTCTGCTTCACTCAAACCTTCCACAAACCTCTTCTTTTTAATACTCCAAATCCATAAGTTGTTGCTCAATATGCTGGGAAATTCAGTAAATTTGAGCACATTTTGGGAAAATTTATGAGATTTGCTCACTATCGATTGTAGTTTAGCCTCTTAATTGGCTTTATGCTAAACTAAAGTGTTTATAAATTACTATAATTCTCAGAAAAAACAGGTAATACAGCAAACAAGAAGAAAAACTGAAATTGAATCGTCCAATCGAAAATGAGGAAGATACCTTCTATAGTAGCAAGAGCAGCAATGGCGGTTGCGGAATTCGATTCACAATCACACTCACACATATCCCCATCGCCGCCGCCTGTATCGCATCTGGAGAGATGCGACGCCAAAAATTGCCCGTGGTGGCCGTACTCGAGCTCCAAGGAATTCAAGGCGAACACGGCGCTGATCATCGCCGTCCTCTTCTGCGCGCTGGCGTTCAACGCCGGCATCCGCTACATCGTGCGACTGTATTGCGGAGAACGGCGCAGCGGCGCGGAGGAAGAGATTCGAGTTCTGAGCTACTCGGAGGGGATGAAGCTGGGCGGGGAGGAGACGGAGTGCATTATCTGTTTGGGTGATTTCGCGGTAGGGGAGAAGATCGAGTTCTCGATAAATGTAAGCATGGATTCTACCTCAATTGGATTGAGAGATGGCTCATTTCGCACTCCTCCTCCCTAGACATGCACAAATCGAATCGGGCCGCCTGTTAATCGGTGGTTCGGAACCGGAACCGGAACCTGTTCGGCGGTTCAAGCGGGCCGGTTCAGGTTCAAAAAAGCGTGAACCGTAACCGGCGGTTAAAACCATTATTACTCACCCCATTCTTGTGTTAATAAGGATTTCCTATAAATATCCAACTTCTCCCATCATTTTTACTCACTCCATTCTTGTGTTAACAAGGATTTCCTTCTCAATCTCAATTTATCTATTCTCTATCCTCATTCTCTCTAATTGCTCAAGTTGTTTACTACTATATTTGTTATTGTGTTCGTAATTTACCATTTATTCAATACTCCATATTCCATACTATTTTCATTTTGCATTATGTCTTCTTCTCGTGGTGGACCGGGACGTGATGATCGGGGCAAAGGAATTGTCCAAGATCAAAGTAGTCGTCCCCAAAGATCAAAGTGACCTAGTCGTCGATAAGTTATGGAAGAGGTTTCCCGAGTGGCGGCTGAACGCATGCAAGTAAGTTCTAAAAAATAAAATTATTTTTACAATTCATAATTTCATAACAGTGAATTTTTTAAATTTTTTTTGTGTTCCTAATTAAAACTTCAACTAATATAATATTTATAGATATAAGAAGATCATAGGATGACCATGCTACTCGCTAAAATGCATCAAGGTGGGGGGAGGGGCGGTGGTAGTCCCAACAACAAGATGACGAGTACGACGTGTCTATATCGTCGGACTCGGACAACAATGATGATAGATCTCATTCTCGTATTTCGTCTAGCACCGGCGGAAATGAGGACATACCTCCCCCTCCACCCACTAAAAAAGCATTGAAATCTGATATTTTTGTTAAACACTACAAGAAGGTCCGGGTGGTAATTCCAAGTCCTAATGATCCGCTCTCTCAAGAAGAGACATCGGCGTTTCATGCATATTGTAACTTTTGTGATAAAGTCTACAAATTTGCGAGTGGTGGGGGGATATGGCACCCTCCGTCGTCATTTGGTGACAAAGCATCCGGTAGAATGTGACACTACCTCTATTCAAACCCAACTAAACTTCCAACCCGGTGGCTCAGGTTCGTCAGGTACGCCTCTTTTTAAATATGATCCTAAAAATTTTGCTGACGTTATGACTAGATGGGCTGCAATGAAGCATTTTCCTTTTAATGTTTATGATGACAAAAAATTTGAGGTTACTATGCAAAGTGGTTTGAACGTAGCTGTCAAAAGAGTATGTCGAATGACCGTTCAACGATCTACCATTCGACAATGTTTTGAGAAAAAAAGTTGAATTATCACTTTATTTACTCAACTTGGGACACAAAGTGAACATTTGCTCAGATGTATGAACTGATTGTTTTAATAGACATTCATACATGGGCATTACAGTTCACTTTGTGGACAATAGTTGGACTTTGAACAAGCGTTTGATTGGTTTTAGATAATTTAAGACACCACACACTGCACCCGAAATTGATTATTTAATTATTCAAGTTTTGAATGAATTCAATTATGCAATAAGATATTTTCTGTTGGTTTTGATAATGCAACTGCTAACACTGCAAGTATTAATGACTTGATTGTGGCTTGTGCTCCGGTTATTGGTGGTAAGTATTTTCATCAAAGACGCATATGTCATATTTTGAATTTATGTGTACAAGATGCGCTTGAATTATGACAAAAACATATTAGTCCTATTAGAACTGCAGTTAAATTAATCCATCAAAAGTCGCCTATTGGCAAAGCTCGGAAGAAGTATTGCAATCAAAAGAAGGTAAGATATACGAATTTTTACCATGGATGTGTCTCATAGATGGAATTCAACATATGATTGTCTGAATTCTACTTTGACGCATAAAGATTCTTTATGTTTTTTTTAGAACCTATCCCGTTTCTGATTTATATCTGTCGCATAGTTGTTTGGATCATAGCGTGAGTTTATTTAAATTGTTCAAATATTTCAAAAATGCGACTGTTGAATTATCAGGTGTTTATTATTGCACTGCTGTTCGTGTTTTAGAGCATTGCATGTATATATCACTTGGTTTTAAAACTGCGATGAAAAATGCTTCATTTTCTCCTGAATTGATGTGTGTTTTATATTATATGATTGAAAAATGGCTTAAGTATTTCAGTGAGATTCCAACGGTGTTTTTGATTGCAAAGGTCTTGGATCCAAAATAGAAATTTACCGGTACCTCCAGAATTTTAGATTTTTATTATAACAATTTGAGTTCTATCGATCTTGGTCCACTTCAAGCATTGCAAGCGGATACCAATGACCAATATGGAGTAAACCTAACCGAAACATTTCGAATAAACCTCCCGGACTGGTCAATTGTCCAACAAACCTTCGAGTTTAACTTGGGATGCTCTCTACACCGAATATGAAACTAAGTATAACATTACCCACCAAGTCAGAAGACCTACCCCTCCTCAACAACATAATTTTGGCTTCGCATTTCAAACTGATTATGATAACCCCGACGCGCAATCCCAATTAGCCGACCTATACAGCTACAGCACCGGCGGAAGGTCGACCTCAGGTATGGTAAGTGAGTTAGATTTATATTTCGATTCACTCTTTTCCTTTGGTGATGAAGGTCCTACTCCTCCCTCCCAAATCGACGTCCTCGATTGGTGGGGAACACACGAGAAAGATTTTCTCATACTTGCGTCAATGGCCAAGGAGATTTTTTCGGTTCCGGCTTCCACTGTCGCCGTCGAGTCCGCTTTCAGTGTTGGATCACGTGTATTGAATGAATCAAGAAGTAAGCTCTCCGCGAAAAATATGGAAGTCATGATGTTACTTGATGATTGGGCCAAAGCTGACGTCAGAGAACAAGAAAATGATTGGGATGATCGTCAGGAGGAATCACAAGAAGAATTCACCGGGGATGAATCGTAGGCCAACCGTCAACCGCCGGCCAAGCAAGTCAAATAGGTAAGTAAGGTAAGAGAATTACGTGGGCTTTGATTCCCTAATGCAAATGAGCATTATGGATACGTAGGCACCTCAACTTAAATTTTAAATTTAAGTTGAGCTCAAGTCATTTTTCCTTTATTTCTTTTTTATCCATTTGTTTCTACTTTAAAAATATTCAAATATAATTAAATAATTGTATTTGTATATACTCTAGTCGGTTAAGTAGATTTCTCTATAAGGCTAAATCCGATAAACTTTTTACAATTCTACTATAATTATTGATTGTTAGACTAAAGTCAACATTTAAGGTTGAATTGCTAAAGGTGTTCTCAATTTAGTTATGTAGAAACATCTCCTTCGCCGACTAAAAGTATATATACTTATAAATTTAATGTTCAGAACTTCAAGTCTTTTTTGTAATTTGTAATTAGCTTCGTTGTAGACTAGTAGTGTCGTTGTATTTAAATTTTTTGTTTAATACTTCAAGTTTTTTGTGATTTGTAATTGTTGTAACTTGTAATCTCAATAAAATTGCAATTTTCATCCTGATTTTTTGAATTTTATTTATGCTCATTTCATAAATAAATAAATAAGAAAATACAAAAAAAAAAGAAAAAATATGAACCGCCCCATGAACCGGCGGTTTTTTGAACCGGAACCGGAACCGCCGGAACTAGGGGTGGGTCGGTACGGTATACCGTACCGACCGTGTCATACCGCATACCGTACCGGAAAGTACGGTATGACAAAATTCAATACCGATACCGTACCGAATTTTCGGTATACCGAAATTCCGGTATACCAGAAATTCGGTATGATATTTTTTGATACCGTTACCATACCGTTATTACGGTATACCGTACCGTGTTTCGGTATACCGCTAAAAAATGGTATACCGAAACACGGTACGGTATACCTTAATAACGGTATGGTAACGGTAACGGTATACCGAAAAAAAACCTATTGTGATTGAAAAAGTATTTAAACGCACTCTTGTGGCTATTTGGGGTTAATGTGATTGAAAAAGTATAATCCAAAGTAAGAGGTTGTCGAATATTCTTTTGTTTATCATTTCACAACTTTTATTTCGCAAAATGAAATAAATATGAAGAAATTAATATGACCAGATGCACGAGCGTGACACTAGTTAGTAATTTAAATTGGACATTTATTTCTCTTTAAGAATTAAGAATGACTGATCAGTATCCTATTTATTCATCCTTCAATCTAAGTAGTATATAAAATAAGATAACATACAATGAATTAAACACTAATTAAATGATTTGATTCATTTTCAGCTGCACATATTTTTAATTGACATTTTATGAAGTGGGACGAAGAATAAAACAAAATTTTTAATTACTTTGTATATTTGGAATATGACATTACACAAAGAATCATATACTAAATGGTGTGAGTTAATACAAATTCTTTCAAATGTGCTCTGTTGAAACATATTCCCGATATCGTATTTCCAATCTTCTTTCGGTGTTATGTGCTATTGTGTTTATCATATTTAATAGGATGAGTTGATAAAAAAAATAATTCAGGTTAATTTCGAATTTGTTTGAATAAATTATCATTTGAATGTTTAATTTTATTGTATTAATTGATGTATTAAATTTTTTTAATATAATATATACATAAATGTAATATATATATATATATATATATATATTACAACATATTTAATATTAATATATATATAAAATAATCTATCGGTATACCGGTATACCGTGGATTCGGTATATACCGAAGTTTCGGTATACCGTGGTATACCGGTATACCGTGGATTCGGTATACCGCGGTATAGAAAAATTGATACCGTTACCGTACCGAAATACTGCGGTACGGTATCATACCGTACCGGAAACTGCGGTATACCGAAAAATCGGTATTTTCGGTATTTTTCCGGTACGGTAAGTTTGGTATTACGGTATTTGACTCAACTTTATTTTACCCAATTAATACCCGCAAGTGTACGGGGTTATTGTAGCATTTAGCAAGCAAGAGTATATCGTATCCCACAGAGACAAATAAGTGTCAACTTGAGTACCACGAACCAATTTCAACTACTATCCAGACAATCAGAAATTTTTGGTTTTAAAACTAACAACTACGAAAAGCATGTAAAGTCAGAGAATAAAATAGAACACTTAAACACGAAAGCAATTAAGAAAGCTGTGTAAGATGGTGGAGAAATATGCAGAATTCAAGGATCCGATGCACAACTCATAGCCTAACCCAATTGAAATCGATTTACCATTTAAAGTCTCTAGAATTATTGAATCAATCACACATGTAGATTAAACCCCCTCCCGAGGTGAGAAACTTGTAGATTAAGTGTAACAATTGAAGTCCCCTTCTAATTCTTAGACCTAACTCCCAATAGATCGATTAGATAACAGATTCCACTCAAAACCTCAACTCTCCCGAGTTCTATTGAATTAAGGTGTGAATTATTCTTCTTTCAAGATTAATTATTTCATCTCCCGATTACTCTAAGAAATCCTAACACTCTCAATTGGTGATCAAGCAATTGTTAGGGAAAAGCACAAGAATAATTCAAATAATTACAAGAGCAAGATAAAAACGAAGTCAATTGGATTAATAATTATGAATCAATGCATCTTCACCAAGAATTCTACACAAAGTGTTTAGCTACTCATGTTCAAAGTAGAAAACAAACAAAAACTAAAGAAAACAATAGAATTCATGATACGGAATACAATTGGCGGAGGAATCGAAGCTTGAATCTTCAATCTTCTTCCAAGAGTTCTTGATAGAGAGAGAGTGTGTGTTTTTGCGGCTTGTAGAGAATGGAATCGAATAGCCCTAGCTCTTGCCTCTTATTTTTCCTCCAAAAATCGCGTCTGGAAATCAAAAAATCGTCAAACTGACGGACCCGGCCGGGTGTATTTATTGCCTAGGAATTTCACCCGACCGGGTGGGATGCTACTGGACTCCTCGCGTGTTAAATGAGTCACCCGGCCGGGTGGAATTAATGAACTGGAAATTCACCCGGCCGGGTCGCCCTTGCTCGGCAGCTTCTGGCCTTCGGCAGACTTCACGTTGACACCCGGCCGGGTGGAATTTAACCACATGATATTCACCCGGCCGGGTAGTTCCCTTTTTGCTGCATTTTCACCTACTTTTTGCCTAAAACACTCAACAAACACGTGAACCCCAAAATATAGAGTAATTGACTGGAAATAACCATTTTGAGCACTGAAACTCAATAATTATGCACATCAACATACCAATCACAACACTATAAATACGAGTTTGTCAACTCCCCCAAACTTAGACTCTTGTTTGTCCTCAAATAAGAATAAGAAATTATGAAGAACATACTCATGCATAGAGGTGGGATTGATGTATTGCTTCAGAAAATTTTTCAAAGCAAGCTCGAAGGTAGGAAACATACAAAAATCAATCAAACATTAATTGAAGCTACTGTCTCGTATATCACTTGGTGTCAATGCTCTCACAAGGTTTAGGGAGTGTGATTTTTTTCTTTTTTTTTCATTTTCCCTCTCACTCAAGTGTATAAGAGATGATATAAACACTCAAATCAAGTAACATGTAATGCTTACCATAGGCTTGCTCGACGTCAAACGTCTCCTCTGTTCGGATGTGAAAGTGAACCTAAGATCAGAAAGGTCTTTATTCGGGTTGTAATGTAGGCTCTTTGGACGGTAGGGAACATTTAGGCTATAGTGACTGAAGAATATACTTGAAGCACACAATCCAACACTAACCATTTCCAAAACAAAACTCAGATAAGCCCGATTTCAACATGCTTCCTCCTAGCCTCCAGGACCCACTTATTGCTGTCTCCAACACCACAATTTTTCATTTTTTCTTTTCCTAGACTTCGTCTAGCTTATACCTCCTATTTTTATTTTTGTTTCTTTTATTTTTTTTTTTATTTTTTTTTTCGAACCCCTTCCTTTACAAAAGCAACGATTGTGCTTCCCTTTTCTCAAGGCTTTCACTTTAGAGAGTGATTTAAGATATTACTTTTCAACAATCAAATACATTTTGGCTATGAGAGCTAACTAGGGATTTACAAGTGTATGAGGATAATCAAAGAATGCCTAACTTCATCTCCTAAGTTCACATCCACTATATATAGACTTGACATGACGAGAAGCAAGTTCTAGAAGTAAAAGCATGTACCCAATTGTATCACACATGAACAAAATATGGCTCAAATCTCACCGGGATTAGCATTGACCAAACAAACAAGCACTTCACTCACAATTAAATCATGAATTGATCACGCAGGTCCCTAACCATTCTAACCAGAATTTTCAAGACAAAACAATTATCATCATCAGCTATCAACCCTTCTCTTAGCACAAATTATCTTACATTCATCCATATTCGAATTCGAGTCCCACAGGCGGGACTTACACCAAATGACACCAAAAATCCAAGATTAACTAAAAGAAGAGAAAGAAAAAGAAAAACAATAATCTCAAGAACATAATCTTTAAACAAGCAGGGGAAGGAGCAACCGATCCACGTCAGAACCCCCCAAACTTATTCAAGACAGGGAATAGAATAAGTTTGAAGAGCAGTGGAAGGTTGAGGTACCTCTATTCCGAAGGCGGCGGGAATCTCGCGTAGTAAGCTTGGTAGAAAGCCTGTTGTGCTGCATCACTAGCGTCGAGGCGAGTGTGCAGGTTTTGCAGTTGTTCCCCATAGTGATCAAGCCGGTTCCCAAAGTTGTCCAACCGGGTGTCGCACTGGGCTCTCCAAGCCATCGCCTCCGCATTCGCTTGATTCCAGCGGGCCTCTTGTTGATCATGGCTCACCTGAAGCGAGCGTACTCCTGCAGCAATTTCCGCCAAATAGTCGTCCCTGGACGGTCTCCCCCGCGGTCTACTCCTCTTGGGCCGACTGCTTTGACCCACTTCGAACTCCGAGGCGGTCTCCTCACCTTCCTCATTCATGGCCGCCGGCGCATCTTGAATTTGCAGAGGCTCCTCGGGGATATTAGGCTGCGGCAAGTAGTCCGGTTCCATAAAGACCGGCCTAGCGTCTGGGGCACCTTCTCCTTGAGGAGGGTCACTTTCGATCTTCTCCATATGAGCCGGGGAGTTCAATTTCCAGTTCTCTTGGTAACTCCATCCTCCGACTGCGAAGAGCTGAGGGTCAGGGAATCTGATGCACATCCCCGGTTCTATCCTGAAATAGCCCACGCCCCGGCTATCAACCATTATAATGGCCGCCCTCTTGAGCGTATCCCAGTCCAGTAGGGTGGGTCCTTGATCCTGTATCCGATTTTCAAAACTGACCCCAAATTTATATGCCAAAGCTGCCACGATTCCCCCACAACAGAGCTTTCCCGTCGACCTCTTCGACTGTCTCTCCAAGTGCTTAATCATGTAATGACCCGTGTTGATCATCCTTCGGCTGAGCATTCCCCATAGTAAGAATAGCATTTCTGATGAAATGCTTCCCGCTTCTGTGTGGCCAAAGGGTAGGTAGACCAGGGCCTTCGCCATGTATCTCAACACTGGGTTTCTGATGGCGTTGATTTTGGCCCTCGATGGATTGAAGGCCGCTTCAGTGGTAATCAATCGCCAGAACTCGTCCCTCCTATAATCCGCAGGCCGAGGGTCCTCCAAAAGGCCTTCTTCACCTTCTTCCCTCAACTGGAAGAGCTCGTTCATTTCATCGACGGTAAGATCGTGCGCTTCATTCATGAGTCGGAAGGACATCGACTCAATCCGTTTCCCGGAGTACTCCACTTTGAGTGTGGTGAAGAACTCTACAGTCAGGGCCCTGTATGACCCGAACTTCCTCGCGAACAAGTGTGTGAGATGGTCGGCCTCGACGAGGATGTCCCAAGAATGTTTGATACCGAGGCCGTTGAGTGCGCTTCGACTCGGATATCTAGATGGCATGCTATCCAATGCCGCTAAAGCATCCCATTTCTTCGACTCACCTTTGTGGAGTGTGACACCCACTATGCGAGGTTTTAGGGCCATGTGATGGGTACCTGTTTTATTCTAGGTTTCGCCGAGTCGTACCCGGCCGGGTGGATATATTGTACTTGAAAATCACCCGGCCGGGTGAGACTCTCTGGACCCTTCCTTCACAAAAGCAGCGACCCGGCCGGGTGTATATAATACACTTGAAAATCACCCGGCCGGGTGAGACTCTCTGGACCCTTCCTTCATTATTTTGATGACCCGGCCGGGTGTATATAATACACTTGAAAATCACCCGGCCGGGTGAGAACTTCTGGGCATTTTTTCGAGTTTTCCACAGCTAAACCTGCACAATGACAACTCCCAAGCAAAACCAACTCCACTTTTGATAGACTACTTAACACAAAAAAAGCACATAAGACCTTAAACAAAGAAAATGAAAACAAAGAGACTCAAAAGAAAAGAAACACACAAAAAAATGATAAAGTTACCTACTAGGGGTTGCCTCCCCCGAAGCACTTTTGGTTAAAGTCGTTAGCTCGACATCTCCACAGCAGATTACTGGGGCTCCAAGGAGAGTTGGAACACTTCTTCCTTCTGCTCCATAGTATGAAACGTCTTCACATTCTGACCATTGGCCGTGAACACCCTCCCATCATCAGCTTCAAGTTCTAAAGCTCCATTCTTCATCACAGTTCTAACTTTGAAGGGGCCGGACCACCTCGACTTAAGCTTTCCGGGGAAGAGCTTCATCCGAGCATTGAATAACAACACCAAATCTCATGGGAAGAACTCCCGCTTGTCGATCATCTTATCATGATAAGTTTTGAGGCGCTCCTTGTAGATGGCGGAATTTTCGAACGCCTCATTCCGGAATTCATCGAGCAAATTCAGATAAGATTGTCTTTCCTTTCCCGCCTTGTAGTAGTCGGCATTTAACTGCTTCACTGCCCAATATGATTTGTGCTCAAGCTCCACAGGAAGATGACAGGATTTCCCAAACACCAATTGGTAGGGTGACATGCCGATTGGCGTTTTATACGCCGTTCTATACGCCCACAATGCATCATCGAGCTTCAAAGCCAAGTCCTTTCTATTCGCATTCACCGTCTTCTCCAAGATGCCTTTGATCTCTCGATTGGCCAATTCAGTTTGACCATTGGCTTGAGGGTGATATGGGGAAGTGATTCGGTGCTTGACACCATATTTACTCAATACGACTTCCAACCACTTGTTCTCGAAATGAGAACCCCCATCACTAAGTAAGGCTCTCGGCGCCCCAAACCTCGTAAAAATATTCTTCTTGACAAAGTTAATCACCACCTTGGAGGAGTTGACCGGAGTAGGGATTGCTTCCACCCAACGGGACACGTAATCGATCGCCAAAAGGATGTATTGATGGCCAGAGGATGGTGGGAAGGGACCCATGAAGTCAATCCCCCACACATCAAAAAGCTCTATCTCCACAATAGTTGTCATCGGCATTTCCTTCCTCTTGGAGACACCCCCCGTTCTTTGGCATTTATCACAATGAAGAACGAACTGTTGACAGTCTCCATAGATGCTAGGCCAATAAAATCCGCATTGAAGTACTTTCATCGCCGTCCGATTAGCTCCAAAATGTCCTCCACTAGGACTTGAGTGACAGTTTCTGATCACCGCTTCCCATTGCTCATTGGGAGTGCATCTCCTAATCACCATATCCGCACATCTTCTAAATAGGAACGGCTCATCCCAAAAATAGAACTTGACATCATGAAAGAACTTCCTCATTTGATGCTTGTTGAGGCCCTCTGGAACCACCTACTAGAAAGTTCACAATATCTGCAAACCATGGTACGGAGCTCTGAGCATAGAAGAGATGCTCATCAGGGAACTCCTCATTGATAGGCTTCTTCAAGTTCTCCCCTTCAAAACAGTGCTCCAATCTAGATAAGTGATCGGCTACCACATTCTCACACCCCTTTTTGTCCCGAATCTCCAAGTCAAATTCTTGTAGCAAAAGAACCCAACGAATTAATCGAGGCTTGGCATCCACCTTAGCAAACAAATAGCGAATGACGGCATGATCTGTAAAAACAATTGTCTTTGCTCCAATGAGGTACGGGCGAAACTTGTCAAAGGAATATACCACAGCCAACATCTCCTTCTCCGTGGTGGTGTAATTTGCCTGAGCCGGATCTAGAGTCCGGCTCGCATAGTAGATCACTCTGAACACTTTATCCCTCTTCTGCCCCAATGCTGAACCTACAGCCACGTCACTGGCATCGCACATAATCTCGAAAGGCTGTGACCAATCTGGAGCTATAAGTACATGAGCACTCACCAACGCTTTCTTCAAAATTTCAAAGGCTTGCAGACATTCTGCAGAGAAGTTGAACTTGACATCCTTGGCTAGCAAATTGGAAAGGGGGCGGGCTATCTGAGAGAAATCCTTAATGAATCGACGATAAACCCCCGCGTGCCCCAAGAAACTCCTCACAGCTTTCGTAGTTGTTAGTTTTAAAACCGAAAATTTCTGATTGTCTGGATAGTAGTTGAAATTGGTTCGTTCCCCGGCAACGGCGCCAAAAACTTGACTCAACTTTATTTTACCCAATTAATACCCGCAAGTGTACGGGGTTATTGTAGCATTTAGCAAGCAAGAGTATATCGTATCCCACAGAGACAAATAAGTGTCAACTTGAGTACCACGAACCAATTTCAACTACTATCCAGACAATCAGAAATTTTTGGTTTTAAAACTAACAACTACGAAAAGCATGTAAAGTCAGAGAATAAAATAGAACACTTAAACACGAAAGCAATTAAGAAAGCTGTGTAAGATGGTGGAGAAATATGCAGAATTCAAGGATCCGATGCACAACTCATAGCTTAACCCAATTGAAATCGATTTACCATTTAAAGTCTCTAGAATTATTGAATCAATCACACATGTAGATTAAACCCCCTCCCGAGGTGAGAAACCTGTAGATTAAGTGTAACAATTGAAGTCCCCTTCTAATTCTTAGACCTAACTCCCAATAGATTGATTAGATAACAAATTCCACTCAAAACCTCAACTCTCCCGAGTTCTATTGAATTAAGGTGTGAATTATTCTTCTTTCAAGATTAATTATTTCATCTCCCGATTACTCTAAGAAATCCTAACACTCCCAATTGGTGATCAAGCAATTGTTAGGGAAAAGCACAAGAATAATTCAAATAATTACAAGAGCAAGATAAAAACGAAGTCAATTGGATTAATAATTATGAATCAATGCATCTTCACCAAGAATTCTACACAAAGTGTTTAGCTACTCATGTTCAAAGTAGAAAACAAACAAAAACTAAAGAAAACAATAGAATTCATGATACGGATTACAATTGGCGGAGGAATCGAAGCTTGAATCTTCAATCTTCTTCCAAGAGTTCTTGATAGAGAGAGAGTGTGTGTTTTTGCGGCTTGTAGAGAATGGAATCGAATAGCCCTAGCTCTTGCCTCTTATTTTTCCTCCAAAAATCGCGTCTGGAAATCAAAAAATCGTCAAACTGACGAACCCGGCCGGGTGTATTTATTGCCTAGGAAATTCACCCGACCGGGTGGGATGCTACTGGACTCCTCGCGTGTTAAATGAGTCACCCGGCCGGGTGGAATTAATGAACTGGAAATTCACCCGGCCGGGTCGCCCTTGCTCGGCAGCTTCTGGCCTTCGGCAGACTTCACGTTGACACCCGGCCGGGTGGAATTTAACCACATGATATTCACCCGGCCGGGTAGTTCCCTTTTTGCTGCATTTTCGCCTACTTTTTGCCTAAAACACTCAACAAACATGTGAACCCCAAAATATAGAGTAATTGGCTGGAAATAACCATTTTGAGCACCGAAACTCAATAATTATGCACATCAACATACCAATCACAACACTATAAATACGAGTTTGTCAGTATTTCGGTATAATTTCTCACCCCTAGCCGGAACCCTTGGTGGGCCGGTTCCGGTTCATGAAAATGCTGAACTGTGAACCGCCTGTTCTGAACCGGAACCGGCGGTTTTTGAATCGTGTGCATGCCTAATCCTGCCCTTACTGCAGAACCAATTGCTCCTCCCCTTCGCCTCCACGAAAATAAAATCATCCAAACTGGAGTTTCAAGTACACAGTTTTGGTATGAAAATAGTTTCCCCTTTTTTCTCTTCTTCATTTTTCTTTTCTTTTCTGTATTTCGTTATCTTATTTATTTCAATTTGAAATACGTAATCCACTTGTCTAATGCATAATTTTTAATTATACTCGTATAAAGTCATACTCTCAAGGATATTAAATGGCTCAAACTTACTAATTTGAATATAAACCTCTTATAAATAAATTGTAGTGTTAATAAGTAGATGATTCAATTCCACCATCCACCTAATTAAAATATTCCCTCCATCTCATAAAAATGGTGGATATTAAAATGACACATAGATTTAATGAACAGTTAATAAAATAGATGAGAGATAAAAAAATAATTAAAATATTATTAGTATTGAATGATGTCTATCTTATCAAAGAAAAAAAGTCAAGAGAAATGGAAATTAAATTAAAAAAATAAAACTAAAACAAAACTCAAAAATAAAAATAAAATACAAATGTTGTGGATTGTCTCATAACAAGTGCTTGTTTTGCGTCTTTAGTTTGACGTTATCGATGAAATTTTTTTCCAATACTCACGCTCTTTTTCTTTATAAACGCTCTTAATATCTAAATACTCTTGTAATTTTTTCGGCATATTGTTCGTTTCAAATTTATTTAAGACTTTTTAATGGTAGCTATGTCTACAAAAAATAGTCCAATCTTTTCATTACGCGTGTTAACAAAAAGTAGTCACATCCCAAAATGGAAAGTTTCTCTCAAATTATTAACACTGTCGATCTATCCACTTTTTTTTTCTTTCCTTCTCTTTCATACTCTACTCATTTTTTCTCATTATATCTCTTACTTTACCAATGGTTCATTAAAACATGTGTCGTCCATCATAAGACTATTTTTTGTGGATGAAGGAAGTATGTTTGATGAGAGTCTGTCAAGGTGCAATTAATTTTAGTGTGAGGTAGGCTGCATCTAACCAAACCATGCAATCTGCAATATTTATACACCAATAACATACTACCTTCGTCCACAAAAAAAATATACAATGTTGTAAATGACACGAGTTTTAATGCACAATTGGTAACGTATGGGAGAAGGGAAATGTGGTGGAAATAGTGTTTAGTAGATTGTGGGTCTACATTTTGAATTAGTTTAATTTTGTTGAACGACCTAAAACGGTAAAAGTAGTCTATTTTTCGTGGCTGGAGGTAGTAGTTAATTGTATCTCTTAGAGCGTCCACTATAATGTGGACGCGGCTATAGCCGCGTTTGGGGCGGAAGCGGGGCGGCTTATAGTGGAAAGGGTGTCCGCCGCGGGGGTGGACGAGGCGGGTGGGGGGAGGGGCGGCGGACGCGCGATCGCCGACTCCGGGGCGAGGACGCGGCTAAGGGTGGCTGGAGAGAGAAGGAGTGGGGCTATAGCCGCGGCTGACGCGGCGGCGCGGCGGCGCGGCGGTTCGATTCGGGGGGCGGCGGTGGGAGGGGGCTGTCCGCCCCCTATAGTGGACACTCTTAATACCTTTATTCTTGAAGGTATTACTGAATTGGATTGTATCATTATCGATGCTTTATGTAATGTTTTTTGCATATTATATTATGGAGTGGATTCAACTAGGTAAAAAAACCTTCAAGATTTGAATCTCTCATATACAAGAGACCACATTCACCCATGTTGCAGTCAACTTGAGCTTAGAAGATGACATCATCATCGAAAAAACAAAAATTGTCGTATATTCTTTCTAGATGAGATCAAGTCGGTCACTAAAAATGCAATGATGAGTATAAATTAGGAGAAAAATGTCTTGCTACAATGTAAAAATGTACCATCAACAATGGGAAGGTAGCGGTGAAGCGGATAAATAAAACTTTCAATCAAGAGGGACGAGATTCGATGAGGAGATCGCAACACTAAATCAGATCAAACATCACAATATTGTCTCTACTATTGCAACGAAAAGAGCGAAAAGATTATAGTATATGAATACACAACTAATCATACACCAAGTGATCACCTCCACAAAAGTGCGAGGGACGACCACTTAGAGCTCTCGGGGAATGAACGACTTAGTATCTTGATAGAATTTGTTCGAGGTTTGTATCATTTTCACCACTGCATTGCACTGGCTTATTCATACATCGTGATCTGAAGAGCTCGAACATCCTTTTAGACTAAAAAATCATTGGCTAAAGATGTAGATATTGGTCTGGCCAAATACGTGAGCTTGGATTACCCACATAGCCATGTTAGTACAAATGGTATGGGCACGGTTGGGTATATGGATCCATATTAGTTATCCTCTAAGAAACTTACAAAGGCTAGTGACACATATTCGTTTTGGTGTGATGGTGTTTGAAGTTTTGGGTAGTAGTCGGGTAATTGATCATGATCGTCCAGATGAAGAAGTCTTTTTATCCGCTTGGGCTTAGAGAAAAAATCTGGCGATATTTAAACCTTGTTTTTCATGGAAACATGCCATGAGACGCAAGACTTTCGATATACAATTTAAGTGTTTGTCATAAAATCATTAGCTGTGGGAATCCGGGTATCTGACCCAAAAAAACGGATATCCGAATCCAAAATTTGTCAAAAGTGCATACCTGATATCCGACCACCGATATGTTTTTCAGGTACTCGAACACCCATAACGGGTATTCGAACCCGAAGAATTAGGTATCTAAATATCTGAATCTTTACATAAGTTGATAACTAATAAAAAAAATGAAAAAAGTATTAAATTTTCTAAAGCTAAAATTCTCATTATTTATTGATAATATATTAGATTCCTTTTGTTTTGTATGTTAATTATGTCTTTTGTGAACTTAAAAATGCCAATTGTATGAGTAGGCTAGTAACTAACTGAGAGACGACAAGAGAGAGTATGGGTAGGCGGTAATACAATGAATACAGAGAGTTATGGAAAGAAAGAGTGGGAATGAGAATAGAATCACTTTGATGGAGAGTTTGAGGATTGACTTATTTGTACAGGTTTGAGAAAGTTAACCAAATTAATTCTAATTAAGTAAAAAATTTAGTCAAGCCCCAGCATTCCAAAAGAGAGATTTCAGAAAAAATAGATTAAATTCTCTGACCTTTCGAAATTTGGAATTAAAATATATATTAAAATATTCTACTCCCTCCGTCCCAACTTAATTGTCACTCTTTTCCATTTCGGCCCGTCCCAACTTAATTGTCACACTTCATTTTTACCATAAATAGTAAGTAGGTCTCATATTCCACTAACTCACTTCACTAACATTTTATTATAAAATCAATATAAAAAAGTGGGTCACACATTTCACTAACTTTTCCTTACAATTCTTAAAACTCGTGCCCACTGCAAGAGTGACAATTAAGTTGGAACGAGGATGTATTCATTTTTCTTTGTACTCTACCTAATTACACTTTATAACTCCATCTAAAACTTCTTATCGTTTAAAAAAAATACAAAAGTAATCAAGATGAATACATATTTTAGGAAATAAACACAAAAGTAATCAATAATATAATAAGACAAACACATGAATTATTTATACGGTTCAATATGATAGAGCAATGTCAAGACATATATTTAAATATATTCTTTATGGATACAGTTATAGTAGTGATATAGGGAAACTATCCATTAAATGTATAACTAGAGAACAAATCTCAGCCATAAGATTAAAAAATCAAGGGTTGAGATTAAACATATGATTTCAAAACTTATCCAGATTTTACTTCACTATAAGAAAGAATTAATTTACTACAACAATGTGGGGGTATAATGGACATTTAACAATTGAATTAAGGTTAAAATCAATTACTCTATTATATTCATTTTCAAAATTCAACTTCGTCTGTGCTTCTTCTTCTATTCTTCTTTACTCTCTAGAAACTCACCCAACGTCGTTTCCTCCGCCTCCAGCTACCGTTTCTTCCATCTCCAACCGCTGAAGTGAATATTATCTACAAATTTACTCATTTTCTATGATTAATCTTCTAGCTATTTTTCACAATCATGTTTCTTAGCTGTTTGTATACGCTTAACTTCACCGCCTCACTATCGCTGCGATTGCATTTTCTTCTAATCCAGATTGTAAAATTAAAATCTCTTATAAGTTTCAGATTTTTTTTCTTTAGAACAATAGTTGGAGAACTGGAAAAAACACTACACTATAATGCATGTAGAATATACTTCACTATTTGCTTAATATACTTCAATGAAATATCAAACATCATATTTACTTCACTATGAACAACATTTACTTCACTTTAAACATCATATATAATCTTGAAAGAGGCATGCATAATATACTTCCCTTTATGCACAATATACATCACTATGTGCTCAATATACTTCACTAAAAAAACAGTACACTAAAAAGAGGCATGCAGAATATATACTTCACTATATGCTTAATATACTTCGCTAAAATGTAAACACAATACACAATAAGGCATGTAGAACATACTTCACTATATGCATAATATACATCACTATATGCTCAATATACTTCACTGAAATAAAAAACAGTACACTACAAGGCATGCAGAATATACTTCACTATATGCACAATACATCACTATATGCTCAATATACTTCACTAAAATGGAAAAACAGTCCTCCCTCTGTCCCTTAAAATTTGGCACCCTTTGACTCGGCACAGGTTTTAACAAATGTAATAGAAAGTGAGTTAAAAAATGTTGTGGCAGGTGGGTCCTACTTTTATATATTAGTTTTAAAATAAAATGTGAGTGAGAATGAGTTAGTGGAATGTGGGGTATACTACCAAAAATGGTAAAAGTGAAAGGTGACAATTTTTTAGGGATGGACGAAAAATAAAATAAGTGACAAATTTTCAGGGACGGAGGGAGTACAATATAAGGCATGCAAAACATACTTCACTATATGCAAAATACACATCACTATATGCTCAATATACTTCACTGAAATGAAAAAAACAGTACACTTTAAGGCATCTAGAATATACTTCACTATTTTCTTAATATACTTCACTGAAATATCAAACATAATATTTACTTCACTTTAAACATCATATTCCATAATTAATACGTGGAGATTGCATGAAGATGACCTCGATTTCAGACGTTAAATTGAGCTTTTGTGTTTGGGTGATGATTGAGTGATTCTCGATTTCTAGCGTGAAATCTAAACTAGTAAAATCCGAGGTAAGATGACATGAAATCTAATGTTTAATTGACAATTTCTGGTGAGAAATCTAGAAATAACAATGGAGATTGTAAGAGATGAGATTCTTGATCTTACGAAAATTATTAATCAATTTCAGATCGTGAAACTAACCAGCTCAAGCAGATTAATTCAGATCGTGAAACTAATAATTTGCAAGTGCTGTGTTTAGAGAGCTAGAGAAGATTGTTCATTGTTTCGATAAAAAATGCACTCGACTCTAGATGAAGATCGTATCAATCGCAGGCGGGAAATTTATTCGCGAGTCTTCAATTGCAGAAGTGATTAATGGCTGGAATGGTGGAGAGGGGGTGCGTGGATTTGGAAACAAATCTGCTTTCCATAAATGCCCTTTGGCACTTATTTATTAATTAAATATGTAAGATATTTTTACCTTTATTTTAATGTGATTTGTTCTCTATAATATGTGGCTGAGATTTGTTCTCTAGTTATGAATTTAAAAATAGTTATACATTGATCACTTCTCTACAATTATAATGATAATGAAAAAATAGCAAACCCTAATGCTAGACATAATAGTAATCGATCTCAGTGTAAATGTTATATTGGAGGACAAAGTATCATGGTCATGGACCGACTTATTTCTTTTGAATCTCCATAATCCAAAATTATATAATTTACATATGAGGACTAATTTATGGGGAGGAACTAATGCTAACGTCTTTTTCATTATGTATACTTGCATGCGTTAGAGTGACACAACTTTTAAAATGATAAAATGATAATGTGACAACGTAGCATGCAATCTAATTTTTAAAATGATAATGTGACAACGTAGCATGCAATCTGTGATATATAGGTAAGCAACTCAGTATGAAGTTCAAGCAACAACGATACGAAATCAGAGCACTATGGTGACAAAATGACAATATAAGCAAGCAATCCGCGAACATACGCAAGCAATCCGCGAAACATACGCAAGCAATTTGGGTTGTCATTTTAGTATAACCCTACTTACAATATCTGAATTTATAATATTAGCATAAGATTAACCTTCAAGAAATTACTCCATATCAGCTAAGATAGAAAACTTTAATACTACTAACGTTGTTCGATCAACGATAGTAATTAGGTGACTCTCCCTAATAACACATAAGTCATTGTTTGAATATCATAACTGTGTTTTAAGTGAGAATTGAGAGATGATTCAGTATTGAGAAGTGGGAAGTCAGAATTGCGAGAGACAACTGAATACTGTATTTACATGATTTTCTATTTTGTAGTCTTTGTTTTATTTATTAATCTAATTTCTAGTATTTTCGATATATTTAGATAAAAATAGGTTATGATTAAGTTGCTAATAAATCTCGGATTAGTAATCTAATCCAGTAAAAGTGAGTTAATTGACATTGATCAAGACCAATGAAAAAATAAAAAAATAATGTTCTGAATAAAAAAATAATGTTCTGAATAAAAATTGTAAAATGATCATATGATCAAGACCAATCAATAATAAACCTTCTTTCTTTTATAACTAATTTTACCCATAAAAAATTAACGTTTACAATACATAAATTATTACTAATATTTAGATATTCACGACTGACGTTATTTATTTACGACACACACGTTACATCAATTTTGTTCCTATGGGATGATTGTGAAAAATATCAAGAGAAAATTGTCGATTAAATCTTTTAATTTACTCAATCCCATATTTTTAAAAGTAGCTTTTGTATTTTTCGTAATTATATCATATTAATAAATTATAATAAAATTTGTCATTTAAATTATTGGATGATTTATGTGAACATTTCGTGCGCAGGAATCCTCTATTCATCAGAGTCTTGCTCGTTCGTCTCTGCAACAACCAGTTCAGTTAATCTCCTCACACTGAAAATATATCCATCATTTATCCGTTTGTATTATCCCATTGATTGCAATCGGCTGAATTCGCATAATTGGATACGAAAAAGCATGGCCTTGGGAGTAATGAAACCGGAAGATGAGATAATAATCAAGCCGCGCAATGATAAAAGAGACTATCGAAGGATTCTTCTCAAAAATAATCTCCAAGTTCTCCTCATCAGCGATGCCGAAACCGATAAAGTCTGTAATTTGTACTCTTTTTTAGCGGAAATCAGAAATTGATTAGGTTGTTTCTGAATTTTGCCTTTTGGATTGGATTTGCCTTTTTTTTTTATTGCAGTGTGCTGCTTCAATGGATGTCCGCATCGGTGCTTTCAGTGATCCCGAGGGACTCGAAGGCCTCGCGCATTTTCTTGGTGAGCAAGTTTTTGGGTGCAAATATACCTCAATCTGAATGTTTTGATCTAATTTTTTGTAATGTCAATCGATTTTGATCCTTTTGAAGTTTTGACCTACTTGAAGCTTTTGTAATGCCTGTGCACATGAATTGGATGTCTGGTAATTTCGGAGAGATTTTAGCATGTTAAGTTATGCAATTAAGCATCTGGTTTTCTCCAATAAAGAGAATTTTAGAGATTTAGAATGTTAGTTTGTTGATGCAAGGCGTTTGAAAAGTGCTGGCTAAAATGCCCCCGATGCTTCCCATTTGATTCCTTACTTCAGTCCTTTGTATTGTGTAATTTTTTTTACCTGCAGATGTTTTTGAGTAATTAGTGTATGCATCTTTGGTGTAACTCCAGATAATGGTTCTGATACTCAATGTGATTCTATGCTCTATTATAGAGCATGTGCTGTTCTATGTTTATATCCATGATGTATTTGCTGTGAAACTGCAATTAATACTTATGTTCTACCATGCACAGTTTGTTAGACTTATTATATTTGACCGTAATGTGATTTTATCACAGAACACATGCTTTTCTATGCTAGCGAAAAGTATCCTCAGGAGGACAGTTATTCAAAATACATCAGTGAGGTATTTTTTCACATCGCTTGACTGACCTTGATTTATCTGGGACTAGACCATTACTATAACCCCACTATTTTCCCTTGTTCGCTGGTTCTTCCTTATCTTAAAGTTTTGTCCTTTGTCTGGAAAAGTGTTGTTTCTAATATGTCTAGCTGAAAAACAATACTACTACATCTTTAACTCGATTTACATTTTCAGCATGGAGGCAGCACAAATGCTTTCACATCGTCTGAGAACACCAATTACTACTTTGATGTCAACCCTGACTCCTTTGAAGAAGCCTTGGACAGGTATAATAAATAATTGATTGAATTTTCATTATGTGGATGCATGACATAATGATGTTCTGTAATCTTAATTCAGATTTGCTCAGTTTTTCATAAAACCATTGATGTCGGCTGATGCGACTACAAGGGAAATAAAAGCAGTTGATTCTGGTCAGCATTTTATCCTGCAGTTTCTCGATTAATCCCTTTTTATGTTTTCTGATTGCCTCGATTCCCCTCATCCATTTTATCTCAGAGAACCAGAAAAATTTGCTATCTGATGCCTGGCGGATGAATCAGGTGCTTCTGTATTTGAATTTTGCTATCAAGTCTATAAGTTTTTCTAAATTTGATTGCAGGTGTGCATTTATTAATTATTAAATGCTGCAATCCGGTACTGAAGAGAACTAACCAACTATTTTAATTTGTTTCTTATTAATACAGCTTCAGAAACATTTAAGTGTGCAAGACCACCCGTACCACAAATTCAGTACAGGTTGGAATTATTATATTATAATCTCATGTTAATTCTATTTTGATTACTAAGCTTCATCACCCTATTTATTTGTTGTAGATAGAGATAATTTTGGTCTACTAGTACATAACAGTATCTATCATTTATCCTGATCCTTGATGCACCCTCTTATCATCTATGATCTTTTGCAATACACGTGTAGGAAATTGGGATACTTTGGAAGTCCGGCCAAAAGAAAGAGGATTGGACACTAGACAAGAGCTTCTGAAGTTCTATAAAGACAATTATTCAGCCAATCTCATGCATCTTGTGATATATACTAAAGGTAGCAGATTAATAACTGTCACCTGGTTTATATGGTCTTGCCATGTTAAATATATGAACTTATGCAGTAGAATTTGTTTAGATGGTCTCGATAAAATTGAAATCCTTGTCCGGAGCTATTTTGAGGATATCCGAAATACAGATAGAAACTCAATCAGTTTCCCTGGCCAGCCTTGTAATTCAGAACACCTTCAGGTACTGTTGGTGCATCTTTACTCTGTTAATTTAACCTATCTGGTGGCAAGATTTCTTTTTCCTTTTTTATGACGATCAAGTGTGAGAATAAACCTTTGGAATATGACAATGTTGTGCTCATGTTATATATTACAACTTCTAAGTGAGACCATATATTTCTTTCATTATTTCTTGATAAAAATGTCTCACTAGTGATCACCGATTGACATTGCCATCAAATTGTTACATAAACATATCCATATTTTAGTGCCTCTTGGGCCTGTTATAGATTCATGAAGTGACATCAGAATCATTTATCAGTTATTAGTGCAAAAATTTTAGCCCATTTATATAACAAAACATGAAATGCTACCATGTTACCTTTACATGGTTATGTATACAAGACTAATGTGACAATCTTTTCCTTATGATTTTCTTTTGTTGAAATACATATTTAATTACTGAGCTAAGTTTGGTTATTCAATATAGTAGTAATGTTTCTACTTGGTACTAATAAACTAGATTATATTTCACCCTTTTTCTCAGATTCTCGTAAAAGCCGTCCCAATTAAGCAAGGTCACAAGTTAAAATTTGTATGGCCAACAACACCTGGAATCCATCATTACAATGAAGGGCCAAGCAGGTATCTGGGTCACTTGATTGGCCATGAAGGAGAAGGATCTTTGTTTTACATCTTGAAAAAAATGGGTGGGTGTTGAGCTTCCTTTCCATGCCCCTACTCGGCTACTCCCCCTCACTGATTTGCTGATTATGAAAATTTGTCAGTATATATCTGTTCTGTACTTACCCCTCCCTCTCAGCCCCCAACCACGTTGAAAGAATATTGTATGATAAACTGATACTCTTATCATCTGTTAAGTTTTCTGCCTTATGGTAATATTTTAAAACTTCTCTATTTTGTATTGGGCCATAATATGAAGTGTTGGGATGTGTCATTATTTAGTCATTGCATTATCTATTAATTTACTTTCAGATATAGTAGGATTTTGATCTACTTAGTACGAAATAAAATTTTACATTCTAATATAGTATTCCCTCCCTTCCATAGTAGTGGTGACATTTCTTTCCGGCACGGAGATTAAGAAAAAGATGTGTAATGTAATAAATAAAAAGTTAATAAAGTAAAAGAGAGGAAAAAGTAGAGATAATAAAGTAAGAGAGAGGGAAAAGTAAGAGTGAGAAAATGTGTTACTACTTTTTACTAAAAAAGGAAATGACTCTACTACTATGGAACGGAGGGAGTATAGTGTAAAGAGGAAATTGGGTACTCAAATTCATACTCAGGTTATATTGATTAGTTCATTCGAATTTATGCAGGTTGGGCTACAAGTTTATCCGCTGGTGAATCAGATTGGACTTGTGAGTTTTCTTTCTTCAAAGTCAGCATTGATCTCACAGATGCTGGCCAAGGTAAATTTTTCTTTCTTCTGATTTTACTTTCACTTTATGGGCATGAGGCCTCAGGGTGATGGAGGGGCACCATTGATCAACTTTTTATATCATTCTAAATAATTAATATATATGATTTTGTTTTTTTTGATAATCACAGAGAAGTTTGAGGAAATTGTGGCACTATTGTTTAAATACATTCACCTTCTCCAGAACTCTGGACCCTGTGAACGGATTTTTGATGAGGTATAGTTAATGACACTATTAATGCTTGCAGACAAAATATATGGCATAGTCCCACAAAAAAATTGGCAGAAAAATTATTGTTGCATTACACACAATTATGTTATTGGATGTAAACACTTGGAGATTGGTGAGTTGCATATAATTAGAACTGCATCCAACTCAGTAGTGAATGTAACAAATTATATTAAAAGTTCCATCGGGTTTTCTTTGGAGAACTTCATATTTTTGTGGCTTATAGAAATAAGTCCCTTTGGAAGTATTCATCTTTTAGATAATTAGTAGTCTTCATATATTTTAACTAAAAGTGAGATGCAGACCTGAAATTTGCCTAACTTTGATACTGCCGGCCCTTTATTCATAGCTGCTTTGTTATCTATGAGAGCATTTAGTAGTTTTCAGCATTAAATATTGAAGGCATTAAGAGTGTGCTTATATTAATTTCCATGTCCAGTTGGAAATTTTAACTCTTTCATCTTTGTTTACTAATGAAGCTTGCAGCCATTTGTGAGACTTCCTTTCACTATCAAGATAAGATTCGACCAATTGATTATGTGGTCAATGTTGCAATGAATATGCAGGTAACTGGTTCTATCTTTATATGTTCACGACAAGCTCTTATGCTGAAGTAATTTCGTGGTCAAGTATTATTTCACTTCTGATGGTTCTTGCTTATTTCTGTTAAATCTGTTTTAGTTTTATCCTCCAAAAGATTGGCTGGTTGGATCATCTTTGCCTACAAAGTTCAATGCTGAGGTCATTCAGTCAGCATTGAAAGAGCTGAGTCCATTCAATGTGAGGTCCGTTTCACAAGTTACAAGCACCAATATGACTGACCAAAAGATTGGCTGGTTGGATCATCTTCTGATTGTTGTTTTTTTTATTACAAGCACCAATATGACTGACCAAATTGTTATTGCTACTTGCTAGTAGCAGATACCATATAGTCATCCTATTCTCACTGACCCAAATGTTATGTAAAAAAAACAAAAGAAGCGAAAATGAAGACAATGGTTTGCAATTTTTATTCATATTTCTTTGCCAGATTCAACTTTCAAGTTGACTTGGAATAACAAGTTGATAACTGGTTGTTTCATAGTGGTTCCCATTTTAATTGTTTGCATCATTCATTTGTTGTTTGATTTTATAATGTCTGTTCCACAGAATTTTTTGGGAGTCCACAAAATTTGAGGGACTTACAGATTCAAAAGAGCCTTGGTATGGTACAGCTTATTCTGTTGAGCGATTAACTGGCTCTAAGATTGAGGTTGACCTTCCTTCTTCTTTAATGCCGAAAAAAACTTTTCTACCTACTTAAATATCTATAGGGTACTCCACTTCAGATATTCTAATGTGTTTGTTGACTTGTAGCAATGGGCTGATAAAGCTCCTGGTGAAGGTTTGCATCTACCTGTCGAAAATGTGTTTATTCCTACAGATCTATCCCTTAAGACTGGTTCAGAGCAAGTAAGTTTTTGCATTCTACTTAGCTCAAACAGTGCCATGTATCCTTTGGTTGCTAGACTCATAACAAGATCCTTTTTGTTGGTGGCTTATTGACCTTTGATATCAGATGAAATTACCAGTTTTGTTGAGGAAGACGCCTTACTCAAGGTTGTGGTACAAACCTGATACAGCATTTTCAACTCCAAAAGCATATGTTAAGATAGATTTCAATTGTCCTCTTTCTGGGAGTTCTCCTGAATCAGAAGTTCTCACCGAAATATTTACACGTTTGCTGATGGACTACTTAAATGAATATGGTACTTTTCTCATGGTTAAGATGTATAATATGCAATATTGTTTGGTCATGGCATCCACTAATTATTTCACCTGCTTGATATTGTCTTACATCTAGTCATTTTAAATTATGACGTCTCACCTTATGTTTTTCTTATTCCGAACTAAGTCATGAAAACCGTGCTTTCTCTGTTTTTTTTCTTATTCCAGCATACGATGCCCAAGTTGCTGGTCTATATTATTCAGTTAGCAACACTGAATCTGGTTTCCAGGTACTCTGCTGTTTCTTGATACACTCTTCTTTAAAAGAGAATCCGGTCATTCTTACACATTACTATTATAACATCTCTCTTAAAGGTCACTGTAGTTGGATATAACCACAAGCTGACGATCTTACTGGAGACAGTAATACAACGGATTGCGAATTTTGAAGTTAAACTTGACAGATTTTCTGTAATTAAGGTACACAGACTGTGTTCTTAACTTAGTTGTGTTAGCTCAGATCTCCACGGTTCAGTTCATCATGTCACCTCCAGAATAATGCTATCCTTACCATAATGAATAGAAACTAATATTTGCATCTAAAAGCTGTTTGATTTATCATATTTTCCTCTTTGGGTTTCTGTTATGCTTGTACGCAGGAATTGGTCACAAAAGACTATCAGAATATGAAGTTTCAACAGCCATATCAGCAAGCCATGAACTACTGTTCATTGATACTAGAAGACCAAACATGGCCTTGGACTGAGAAAGTTGAAGTTTTACCTCACCTTGAAGTCGAGCATCTTGTGAAATTTTATCCTTTAATGATATCAAGGATCTTCTTGGAGTGCTTTGCTGCAGGTTCTGATTCCTCTCATTGTTTCCTCATATTTGCCAGATTTTTCTACTCTTTGGCTAATGTCTATATCATTTTCACTGTTTCATTGTCATCTAAACGTAGGAAATCTTGAGCCAAAAGAAGCAGAGTCCATGATCCACCATATAGAAGATGTGTTCTTTAAGAGTACCAAGCCCATATCCAAGCCTCTCTTTGGATCTCAGTACATGACAAATAGAGTTGTGAAGCTTGAAAGGGGAATAAATTACTTCTACAGCGGGGAAGGCCTAAATCCTAGTGACGAGAATTCTGCACTTGTCCACTACATTCAGGTACAAAGTAAAATTGAGAACATTTGTTGGAACCATACCAATTAATATTACAAGTCTTTGATAGTGATATGCGTGTATTGTATCTTTATTCATTTTTCATCAAATACGGTGTTAAAAGGCAAGAACCGAACCCCTCGACCCAAGCCAAATCAATTTAGCTAAATGTCATCTGTTAAGGCACGATTGTTGAACATTACTGCTTTTGTATCATGTAGGTGCACCAGGATGATTTCAAGCTAAATGTCACTCTCCAACTTTTTGCGGTGATAGCAAAGCAACCTGCATTTCACCAGCTTAGATCAGTTGAGCAGCTTGGATATATTACAGTGCTTATGCAGAGGTAGGAATACGACTCTTGCAATCTATATTCTTCCATTTGTGCCATGTGATTTTTGTCTCACATTTTATGTACTATAGGAATGACTCTGGTGTCCGAGGTGTACAATTCATTATCCAATCAAATGTCAAGGTATAGATTGCATCGTTTGTGTATATAGTTTATACTCGTTACATTTACAATGTTTACCTGTTCTTGTAGTTACTATTTATCACTCACCCATCATTGTGTTTGATAGGGTCCTGGTCAAATTGATCTGAGAGTAGAGTCATTTCTCAAGATGTTTGAAACTAAGCTCTATGAAATGCCTAACGACGAATTTAAGGTCCCATGTTAATCTTTCCTGGAAACTACATTATGAACAACTTATTTCTCTTACGTCTGCTTTGAGGAGCTACTTGATATTCACATATAGTCTTCTCCATTGACACAGAGCAACGTTAATGCACTTATCGAAATGAAGCTGGAGAAGCACAAAAACCTACAAGAGGAATCTACATTCTACTGGCGAGAAGTATTTGACGGAACCTTCAAATTTGACAGGAGAGAATGCGAGGTACTGAATTTAGTTTACTCATGCAATCGTGGATTTCATATCTCGTAGTTTAGAGGCTTTTGTAATTTGTATTCCCACCTTGAACCCTGCTTTTTAATCTGAATAACTCAGAAATTTTGTAACCTGCTCGCTATCTCTTAAGCAAGTGCTCCTAGCATGAGTTGCCAAATATTTTGTCTGATGAAACCACATTTGATGAAACAGGTAGCAGCACTAAAGCAAATAACTCAAAAGGACTTGATAGATTTCTTCAACGAGTACATTAAAGTCGGTGCTCCTCTCAAGAAGGGGTTGAGCGTACGTGTATATGGGAGCGCACATGCTTCAGAGTACAAGACAGACAATTCCCAACCTCCTGTATCCTACGTTCCAATAGAAGATATCTTTAGTTTTAGAAGATCACGACCTCTGTATGGCTCGTTCAAAGGAGGCTTCGGTCACTTGAAGCTGTAAAGATAGCAAAACTCTGTTCAGGATCAGAAGAGAACCCTTGCCAGAGTGGTTTTCTTCAGAATAGAGCATTCGTCTTCAGATTACCTCAAAGATTATATTACATTTTCCTTTGATATATAGACGTCTCTTTGAATTTTTCTTAATGAGCAAAATAATTGATAGGGCATCAACCATTTGTAGTATAACCATATTGTTGAATAGTAGAGGCACCGATAACTTAAAAACTCGGTTTCTTTTCTCCCAGTTTTCTTGTTTGGTTTATTGAACTATAGACAGATGTTTTTTCCAACTACAGCTTGTGTTTGGCTTAAGAAAAAGGAAAAAACATTTTTCATTGCTAGATTATATTTTTGCAGAAACTACTGATTTAGTATGCACAGAGCTAAAGAACACATGACTCTGATTGATTCTTGGCTTGGGTTCGGTAGTGGTGGTGGAGCTGCCGCTGGTGTTGGTCATCAGTGGCGGCGAATTGTGGTGGAGGAGCCGCTGGTGTTGGTCATCAGTGGCGGCGAATTGTGGTGGAGGAGCTGCTGGTGTTGGCTGGCCGGAGGCGGAGGGTGGTAGTACATCCGAGCGGTTTGAGGGCAGTGAGAATGAAACCATGTTTGCACTCAAGGAATATCCTCACACAATCTCTTCTTATTGTTTGTCTTGAACAAAGTTATAGTTGTGGACAATTAGTTTGACGGAATCTCTTAAAACCCTTGTACTCCACCATCTTGAATGGTAGCTCGTTGAGGATGATCATCTCTCTCAGTGCAAGTCTGCTCGCCTTTTGATCAAACATCTAACTAGTCAAAGATGAGTTGCCACACGTTTCATCTACGACATAGTTCAACACAGTTTGACCTTTATTGTTGCCTTCCACTTCTGTCAACTTCTTCAAAGGAAAAAAAAAGTACTCCTTCTGTCCCGAGGAAGATGACCCTGATGACCCCTTCCTTGGGCAGCACTGGATTTTATGCAACTTTATTTTGTGTGTTAAATGAAAAGAGTAAAGTAAAAGAGAAGGAATAAAGTAGAGATAAAATGTGTTTCCATTTTTAGTAATGGATTATCTTGGTTGGTACAAACCAAAAATGAAAGTGAGTAATCTTTAGTGGGACGGAGGGAGTATGATTTTTTAAACCATTAGTTCCACAGCAATGTGGATCAGCTGCAATTAAAGTGCCACATCGTTTGCACTTTCCTTTTAGCATCTCAATAGGAGATTGCCTGGTACAACTTTCACTCGAATGTAATACTTCCAATGAACAGATATTGGATCCTTTATTTTCTCAAATTTTCTATTCTTTGAGTGTGATTCCTCTTCCATATCCTTTAATATGAAAACATTTCCAACTCTTGGTCATTTAGATTGATGTTGCTATCTTGGCAATTTAGATTGATGTTGCTATCTTGCGTGTTCAAAGGTGATTGAGATATGATCGGTGAGTTTCCACTTTGAGTTTGAGACATCCTAGAAGTAAGAAGTTACACTTATCAAGATATCAAATCTATATCTATATATTGTAATAAAGTCTAAAACAAGGGAACAATCATACTACATTCATCAAATACAAGTTGTAAACAGCCACAAATTTGAGCCGAAAACCCCTTCCAAAACAGGACAAAAATAGCGACAAGTAACAAGTTGCTTCATCAAATACATTAGTTTTATATTCTCTTCATCCCCCATTAATTGTCCATTTTTGTTCTTTTCGTCTGTCCTCCATTAATTGTTCACTTTCACTTTTTACCATAAATGATAAGTAAGTCCTACATTTCACTAATTCATTTCATTCACATTTTATTATAAAACTAATATAAAATAGAATCCCATTAGACTAACTTTTTCAACTCACTTTCCTTTATATTTCTTAAAATCAGTGCCAGAACCAAAGTGGACAACATTACAGGACGAAGGGAGTAATAAAATATGAGTGGAATGAGGTTAGTGGAATGTGAGATCTATTACCATTTATGGATGAGTGAACAAGGATTTCTAACATGGGACGGAAGGAGTAATAAGAAGTACTTCCTCTGTCTTGCCATAAATGAGACGTTTCTTTTAGGCACATAATTTAATGAAGTTATATTTTAAAAGGGTGAAGAGAGAGTCAAGTATAGAAGTGAAAAGATAGAAAAGTAAGAGAAAAATATTATCTTTAACAAAAAAAAAGAAATGACTTATTTTAGGTCGAGACAAAGAATATGATTCGCTTGTGATAGAACAAAGGTAATATACAAAGGAATGAAAATGTAAACAACACAGAAATAAAGGAGCATAACAAATGTTTCATTTTGTTAAGGATGAAGTTCCTTAACTCGTAGATTTTGCGTCGAACGTCGCGGGAGCTTTTGCCCGTCGATCAATCCTGTGTCAAAATTATGATTTTGTGCGTTTTGCACGTTTGAAAGGAAAGAGAGTAAGAGAAAATAAAATAGAAGAATAATTGATATTTCTTGAATGATTGAACTAAAGAACAATGTCCACTATTTATAATAATGGATACTAACTTAATGAGCCAGACAAAAGATATGAAAAAGATATGCAAATCTATAATTAACTAACTAAATAATAATAATAATCGTATCAACTCCCCCACGGTTGAAATCCACCTTGTCCCCAAGGTGGGCACCATGAAGCAACAATGAGTGTCGAGGAATCCTCCTGGGTCAAACATACACCGAATAGTTGAGCGGCTCCCTGCATCAATGCATCCATGAATGCTCAAGCATAGAGTGTCATTTTGCAGAGGAATCAACCGGGCATCGGCGTCAAGGAAAGTTGATCGATAATTAATACTTGTAACATCACCAACATGCCAAACCATATATACACAGACAATTACCTTCTTCATATCCTCAATGGAACCATCTTCGTCCTCTTTCAACAAAAAAGAATCAATCTTGTTGCTCAACATTGTAATATCCAACCTGTTATGCTCTACCACATGTATAGGTTCTCGGCAAGTAAAAACAACATTACATGGATCATCTATGTCATCTTTACTACCATAAATTGGTCCACTAACATCAACACTAGAATGAATAACATCGTTTTCCTCTTCATCATTATCAACGACAATTAATTCCATGGAGTCATACCTGAAATTGGAGTCGCACGACAGAGATATTGTGGCTGGTGGAGGCGGGATAGCACCAACAACAGGCAGCGAGCTTCTAGATGGATCGTGATGGAGATCAGCTGGGGCGGCGGCGGTCATCTGTGGTAGGGGACACGATACTGGCTCCGTGTACATGACACTGGCTATAGGGTCTGGTGGAGGTTGTGTCGCGGCGTGTGGATCGCCCATGCAGCGTTTGTTTGCATCCATCCGAGACGTCAATTGCTTGACAGTTGCAGTCAAGTGCTCAAGCTGTGAAACCAAGGCATCCAACTGTAGGTTTGGTTCCAAATTCGGAGTCACCGGATCACGTGCCATGCCGAGAGGCTCTGAACCCGGATATGGCGGTGGTTTCGGCAAATCGAAGCCCGTATAGGGCGGCTGCGCAGGCAGCTGGTCAACTGCCCGTTGCTGTTACGCTCCTAGTTGGTAGTATGGATTCATGGTCTGCTCGTCAATATTAGGATTCGAATGCTGAGGCGGTTGATAAGGCTGAGAGTATCCCTGCTGCGTGCACAACCTTGGCGGGACCCAACAAGAGGGCGGTGGTGGCAAGTACAAATCTGGCTCGTAGGAAGATGGTTGCTGATACGCAGTTTCCTCGCGCAGCCATGGCGGGTCCCAGGAAGTGGGTTGACGGGCTTGGTAGGGATGGTGTTGTGGGTGGAGTCTCCCATCCTGTGGATATGGATATGATGGTTGTTGATCTAACGCTCTGTTCGGATGGAGCAGGGGTTGAGATACGGGCTGCCATAGGTGGTAATCCGTCTGCCGGAGTTGATATCTGGTGTAGCCGTACGACATGTAGACAGCGATTCGGAGGAAGAGCTCATGATGAAAGCACCAATTGTTAAGGATGAAGTTCCTTAATTCGTAGATTTTGCGTCGAACGTCGTGGGAGCTTTTGCCCGTCGATCAATCTGGCGTCAAAATTATGATATTGTGCGTTTTGCACGTTTGAAAGGAAAGAGAGTAAGAGAAAATAAAATAGAAGGATAATTGATGTTTCTTGAATGATTGAACTAAAGAACAATGTCCACTATTTATAATAGTGGATACTAATTTAATTAGCAAGACAAAAGATATGAAAAAGATATTCAAATCTATAATTAACTAACTAAATAATAATAATAATAATCGTATCACATTTCATATTTAAATATGTGTTTTGATCATAGTATGATCAGATGCACATCAGGGGATCCAATCCCGTGAGCAATTTGTTGTTACCGCAAATCAACACGCCGATCGGGCAATTGGGCATAATGCTACCCTACACATTCAAATATTAGTCATTTTTTTTAAATCTTATCTAAAATAGTCATTTTTTCATTTTAGAAAAAAAATACATTTCTTCTTTTTTATGTTATTCTCTCGCTCATTTTATTCTCTCTTTATTCCTATACTCTATTTTTTCTCATACTTACTATCTCTACTTAACTCTTTAAATATCAATTTCTTATATTTCATTTTATTCTCTCTTTATTCCTTTACTCTATTTTTTCTCGTACTTACTCTCTTTACTTAACTCTTTAAATATCAATTTCTTATATTTCATGTTCAAAAGAAGTGTCTCGCTTATAGCAGGATGAAAGGAGTGCATTTTCTTGGTACGTGTGTGTTTGCTATAAAATGGAATGGATGATCAAATACAACTCATAAGTTATACAAAGTACTCCGTATTTAACTAGTACTCCATCCGTCTCACTCTAAATGACATATTTTCCTTTTTGGGTGTCCCACTCTAAGATGACACATTTCTTTATCGTCACGGGATTTTAGGAGTTATTGGTTAATGTATTTAATTAGAGAGAGAAAATATGGGTGTAAAGTATTAAAATAAAGAGAGAAAGAAAGATGAATATTTTAATAAGAGTGGGGAAAAATGGTTGAGTGTATTAATTGGAGAGAGAAAGTTTTCAAAAAAGAAATGTGTCATCTTAGTTGGGACAAACTAAAAAGAAAAACGTGTCATCTTAAGTGGGACGGAGGGATAGTAATTGAATGGGTAGAAAAGTGTTCCTATTTGTAGAGACAATTATTTAGCACTTTTAAATACAACAAAAACGATTAGCATCATCTACCACAAATGTCACCCCCAACCCCTCTGACGTATATATTTATAATAAACATATACAAATTAAAGTAAAGAAATCACATATTAATCATTTCACCATCCAAATAATATAATTACAAAATCCATCATTTATTAGACTTATTTACAAATATTCTAAGTCCGCATATATAAATAAACATCAAATATCATAAACAATTTCAGATGCATATGCATATGCTTCTCTGCTCAATTTATTATTCTGTGACAAATCAAGTCTGGTATCTGCCCGGGATTCCATTGTATATGACCCGAAGGTCCCATTGCCTTTGTACATATATATATATGACCCGAAAGTCCATTGCCATTGTATATATGGCTCGTAGGTCCATTGTTGTAATACCCCGACTTTTTCTACCCTTTTTATTTGTTCTTGAAAGGAGGTCGTTTACGCATCTGAAAATTTTTAGCCTTTATTTCTTTGGTCGAGAGAAGTATTTCATTTTTTGGGCCTATAACAATTATTCTTTTCCTATCCCAATTTATTTATTCCCAAGCCCAATCCATTTTTGGAGAATCAAATATGAGACCAACCGTAAATATGATCAAATCTGCTCAAATCTCCCATTCAAATCTTTTTCCATGGATATATATATTCCATCGATTCCATATATTATATCATTCAATCGGTTTCCACAAAATCAGCCACTCCTTTTCAGTTGAGTAATTTTCGGCCATGACCTGCGTTTATATACTATCACTACAAGTCTTCCCATAACTGCAAGTTACCACTTTCATTCAACTCCAAATCCAATGAGAAACCGAGGGATAGAGAGCGATGGTAACCTTCACACCAATTCATGAAATCAATCTCCCCAAATCAGATATTATTGGGCGACGGGCGACGGAGAATGGAGAGACGGAAGGCGAAAGCAGCGCGGCGTTGACTCCGTGTTAGCGTCGGCGAGGCTGCTGAATGACGTGCTGGAGGAAGGCGGCGGCGGCTCGGTGCTGGCAGCAGCGACCACGTCTGCACGGCAGCACGATCTGCACCGTGACAGCAGCGACGAAGCTGTCGGCATACAGTGACAACAGCGGTGTGAGGAAGGCAGCGAAGGAGATGGGAGCGGCGACGGCGCTGCAATTTGGAGCGTGGGGCAGCGGCGACCGGAGAGACCAGGCTGGACGGAGGCGGGTGGCGGCGTTGTGCAGAAAAGAGGAAAATAGAGCAGCGACGGAGAGGCAGAGGTGCCCTGAATTGAGAGAAGGAGAGTAGAGATTTCAATTTTGTAAGTCTCCTGATTTTGATAAGAGAGAGAGAGAGATTGTTGTTCCAGATTTTTGAGAAGGAGAATGATTTGAAGAAGAAGACAATAAAAGGGGCTCGCTGTTTTTTTTTTTCAAAAGTGAGTAGACTCATTTTGATTTGGGCTAATGTACTAATTTTTTATTTGGGCCTAGAGTACATCAAATTAATAGTTAACGTGATGCACGCTTTTGAGGACGGAACGAAACACAAGATAAAGCTTTAAATGAACGAGGTAGGCTTTCGAACTAAAGTTTTATTGTGGGCTTTCTTTTTAAATAAGGGCAATGCCCTAAGTACATTTTTATGTGAACCGTATTTTTGTTTTTGAGGATGTGCCTATCTGATCGCCTAGTGGGGAGCGAGTCCCTACTAGAAGTTATGAGTTTAATAGAATTCGGGTTTGTCTAGGGAGCGAGTCCCTATTCAAGCTAGTGTACACAGAGGGGATCGTGCGCTAGCTTTCGAGTTGGCCGGTCCGGTGATCGAGAATGTGGCCACGTTCTCGTTTCACACATGAGGTTCAAATATGGTACGAGGAGACAGAAAAATGGGTTGCAACCATACTTTTGAGCGAGAAAATGTTTTGGGTGACTTGGTCTTTTATAAAACCCCGAGTTCACTTTTAAATGCTGACACAATATTTTATAAAATGTTTTCGGCATGAGTCCACTGAGTGCATCAAGTACTCAGCCCTGCATTTCTTTTTAAAAATGTGCAGGTTGAGCGTGACGGGCGCGGTGGGTGTTGAGCAAGGTCGTTGAAGAAATCTAAGTGTCTAAAGTGTGTCATATCTTCACACGTGGCATATTCCTTCTCTCAAATGCTTTCGCTAAGTAGTTGTCCTTCTTTTGAGTTCTTGTATCGTTGAGATAATATTCCTTTTTGAGTTGTTGATTGTTGATACACTCTGATTTTATTCGAGCTATTCCCATTTGTTTCGAGCTATGCTCGAGTTGTGTTGTTTTCCCCTTTCTTCCCCGCTTCTTTAACCCTCCCCTAGTCACGATCAACCGTGTTTTCTATCCTTAGAAAATGCGGGCTTGACAAAGTGGTATCACAACAATTTTTCTTTCCGCTCTGGACCCGAAAGTCTTTTTCAGTCTTAGTCTAGATTCGATTCGCTAGACTAAAATAAGGTTAAATTTGGAAGGCTCAACATCCCGCTTCGCCACGCTCAACCAAGGAAGAGGTAATATATTTTTTTTATGTGAAAATTTCTATGAGAAAGTTTCGGAGAAAGGACGACGAGAAAATTTTTTAGAATGGAAGAGAGAAAATTTTGATAAGAACGAGGAAGTAAAATCTTTTCGTGAGGGATTGGTTTTAAATTGAGAATAGTATTTTCTGATGTTTGAGAAAAGAGCAAGTTTTGAAGAGAAATTATGAGTTTGATATCCAGTTTGAGTTTTAAAGTATGAAAAAGTTTTTGCTTTGGGATGTTAAAGTGTTGTGTGTTATACTTGGTTATCTTTAAGTATGGATGATGATGAAGTATGTTGCTAACATAGAGTGCTTATGTTGTAGGCTAGATTAAATACGCGCGAACCGTAGTTTTAAGTTGAGATAATCTATCACTTTCCTGAGTGACGAAAACGAACGAGAATCTGAAAATTTGGGATGAACTCCTAATTTGTCAAGGCACGACGAGGCAAGGAGATCGAGATAGAGGATGGAGACCAATGGACAATGAAACTTTTTCTAATCTTGGAATGGCGCGAAACGTTGGAGCAAGCTTGATGTGTGAACTATTTTACTATTTCCTATGTTTTCCCTGAACAACAAGAACAAAAAGAATACGATGAAGATTTCAAGAAGTGGAAGATAGCAAAGAAGAAATGAAGTTCAACCGCAAAAGATGGTGCAAGACAAGGAGGGATGATGCGAAGTGCGCGATTTAATTTAATATAGTCTAACCTCGCGTAATTTATTAAAAGTGGCAGCGATGTGACTTTCAACTACAATGTAAGTAAACAATATGAGGAAGGTGCTTGGAAATTGGAAGACAAAATTATGGAGAAATTCTATATTTGAAGGACGTAAGCAAATTTCGGGACGAAATTTTTGTTAAGATGGATAGATTGTAATACCCCGACTTTTTCTACCCTTTTTATTTATTCTCGAAAGGAGGTCGTTTAAGCATTTTTTAGCCTTTATTTCTTTGGTCGAGAGAAGTATTTCATTTTTTTGGGCCTATAACAATTATTCTTTTCCTATCCCAATTTATTTATTCCCAAGCCCAATTCATTTTTGGAGAATCCAATATGAGACCAACCGTAGATATGCTCAAATCTGCTCAAATCTCCCATTCAAATCTTTTTCCATGGAGATATATATTCCATCGATTCCATATATTATATCATTCAATCAGTTTCCACAAAATCAGCCACTCCCTTTCAGTTGAGTAATTTTCGGCCATGACCTGCGTTTATATACTATCACTACAAGTCTTCCCATAACTGCAAGTTACTACTTTCATTCAACTCCAAATCCAATGAGAAACCGAGGGATAGAGAGCGATGGTAACCTTCACACCAATTCATGAAATCAATCTCCCCAAATCAGATATTATTGGGCGACGGGCGACGGAGAATGGAGAGACGGAAGGCGAAAACAGCGCGGCGTTGACTCCGTGTTAGCGTCGGCGAGGCTGCTGAACGACGTGCTGGAGGAAGGCGGCGGCGGCTCGGTGCTGGCATCAGCGACCACGTCTGCACGGCAGCACGATCTGCACCGTGACAGCAGCGACGAAGCTGTCGGCATACAGTGACAACAGCGGTGTGAGGAAGGCAGCGAAGGAGATGGGAGCGGCGACGGCGCTGCAATTTGGAGCGTGGGGCAGAAGCGACCGGAGAGACCAGGCTGGACGGAGGCGGGTGGCGGTGCTGTGCAGAAAAGAGGAAAATAGAGCAGTGACGGAGAGGCCGAGGTGCCCCGAATTGAGAGAAGGAGAGTAGAGATTTCAATTTTGTAAGTCTCCTGATTTTGATAAGAGAGAGAGATTGTTGTTCTAGATTTTTTAGAAGGAGAATGACAGAATGATTTGAAGAAGAAGACAATAAAAGGGGCTCGCTGTTTTTTTTTCCAAAAGTGTGTAGACTCATTTTGATTTGGGCTGCTGTACCATTTTTTTTTATTTGGGCTAATGTACTAATTTTTTATTTGGGCCTAGAGTACATCAAATTAATAGTTAACGTCATGCACGCTTTTGAAGACGGAACGAAACACAAGATAAAGCTTTAAACGAACGAGTTGGGCTTTCGAACTAAAGTTTTACTGTGAGCTTTCTTTTTAAATAAGGGCAATGCCCTAAGTATATTTTTATGTGAAATATATTGTGTCATGCCGTATTTTTGCTTTTGAGGATGTGCCTATCTGATCGCCTAGTGGGGAGCGAGTCCCTACTAGAAGTTATGAGTTTAATCGAATTCGGGTTTGTCTAGGGAGCGAGTCCCTATTCAAGCTAGTGTACACAGAGGGGATCGTGCGCTAGCTTTCGAGTTGGCCGGTCCGGTGATCGAGAATGTGGCCACGTTCTCGTTTCACACATGAGGTTCAGATATGGTACGAGGAGAGAGAAAAATGGGTTGCAACCATACTTTTGAGCGAGAAAATGTTTTGGGTGACTTGGTCTTTTATAAAACCCCGAGTTCACTTTTAAATGCTGACACAATATTTTATAAAATGTTTTCGGCATGAGTCCACTGAGTGCATCAAGTACTCAGCCCTACATTTCTTTTTAAAAATGTGCAGGTTGAGCGTGACGGGCGCGGTGGGTGTTGAGCAAGGTCGTTGAAGAAATCTAAGTGTCTAGAGTGTGTCATGTCTTCACACGTGGCATATTCCTTCTCTCAAATGCTTCCGCTAAGTAGTTGTCCTTCTTTAGAGTTCTTGTATCGTTGAGATAATATTCCTTTTTGAGTTGTTGATTGTTGATACACTATGATTTTATTCGGGCTATTCCCATTTGTTTCGAGCTATGGTAGAGTTGCGTTGTTTTCCCCCTTTCTTCCCCGCTTCTTTAACCCTCCTCTAGTCGCGATTAACCGTGTTTTCTATCCTTAGAAAATGTCGGCGTGACAATTGCCATTGTATATATGACCCGTAGGTCCATTGTCATCGTATATATGACCCGTAAGTCCATTGCATTGATATCAGACTCAAGGCAGGACTGTCACAGATCATCTTTAATCCAAATGATTCAAATAATTCTAATGTCATACAAAAATATTTCCATGCACCACTCATATATGTATTGCACCAAACATATATCCATATTATATTCCACAAAATAATTCGAAATAACACATAATTATATTAGGTTCACATTATACAATCCAAATATTCACTCCAAACTAACATTTAGCAATCAAATACGTAACGTATGTAAATTAAAAGTGATTTATACACCCATGATTACGAAATATGATCTAATTGTGCTTCTATTATGCCTCATTAGACAACTCTCAATCGTTGCTCTTTTAATTGTCTAACTCTCGGTGAACTTTTTACCTTTCCCCATTTTTTTACTTTTTCTAACCAAACTTTTCACATCTCTTTTTTTCTTATTCGTTTTAAGTCGGTAGCCGATTTATATATGTATTTTCCCAAATAATATAATGAGAACACTTGTTATTATACTTATCTAAAAATTACGCGTTACAAGCATAATTGGTTGACAGCTTTCCTTCTATTTCTATTTTAATGACTACATATCATATTTGCATATAGTTATTGTAGCATTTAATAATTAGTTATAGGAAGACTATTTATCTTTCTATTCTCATTCCATACGTACACATATGTAACAACTAACATGCTACTACATCACTATATATCATTTTTAAAGCTTCACTACATGTAATCATATGCTTAACAATATTTAACCTTACATGTCTATATTCAACTATAATAAAGATCCCGAATACATATATATGACTATATTGTTTAATTATTTTTTTTTATAATACTCTGATATGTATACAATGACAAGAAAATATATATTTATGCAAAAGATATATAATATGGGTTAGGGATGTTACAACAAATACAATCCCACAAATGTATAGCCATTTTATTTAGAGCATCTCCAATGGAGGCTAGCGGACCGGCTAGCCGATTCCCGGCGCTGGCCGGTCTGCTAGCCGAACCATTGTAGGCGGCGAGCGGAAAAACGGCGAGAATTTCGGCGAGCGCTGGCCGATGCGCTCGCCGATCGGCTGGCCGCCATTGTAGGCGGGCGATCGGCGAGCGATCGCCAGCACTTTTTTTTTTTAAACACTATATATACACGATTTGCACGTCATTTTCATTCGCACCGCTTGTTTTAAAGAGTTTTCTCTCTCACTTAATTTCTGTACAAGAGCAATAAAGCAAAATGGAGAACAACAACGAGTCTACTCCAGTGACGAGCGGGTCTCAAACTCCCACGGTACCCGTGGGTGGTGGATGGGGTCCGATGGCCGGGTACTACAACATGTACCCTTGGCAGCAGATGATGCCCGGGATTAGGGGTGGGTCGGTACGGTATACCGTACTGACCGTGCCATACCGCATACCGTACCGGAAAGTACGGTATGAAAAAATTCAATACCGATACCGTACCGAATTTTCGGTATACCGAAAATTCGGTATGATATTTTTTGATACTGGTTACCATACCGTTATTACGGTATACCGTACCGTGTTTCGGTATATCGTTTTTAACGGTATACCGTAATAACGGTATGGTAACGGTAACGGTATACCGAAAAAAACCTATTGTGTCCAAAATATTTAAAATAACAATTCAAATGTTCAACTATTTAAAAAAGCTCAAAACAATAAAACTTCGTCACAATCAAATCTTGTTCATAGCATTCAAATTAATAGGGTTTGTCCATTTGATTCTATTTTGAATAATAGAGAAGTTAGAGTACGTAAAAAGAGATACAATAATATAAATACTTAAGCATTAATCAAATCATATTATTATTTGTAAATGGGCGATGATTATGGCGTAGAAGACGGTGTCACTTTTCAATAAAAATATGTTACTTTATGGTACTTTGATTCATTTCATTCTTTTTCCCTTAATTTCGAATAACAATATAGCATTATAGTAACACATTGAGGTATCATGTGTCGTGTTGAATTAATATGGTTTTTCCTTTCTCAACATATATAAAACTTATCATTTATATGTAATCAATCGGATTCCCATTGGGTCACATAAGTCTAAAGAGTTAAGAAGAATAAGCTAAGCTATTAGTTGTGGAATCACAAATGATGTGATTGTCAAGACTTGTTGGAGTTGTCAAGAATCTATAGTTTTAGATTTTTTGGATGATAAAATGATACTTTTGCATCATAAAATGATAGTTTGAGGGGATAAAATGATAGTTTCAAATGATAAAATGATACTTTTGTTTTAAAATGATAGTTTTAGATTTTTTGGATGATAAAATGATACTTTTGCATCATAAAATGATAGTTTGAGGGGATAAAATGATAGTTTCAAATGATAACAAGATACTTTTGTTTAATAATGATAGTTTTAGATATTTTGGATGATAAAATGATACTTTTGCATCATAAAATGATAGTTTGAGGGGATAAAATGATAGTTTCAAATGATAACATGATACTTTTGTTTAATAATGATAGTTTTAGATATTTTGGAAGATAAATGATACTTTTGCATCATAAAATGATAGTTTGAGGGGATAAAATGACAGTTTCAAATGATAAAATGATACTTTTGATTTAAAATGATAGTTTAGATATTTTGGATGATAAAATGATACTTTTGCATCATAAAATGATAGTTTGAGGGGATAAAATGATAGTTTCAAATGATAAAATGATACTTTTGTTTTAAAATGATAGTTTAGATTTTTTGGATGATAAAATGATACTTTTGCATCATAAAATGATAGTTTGAGGGGATAAAATGATAGTTTCAAATGATAAAATGATACTTTTGTTTTAATATGATCACAACCCTATATATATATAAATATATATCGGTATACCGGTATACCACGGTATACCGGTATACCACGGTATACTTAATCTTCGGTATATACCGAATATTCGATATACCACGGTATACCGGTATACCGTGGATTCGGTATATACCGAAGTTTCAGTATACCGTGGATTCGGTATACCGCGGTATACCAAGGTATAGAAAAAATGATACCGTTACCGTACCGAAACACTGCGGTACGGTATCATACCGTACCAGAAACTTCGGTATACCGAAAAATCGGTATTTTCGATATTTTTCCGGTACGGTAAGTCCGGTATTACGGTATTTCGGTATAATTTCCCACCCCTACCCGGGATGGCAGCCGGGGGTATGATGCCGGGATGGCAGGGGATGCAGGGCGGGCAGGGGGTACCGGGGATGCAACCCAGGATGCAGATGATGCTGGGGTGGGCAGCCGGGATGCAGATGATGCCGAGGTGACAGCCGGGGATGCAGCCCGGGATGCAGGGGACGCCGGGGGGGACAATGTCTATCGCCCAGTCTTGATTTTTTTACTGCTTCTTCGCACACATCGACTCCATCGGAGACGCAGTTCACTGGGTGTGATACTTTCTCCTTAGAGGAGTTGGGGATAGATCTCGAGTATGCGGACACCCCCGTTCAAACTGGGGGAGTAGGGCGGGGTCGGGGCGCACCAAAGAAGATGAAGGGCAAGGGGAAGGGCAAAAGGGTGGCCGGCGAGTCGTCGCAGCCGGCTGATGACGACAGCCCGGCACAGAGGAAGTGGACAAATACGGAGAACGTCGCGCTGTCCAAGGCTTGGGTGAGTGTTTGCGATGATCCCTTCCATTCGAACAATCAGAGGATCGTCAACTTGTGGGCTAAAATATCAGCAGCCTACAAGGCATTTTTCCCGGAGGGGAGGCCACACAGCGAGGAGGAGTGCTGGAAGGGGTGGGACCAAATCAGGGCTGCGGTCTCCTGATTTTCGGGCTTGTACACCAACGTCCTCCGTATGCAGACCAGTGGCCAAACTGACGAGGACTGCAGGAGGATAGCGGAAAAAGCCTTCCCCGTGCCCGGGCTTTATAAGGAGTTCACCTACTGGAACTGCTATGAGGTGCTGATGGACTCCGAGAAGTTTCGGGCAGGTGTCGATGCTGGCTGGCCGAAGAAGCAGCGACTGAACTATGCCGGTGATTACAGTGGCAGCAGCGGCGGTTCCCACGACCTTCCCGAGGATGTTCAGGAGTTCCCGTCCCTACCATCGTTTACTCGTCGCACTCACCCGGTTGGTCAAAGGCGGGCGCAAAGGGTAGCGATGGGGGTCGCCCAGGGGTCCCAGGAGGTCCAGTCGGCATCCCCCCTGTTGGCAAGTCGCCAACCGAGCTCGCCTTCTTCGCGCGTCAACAAACGCGGGCTCAGATGCACAAGATCTTAGTTGAATGGAGGGGGGCAACTGACCCGTGGAGAAGAGGTTTCTTTACTCAATGCTCGAGAGTATGCAGGTCGATTTGGATGCCGCCTCGGCACAGTTGGGGGGCTCAGACGTGGGCTAAGATGCCGCAGATTTGGGGTCCCGGATAGCGGCGACAACGGCGGCGACGGCGATGAGTGAGGCGGAGGTGGGGGCTCGTGTGTGGAAGAGGGGTTTTTTTTAAAATTAATGTAATTTTTTTTAATTAATGTACTTTTTTTAAATTTTACTATTATTATTGAATTTTCCCATATCTGTGTCGTAAATTTAATTCCGTATTTTTGTGATTGTTAATTATTTGTTTTTTATAATTTTATTTATTGTGGCTAGCCTATTGCTTGTCCAGTTGCTTGTCCTGATAATATGACAGGAGGAGTTTTTAGTGCTGATTATATGACAGAATGAGTTTGTGGCTAGTTTATGGCTGACCTATTACCATCGGAGATGCTCTAAAGGGAGAAATATCAAATTTCTTAATCATACAAAAACATCTTTACCAATTTATCTGTACCAATTACTAATAAAGCTAGTCTGGATATACTTTTTCTTTCTCAAAGTTTGTGCATGAGCTGACATGATTTGACCCACCAGAATTATTTTTTAAATTTAGGTATGTTTTATTACTCCCCTAGTAACATTATGACTCACTTTTCTTTTTATATTGTCCAAATGAAGATGACTCATTACTAAAATTGGAAACACCTTTTATATCTACTTTATTCTCTCTCTCTTATTTTACTCTCTCCACTTAACACATAAAATAAAGCTGCATAAAATCTCGTGCTACTCAAGAAGGGGTCATCTTCCTTGGGATGGAGGGTGTACGTTGGAATGGAAATAAGGAGGGAATAAAATAGAATGATTGGAATGAAATAACAATTTGTTCTATTCTTGTGTTTGGGAAGCGCACAGAATCCAAAGAGAATTGAATTGTTATTCCTTAATTGATTTCATTCTTTTGCTTGGTAACTACAAATAATATACTCCCTCTGTTATCGTATAATTGAGTCATTTTTCCATTTCAGAAAGTTTCCTCATAGTTGAGTCATTTCCATATATAGTAACTTTTTTCTCTTTTTTACGTTACTCTCTCTTACTTTATTCGCTCTACTTTATTCACTTTTTACTTTATTCTTTCTACCTTTTACTCTTTCTTACTTTTTTTATCTATTTATTTAACACACTTAACATTTCTTTCTTAAATTCCGTGCCGAAAAGTTTCGCCTCAACTATGAGGGAACGGAGGGAGTACTCCCCTTGTCCCATCACAAGTAATCAACTTTCCATTTTTGGATTATCCCACTACAAGTGATTGATTTCCTCGTTTAGTGAAAAACAAAACTTTTTCTCTCTCTTACTTTATTTCATCTCTCTTATTTTATTTCATCTTTGTTACTTTATTCTCTCTTTATCTCTTTTTTTTTTCCTCTCTCATACTTTATTCACTCCACTTTAACTCAATAAATATAATTTCCTTAAATTGTGTGCCCAAAAAAAATCATTCACTTGTGGTGGGACGGAGAGAATATTATTTTTCTTGACTACAAATAATATAGGAATGAAATGAAAAAATTGTGTTTACACACACAATACACACGATGAACACATTGTGCATGCACACATGACACACATAAACACATACATACATAACTCGTTACATACACACCATGCACAAAACAGACACACACTACATGTAGTGTGTATGAGTGTGTCTATGCGTGTAAGTGTGTAACGTGTGTATTCCGAGTGTGTGTAGTGTGCGCGCGCCCGCGTGCGTGTAGTGTGGACAATGTGTATGTGTGCAGTGTGTGTGAATCAGTGTCTGTGCAGTATGTGAGTGTGTGATTTCAGTGTGTGTGACGTGAGTGTAGTGTGTGGGTGCGTAGTATGTATAGCGTTTGGAAAAAAGATTCAATTATTAACATTTTCAAATTTTTATTTTTATTATAATTTTAAAAATTATAAAAATATTGAGTCGGTATTGAAATGAAATATAATAGCATAACATAATTATGTTGTATAATTTTATAAAAAACTAAAATAAATAAAATCGATATTCGCATGAAAAATAGAATGATGATTTCTAAGAAAAAAAACAAGCAAAGGAATGGAATGAAAAAAAAAAACATTTTTCCCATTCCCATGATATCTTCTGTGGGCTCTGATGAAATTTCACTAAAGAAAAGCACTACAAGTATAACACAATATAGGCCAATACCAACCAACATCATTTGCAGCAAAGTGACTGCTATTCCACCAATGTTTAATTGCAAGTGAAATGAACCACCAAATAGCAGTTCCACCCTATTATTTCTTCTAAAAGTAAAAATTCTTTTTTTATTCAATATTTTTCTATGTGAAATGAGTTAGTGGAATGTGGGGTAAATTATCAGAAATAGTAAAAAGTAAGTGTGAATAGTATTGGCGGATGGATTAAAAGGAAACTACTGACAAGTAATGACGAATGGAGGGAGAAGTACCAATAGACTCCATCTGTTTCCTAAAAGTAAGAACTTTTGAAACGAAATGAGTTTTAATACTCCATCCGTCCCATGTTACTTGCATTGTTACTTTTCGGCTCGTCACAAACTCCTTACACTATTTATAGTTTAAGTTAGAATTAATGCATTTAATTAATATGTTAGTTTAAGTTAAGAGCTCATTTATTAAGTGATGTCTCATTACACTTAAAATTCTAATTTAATTACACTAAAAAATCAATCCCAAATTTATAACTTAAAATGAAAAGTGCAGGTAACATGAGACGGAGGGAGTACAAAATTGATAAAGTAAGAGAGATAGAAAGAAAAAACGTGTTACCGAAAAATGAGTTTCACTTCATAGAAAAAAAGTTTCCTATTGTTTTTATTTTTAGGAAATGTTCCAAAAAGAAAACAAATTCTATTTTTTAATGTGTAAATAAATATAAATTTAAAGACCGCGTCACGGATGACATGAACTCTAGACCTTTCGCTTCAGACATTAAACTCTATGTCGGTCGACTATCTCACACTGTAGACAGAAAAGAATTTCTACTGTCAGGAAAAAGAGGAAGTATAAAATTAATCCCGTTTAATTAACCCAACGAAAACTGAAAACTGTGTATGACCTATTTTTCGTGAAATGAGAGAGTAAGAGCATCCACTCGGGACGCGGCTAGCGTTCCGTCCCGGAGGGACGGTTCCGCCGCGGGACGCGTTGCAACGTTCGTCCCGTCCCGTAGCCCGTCCCCAGCCCGTCTCGTAGCCCGTATCAGCGAGACAAGGGACGCGCCGGCCCGTCACGCGCCCAGGCTACGTGGCGCTCCCCCGATGCATGCGTGACGCCCACTCGCTGGCCCCCGAGTGGGCGTCGTCACGGATGACGCAATAATTCATTTTTTTAAAAAAAAATCGATTTTTTAAAAAAAATTCAAATTTTAATAAAAAAAATTATTTTTCAAACGGTAATGTTACCGTTAATTTTTTATTTTCTTTTTTTTTTAATTTTTTTTATTTATTTACTCTATAAATAATCCTATTCCATACTCATTTCACACACAAACATACATCTATTCCTCTCAAATCCTCTCTATCACTCCAATTTTCATCTTAAACCAACTCAAACAAATGGATCCTTTTGAGCAAATGCGTCAATTAATGGAACAATCACTTGAAGAAGATCGACGACGAGAGGCGGAGGAAGCCGCGCCACCCCCACGACGCTCCCGGAAGTACATCAATCGGAACCGGGAGGAAGCCGCCGCACGGTTAGTACGCGACTACTTCTGCGATAACCCGATTTGGGGAGATACCTACTTCCGTCGCCGTTTCCGCATGAGTAAACCGCTATTTCTCCACATAGCGAATACTTTGGCGGCCCGGGAAGAGTTCTTCCGAGAAGGGTTCGACGTGGTCGGCCGTCCCAGCCACACGACGCTGCAGAAATGTACTGCAGCCATCCGTCAGCTTGCGACTGGATAAACGGCCGACATATTCGATGAATACCTCCACATCGGAGACACCACTGGGCGTATGTGCTTGCTCAACTTCTGCAGAGGCGTCCGGACAGCCTTCAGTGACGAATTTCTCTGGAGGCCAAGCACGGAAGATTGTCAGTTCCTCCTCAACCTGCACGAACAAGTGCACGGATTCCCCGGGATGCTTGGCAGTGTCGATTGCATGCACTGGCAATGGAAGAATTGCCCGGTGGCTTGGAGGGGGTCCTACACGAGCGGCCACAAAGGCACCCACCCAACCGTTGTACTCGAGGCCGTTGCCGACTACCGGCTTTGGATCTGGCACGCGTACTTCGGGGTCTCTGGCTCGAACAACGACGTAAACGTGCTCCACCAGTCCGATCTCTTTACCGAAGTTTTGGATGGTAAAGCGCCGGCCATCAACTTCGTCGCCAACAACCGGTTGTATAAAATGGGGTACTATCTCGCCGACAGCATCTACCCGAAGTGGCCGACCTTCGTGAAGATGTGCAGCAAGCCTGCGAACCCAAAGCAGGCTCTTTTTGCGCAGAAGCAGGAGGCTGCGCGCAAGGATGTGGAGAGGGCGTTCGGGGTTCTCCAAGCGCGCTTCAACATCATCAAAGCCCCGGCTCGTTCGTGGTTCATGGAGAGCATGGTCGACATCATGTATACGTGCATAATCTTGCACAACATGATTGTCCGAGACGAAGGACCCGATGCGGGAAATTGGTTCGACCCCGAATCCCCCGAAAGCTCAACCGCAAGTAGTCCGCCGCGAAGTGGAGCACATACGTCTATACAAGAACGGTTGGCTATTCGGGCAAGGAAAAGCGACTCTAGCGCCCACACCCAACTCCAAGAGAATCTAATTGAGCATATTTGGGAAAACTTTAGCGGAGAAGATTAAATTATGTCATTTTTATTTTTTCAGAATTTTAATTATGTCTTTTTTTCTTTTTTTTTTAAGTTTAAGTTGTAATGTTGTTTTAATTTTAATGAATTGTGTTTTTTAAATTTAACTGGGTTGTAAAAAAAATAAAAAATGAAATTGAATGAATAGTAATTAAGGGACGGAGCGTTGCAGGTTCCGTCCCTTAGTTAAGGGATGGAGAAAAAAAGGACAGTGTGGCCCTCAAATAGTAGTTAAGGGACGGTATAAAGATAGCATAGTGGATGGTCTAATATAACTAAAAATCTTTAAATTATTTACTCCAGTGATTGCAATCAAACCAAAGTCTTGGTCGTCGTCAACAATCTCTCTCCACACAGAAAATATATCAATCATTTACTCCAGTGATTGCAATCGACTGAATTTGCATGAGCGGATACGAAAAGCATGTCGATACCGGAAGATGAGATCATAATCAAGCCGCGCAATGATAAAAGAGACTATCGCAGGATTCTTCTCAAAAACAATCTCCAAGTTCTCCTCATCAGCGATGCCGAAACTGATAAAGTCATGAGTTGTCCTTTTTTTAGCAGTTTCGCGGAAATCTGAAATTGATTAGCTTGTTTCTCAATTTTGTCTTTTTTTTAATTGCAGTGTGCTGCTTCAATGGATGTTTGCGTTGGTTCCTTCAGTGATCCCGAGGGACTCGAAGGCCTCGCGCATTTTCTTGGTGAGCAAGTTTTTGGCTGCAAAGATGCCTCAATCTGAATGTTTTTGAGCTTAATTTTTGTAATGTCATTCGATTTTCGTTCTGTTGAAGTATTTGTAATCACTATTCAGTGGCTGGGGAACCTAAATATCCGCTAGAGTCGAGCCAAAAATAGCATATCTGCTCCCTCTGTGTGCAGAAATATACTAGTATTTTATTTAAATATATGTTAGTATAAAAGATTTTGTAGTCTAATGGTGTGATTTTTAGGCTTTCAACTAAGAGGTCTATGCTTCAATAATTTTGAATTAAGATGTTTCTTTCTCTTTTTATTCCTTTTACGAAGCTCATTAATAAATTAAAATATGACTTGTTTATGATTGTAAATTCTTAAATTTCTTGTAATATAATGAGGAGTGATAATTCCACCTTCTCCATTTCCTGGCTCTGGATCAACCAGTGTTTGTAATGCCTTTGCAAATATGATATGAGTCATTTGACGAATTGGATTCTGGTATTTCGGAGAGATTTTAGCAGGTTAAGTTATGCAATTTAGCATCTGGTTTTTTCCAAAAAAGAGAATTTTAAAGATCTAGTAGAATGTTAATTTGTTGATGCAAGGCGTTTGAAAACAGCTGACTTTTCATTTGATTCCTTACTTCATCCAATTGTATTGTGTAATTTTTTTTACCTGCGGATGTTTTTGAGTAATTAGTTTATGTATCACTGGTGTAACTCCAGATAATGGTTCTTTTATTACAGAGAATGTGCTTTTCTATGTTATCTATCCATGATGTATTTGCTGCAATTAATAGTTATGTTCTTCTACCATGTACAGTTCGTTAGACTTATATCTGACCGTAATGTGATTTTATCACAGAGCACATGCTTTTCTATTCTAGCGAAAAGTATCCTCAGGAGGACAGTTATTCAAAATACATCACTGAGGTATTTTTTTTCATGTAGCTTGACTGACCTTGTTTCATCTGGGACTAGACCATCACTATGATCCCACTATTTTCCCTTGTTGACTGATTCTTCCTTGTCTTAAACTTTTATCCTTTGTCTGGAAAAGTGCTGTTTCTAGTATGTCTAGCTGAAAAACAATACTACTACATCTTTAACTCGATTTACATTTGCAGCATGGAGGCAGTACAAATGCTTTCACAGCGTCTGAGAACACCAACTTCTACTTTGATGTCAACCCTGACTCCTTTGAAGAAGCCCTGGACAGGTAGAATTTATTGAATTTTCAGATGCCTTCTAAAAGAACATTCATTCTGTGGATGCATGACATAATTATGTTCTGTAATCTTTATTCAGATTTGCTCAGTTTTTCATAAAACCAACGATGTCGGCTGATGCGACTACAAGGGAAATAAAAGCAGTTGATTCTGGTCAGCATTTTATCCTGAAGTTTCTTGATTAATCCCTTTTTATGTTTCCTGATGACCTCGATTACCCTTATCCATTTTATCTCAGAGAACCAGAAAAATTTGCTATCTGATGGCTGGCGGATGCATCAGGTGCTTCTGTATTTGAATTTTGCTATCAAGTCTTTATAAGTTTTTCTAAATTTAATTTCAGGGATGCATTTATTAATAATTAATTGCTGCAATCAGGTACTGAATACAACTGACCAACTAGTATTTTAATTTGTTTCCTATTAATACAGCTTCAGAAACATTTAAGTGCGCAAGACCACCCGTACCACAAGTTCAATACAGGTTGGAATTATCATATTATAATCTCATGTTAATTCTATTTTGATCACTAAGCTTCATCACCCTATTTATTTGTTGTAGATAGAGATAATTATGTTCTACTAGTACATAACAGTATCCATCATTTATCTTGATCCTTAATGCATCTTTTTATCATCTATGCTCTTTTAATGTACATGCAGGAAATTGGGATACTTTGGAAGTCCGGCCAAAAGAAAAAAAATTGGACATTAGACAAGAGCTTCTAAAGTTCTATGAATACAATTATTCAGCCAATCTCATGCATCTTGTGATTTATACTAAAGGTAGCATATTGATAACTGTCACCTGGTTTATATGGTCTTGCCATGTTAAATATATGAACTTATGTAGTCGAATTTGTTTAGATGACCTCGATAAAAGTGAAAGCCTTGTCCGGAGCTATTTTGAGGATATCCAAAATACAAATAGAATCTTAATCCATTTCCCTGGCCAGCCTTGTAATTCAGAAAACCTTCAGGTACTGTTGGTGCATCTTTACTCTGTTACTTTAACCTAACCGGTGGCAAGGTTTCTTTTTCCTTTTTATAACAACCAAGTCCACGGGAAGATTATTTGGTATATGACAATGTTGTGCTCATTTTATATATTACACCTTCTAAGTGAAACCATTTATTTCCTTTATTATTTCTTGATAAAAATGTTCATCTCCACAAATTGCTACATAAACATATCCATATTTTAGTGCCTCTTGGGCACCTGTTCCCATTGAGATGAAAAAACTTGAAATGCTACCATGGTACCTTTACATGGTTATGCATACAAGATTAATGTCACAGTCTTTTCACTATGAATTTCTTTTGTTGAAAGACATGTTTAACTACTGAGCTAAGTTTGGTTATTCAATATAATAGTAATGATTCTACTTGGTAATAAAATAGATTATATTTCACTCTTTATCTCAGATTCTTGTAAAAGCCGTCCCAATCAAGCAAGGTCACAAGTTGAAATTTGTATGGCCAATAACACCTGGTATCCGTCGTTACAATGAAGGGCCGAGCAGGTATCTGGGTCACTTGATTGGCCATGAAGGAGAAGGATCTTTGTTTTACATCTTGAAAAAACGGGGTGGGTGTTGAGCTTCCTTTCCATTCCCCTACTCGGATACTCCCCCTCACTGATTTGCTGTTAAAAAATATTGTCAGTATATATCTGTTCTGTACTTACCCCTCTCTTTCAACCCCAACCATGTTGAAAGAATATTGTATGATAAACTGATACTCTTATCATCGGTTATGTTTTCTGCCTTATGGTAATAGTTTGAAACTTCTTTATTATGTATTGGGCCATAACATTAAGTGTTGGGATGTGTCATGATTTAGTCATTGCATTATCTGTTGGTTTACTTTCGATTTTGATCTACTTTGTAAGGAATAAAATTTTACTTTCTAAGATACAATGTAAAGAGGTCATTTGTTACTAAAATTCATACTCAGGCTGTATTGATTAGGTCATTTGAATTTTTTCAGGTTGGGCTACAAGTTTATCTGCTGGTGAATCAGATTGGACTTGTGAGTTTTCTTTCTTTAAAGTCAGCATTGATCTCACAGATGCTGGCCAAGGTAATTTTTCTCTCTTCGGATTTTACTTTCGCTTAATGTGGATGAAGTCTCAGGGTGATGGGGGGCACCATTGATCAACTTTTATATCATTCTTAATATATATGATTTTTTATTTTGTGTTAATCACAGAGAAGTTTGAGGATATTGTGGGACTATTGTTTAAATACATTCACCTTCTCCAGAATTCTGGAACTCAACAATGGATTTTTGATGAGGTATAGTTGATGACACTATTACTACTGCTTGTAAACAAAATATATGGCACAGTCCAACAAAACAAATTGCAGAAAAATTGTTGTTGCATTACGCACAATTGTGTTATTTGATGTAAGCACTTGGCGAGTGGTGAACTGCATATCATTAACACTGAATCCAACTCATCACATTGGTAGTGAAGGTAACAAATTATATCAAAAAGATCCGTCTAGAAATATTCATCTTTTAGACTATATCAAAATTGTTGTTGCATTGCACATATTATGTTATTTTGTTGTTATAGAAGTGAGATACAGACCTGAAATTTGTCTAAGTTTGAGACTGCCGGTCCTTTATCCTTAGCTGCTTCACTATCTATCAGATCTCAGTTTTTGGCATTCTAGAGGTCTGATTAAACATTGAAGGCAGTAAGAGCCTGCTTATATTAATTTCCATGTCCATGCTTCCTTTGTTTAATATATTCAAACTGTCAGTTGGAAATTTTAACTCTTTCATCTTTGTTTACTAATGAAGCTTGCAGCCATTTGCGAGACTTCCTTTCACTATAAAGATAAGATTCATCCAATTAATTATGTGGTTAATGTTGCAATGAATATGCAGGTAATTAGTTCTATCTTTATAAGTTTAGGACTAGCTTTCTATGCTGAAGTAATTTCACTTCTGATAGTTCTTGCTTGTTTTTGTTTAATCTCTTCAAGTTGTATCGTCCAAAAGATTGGCTGGTTGGATCATCTTTGCCTACAAAGTTTAATTCTGAAGTTATTCAGTCAGCATTGAAAGAGCTGAGTCCAGACAATGTGAGGTCTGTTTCACAAGTTACTTGGAGATTATTATCATTTTTTGTTTATTACAAGCACCAATATGATTGACGGAAATGTTATTGCTACTTGCTAACAACAGATAGTCAGCTTCAAGTTGACTCGGAACAACAAGTTGATAACTGGTGGTTTCATAGTGGTTCCCATTTTAATTGTTTGCGTCATTCATTTGTTGTTTGGTTTTATATCTGTTCCACAGAATTTTTTGGGAGTCCACAAAATTTGAGGGACTTAAAGATTCAAAAGAGCCTTGGTATGGTACAGCTTATTCTGTTGAGCGATTAACTGGCTCTAAGATTAAGGTTGACCTTCCTTCTTCTTTAATGCCGAAAAAAACTGTTCTCCCTACTTAACTAACTATGGGATACTCCACTTCAGATATTCTAATGTGTTTGTTGACTTGTAGCAATGGGCTGATAAAGCTCCTGGTGAAGGTTTGCATCTACCTGGCAAAAATGTGTTTATTCCTACAGATCTATCCCTTAAAACTGTCTCAGAGCAAGTAAGTTTTTGCATTCTACTTAGCTCAAACAGTGACATGTGTCCTTTGGTTGCTAGACTCATAACAAGATCCTTTTTGTTGGTGGTGTGTTGACCTTTGATATCAGATCAAATTACCAGTTTTGCTGAGGGAGACATCTTGCTCAAGGTTGTGGTACAAGCCAGATACATTTTCAACTCCGAAGGCATATGTTAAGATAGATTTCAACTGTCCCTTTTCTGGGAGTTCTCCCGAATCATCAATTCTCACCGAAATATTTACACGTTTGCTGATGGACTACTTAAATGAATATGGTAATTTTATCATGGTTAAGATGTATAATATGAAATAATGTCATCCACTAATTGTTTCACCTGCTTGATATGGCCTTACATCTAGTCATTTTTAATTATGATGTCTCTTATGTTTTTCTTCTTCCAAAATTAAGTCATGAAAACTGTTCTTTCTCTGTTTTTTTTCTTATTCCAGCATACTATGCACAGGTTGCTTGTCTATATTATTCTGTTAGCGACACTGACTATGGTTTCCAGGTACCCTGCTGTATCTTGATACACTCTTCTTCAAAAGAACCCAGTCATTCTTACCCATTACTTTTGTAACATCTCCCTTACAGGTCACTGTAGTTGGATATAATCACAAGCTGACGATCTTACTGGAGGAAGTAACACAACAGATTGCGAATTTTAAAGTTAAACCGGACAGATTTGCTGTAATTAAGGTACACACTTAACTTACTTGAGTTAGCTCAGATCTCCATTGTTTAGTTCATCATGTCGCCTCCAGAATAATGCTATCCTTATCATGACGAATAGTAACTAATATTTGCATCTAAAAGCTGTTTGATTTATCATATTTATCCTCTTTGGTTTCTGTTATACTTCTACGCAGGAATTGGTCACAAAAGAGTATCAGAATCTGAAATTTCAACAGCCATATCAGCAAGCCATGTACTACTGTTCATTGATACTACAAGACCAAACATGGCCTTGGACTGAGCTACTTGAAGTTTTACCTCACCTTGAAGTCGAGCATCTTGTGCAATTTCATCCTTTAATGATATCAAGGGTCTTCTTGGAGAGCTATGCTGCAGGTTCTGATTCCTCTCATTGTTTCCTCGTCTTTTTCCAGATTTTTCTACTCTTTGGGTAATGTCTCTATCATTTTCATTGTTGTCTAAATGTAGGAAATCTTGAGCCAAAAGAAACAGAGTCCATGATTCGGCATATAGAAGATGTGTTCTTTAAGAGTTCCAATCCCTTATCCAAGCCTCTCTTTGGTTCTCAGTACATGACAGATAGAGTTGTGAAGCTTGAGAGGGGAATAAGTTACTTCTACAGCACGAAAGGCCTAAATCCTAGTGACGAGAATTCTGCACTTGTCCACTACATTCAGGTACAAACTAAAATTTAGAAAAATTGTTGGAATCCAACCAATCAATATCTCAAGTCTTTGATTGTGATTTTCCTGTATTGTTTCTTTATTCATTTTTCGTCAGATACGGTGTTAAAAGGCAAGGACCAAACCCCTCGAAACAAGCCAAACCAATTTAGCTAAATGTCATCTGTTAAGGAACAATTTTTGAACATTACTGCTTTTGTAACATGTAGGTGCACCAGGATGATTTCAAGCTAAATGTCACTCTTCAACTTTTTGCTATGATTGCAAAGCAACCTGCATTTCACCAGCTTAGATCAGTTGAGCAGCTTGGTTATATTACAGTGCTTAAGCCGAGGTAGGAAAATGACTCTTGCATTCTATGTTCTTCCGTTTGTGCCATGTGATTTTTGTCTCACATTTTCCATACTGTAGGAATGACTCTGGTGTCCGAGGTGTACAAATCGTTATCCAATCAAGTGTCAAGGTATAGATTGCATCGTTTGCGTAAATATGTCCGTCTTACTCACAATATATATTTGTTCTTGTAGTTACTATTTATAACTCACCCATCATTGTGTTTGATAGGGTCCTGGTCAAATTGATCTGAGAGTAGAGTCATTTCTCAAGATGTTCGAAACTGAGCTTAATGAAATGCCTAGCGAAGAATTTAAGGTTTCGTGTTGTGTTAATCTTTCCTGGAAACTACTTCATTATGAAAAACTCATCTCTCTTACATTATGCTTTGAGGGAGCACCTTGATATTGACATATAATCTTCTCCATCGACCCAGAACCACGTTAATGCACTTATCAACATGAAGCTAGAGAAGCACAAAAACCTGCGAGAGGAATCTGGATTCTACTGGCGAGAAGTTTCTAACGGAACCTTCACATTTGACAGGATAGAACGCGAGGTATTGAATCTAGTTTACTATTTTTAGTAGTATATGAAATATTAGGACAATGAGGATTTCACAATGGCCAAATATTTTGGTTGATGATACCACCATATTTGATGAAACAGGTAGCAGCACTAAAGCAAATAACTCAAAAGGACTTGAAAGATTTCTTCAACGAGTACATTAAAGTCGGTGCTCCCCACAAGAAGGGGTTGAGCGTACGTGTATACGGGAGCAAACATACTTCAGAGTACGAAACAGACAACTCTAAACCTCCTGAATCTAGCGTCGTTCGAATAGAAGATATCTTTAGTTTCAGAAGATCACGGCCTCTGTATGGCTCGTTGAAAGGAGGCTTCGGTCACTTGAAGCATAAAATAAAGCAAAACTCTGTCCAGGATCACAAGTAGAACTCTTCTTGCCAGAACGGTTTTCTTGTGTTTTCTTGAAGCATTCAGAACTGTTGAAATTGGTTGAGGCGCCTCATAAACTCGGTTTCTTGTGTTTTCTTGTTTGGCTTATTGAACTATAGTAGGATGTTTTTCCAACTACAGTTTGTGTTTTGGCTCTGCAAACAAATAGGTAAAAGAAAAGAAAAACATCCTCCCTCCATCCCATAAAAATATATGCACTTTCTATTTTCGTCCGTCCCACAAAAATATGTGCATTCCATTCTTGGAAAGTTATATCAATTTAATAATGTAGGTTTCACTAACACTACTTTAACTACTATACTCCTCCTCTGTCTTACTTTCCCATACCATTATTCTCATGCCATATCCATTGCCCATATTTTTATGGGACGGAAGGAGTATTTCATTGCGGATCAGAACTAAAACCCTTATCTTTAGGTGGTATATGACAGTACACATGATTGTAATACACAGTTTGGAGGGGTTCAGGAGAAGTTATTTTTTTAAAATTAGGTGGAGTTCGTTTTGATTGTCACCTAAATTTCAGTTGTCTAATCAGTTATAATTTTATTATTTAAAAAATTTCAGAAAATTTTAAAATTCATATATTTGTATTAAAAAATAAAATTACCATAATCCCACTCTACCAAAACAGCTACCTAACAAGGAAATCCCATGCTTTCTATGAAAAGAAAATAAGTATATTGGGCCGAACCCATGATTTCGAAATTTGAAGCAAGAAGATTAATGGGCCGAACACATAATAAAACCCTTATCTAAAAAATGAAAATCATTCGCAGAAAAAAAATGGCTTGCAACTCAGCAAGCTGCGAGTCCGGTTGCTACAAAGACGACGAGAGGCCCGTGGCTGCCAACGGAAACGCCTCAAATCCAAGGCGCGGCGGTGTTAATGTTCCCGGAGTATGCCTCAAGTGCAAGATCAACCAAACCATCGCCGTTACTCACCCCGCCGTCGCTGGCAGTGCCGGAGAGGGCGGGAGGTTCTGCGCCGATTGCTTCCGTAGCAATTTGCTCGGGAAGTTTCGGTTCGCCGTTACCTCTAATGCGATGATCTCCCCTTCCGATAACATTCTCGTCGCCTTCTCTGGTGGTTCCGCCTCTAGGTATTTTATACTATGTATACCGTTATTGGTGCTTTTTTTGTGATTTCTGAGCTTAATTCCTGAAATTGATTCTCGTGTGGAGGTTATTGCTATATTGGATTTGGCTTTGGCTAATGAATGGAGGATTGAGATAGGGATTTCAACTTCATATTTTACTTCGATTTTGTTATTTGCTCGGTGAAATAATTGAACAATGTATGGATCGAGTTAAGCTCATAGAGTTGGATCAAGCTCTTAGCTAGTTAGTGTTTCCATTTGTTTTTGAGATAATCATTTCGATATTGGAATCATTCGTAGTTTCACATGTTTTAGTGAGTGCTACTTAGGGTTTAGGGTTATAGTTGTAGCTAGGCTTGTTCTTTCTTCTAATTTTAGTTTAGGATTTAAAAAAAAAATATTTTTGAAGATTGATTAGGTTATGTTCAGGGTGGCTCTTCAATTTGTTCATGAGATGCAACAAAAAGCACAGAAGAATTTTGATGCAAGTAGAGAACGGGAACGGGTATTACCAGTGTTTGGAGTTGGGGTCGCCTACATTGATGAAACTACCATGTGTGCAGAAGCATCTAGTGAATTTGGTGAAGCAGCGAATGAGGTGGAACTCATTGTGTCAAATCTAACTCCACCAACCAAACAGTTTCTTGCTATTCCTACGGAGAGTATCTATTCGCCCGAGTTGGCTGTTGGGAGAGACAGTTTGAAAAGGTTGGGTGATGTTGTCAGAGATCTCACTGGGAAAGAAGATCTCAATAAGCATCTGCGCATGTTGAGTTTGCAAAAGGTTTGACTCTATTACTTTGTTGATTTAATGCATTAAAACGATCAAGTGGAATTATTCTACAGTCAGTTATGTTTTGACCATGCAGGCTGCTTTCGACAATGGATATAATAAAATTGTCCTGGGGACGTGCACTTCCCGGATAGCTTGCCATGTTCTTGAAGCAACTGTCAAGGTCAGTCGGTCATACATGCCTACAGATAAAGGAAAAAAATCTTTCAATGTATGAAGCTATTTACATTCTTATTTTACCAGGGACAGGGTTTCTCGTTAGCTGCAGATATACAATACGTTGATGCAAGGTGGAAGGTGCCAGTGGTGCTTCCTCTTCGTGACTGTCTGTCCGAAGAATTGAATATGCTATGCAGTCTGGACAGGTGTGATGGAAATGTGATGGGATCTTCTCTTAATGTTTCATGACTAGTTGATTTCTTATTGATTGAAACTATTGCTTCATGATGATCTCTCTCATTGTTTTCTAGTTTAAAGACTGTAGAAGCATCTCAGCAACCTCGTGCTGGCATTAATGGATTGATATCGTCGTTTGTAAAACTATTGCAGGTAGGAACCACACGATATTCTCTTTTGTAGATTCTCTTTTGTTGAGGCTTTATGCCATTTCTTTTTTTACAGGAGGAGAATCCTTCACGTGAAAGTACAATTGTAAGGACAGCCGGGAAACTCACGCCTTTCTCTTTCAATAAAACTCCAGAAGTTGATGACCCCAACGAACGTTTGGCTACTAAGAGGAGGCAAAAGAAATACAACTTGAAGCCCGATAAATCTCAACCCCCGGAGTCATTTTGCCTCGTATGCAGTAGTCCACTTAAGAAATCCAACACTTCAGGCCTGAATGGGCTTGCCCTTGAGGAAACTAGTGCTGTGATTTATGCAGCTGCATGCTCGAGCTGCCAGTATCAGATCCTTCCAAAGGATACCTCATCTATGGAGCACTTTCTTTCTCTGCTTCCTCAGTCCATTACAACCCTGGCTAAGGATAGCAGTGACAGCCACATGTTTCTAAGGTGATATTTTTACTCCTAGGATTTTATTCTTTACATCTATTAACTAGTTCAGTTTTGCATTTTGAAATGAATACTTGCATTTGTCACATGTATGCATATGTTCTTATACATATGCTTGCCTTGTGGTTCACACAGGGAGCAAATACAAGATCTTCTGTTATCAGACAGTGATGACGGGACCTAAAGATGATGTTGGAGGATTTGGCCTTCACATTCCAACTGGGAAAGAACAAGACTCACCCACAGATGGAGGCAGGACTGGGGCGAGCTTAGGGAAGCTTTCAATTTTGGGCTCTGACTTAGTTCTACGGTTCTCAGAAAACAGGCTTATTTATTAAGCATTTTCGTACTCAAGATTGCATGATGGTATATGTTATACTGCTTGATTTTTGGAGGAAAATACAAAAAATTTGTATTTCTCATACACAATGCATAAATACTTCTTGACTGCTGCTTCAAAACGAAGAGAGTATAGATGTTGCAAACCTAGTGTTACTTGCTAGTATAATTGCATGATTGTGTTTTAAGAAATCATGTGATCTGTGGGCATATAATAAGCTTCATGCCAAGTTTGCCAACTTACCCCTTTGATGAAAGAATTCGAAGTATCTTTCTATTCACATTTGATGCCACCTACCTTTCTTTGCAGTCTAATTTGTTGATTAGGAAGCATAATGAATTGGAAAGCAATGCTTGTGTCACTCTCGTTACACATGGTTGACCTTTCATATATTATATAAATTCGCATATTTGCTGGACTGGACCTTTCATTGGCTATGGCTGTGACTTGTGTTGGTTTGGTAGTGATGGTGATGGTGATGGTGGTGGTCCTCATTTTACTTTCATCTTCCCCTTTATCCTGTGATAAGTGTGTATGTGCTTTGAAGTTCTGGTCTAGCCATCTTTGTCGTTCGTCTCCAACACGAGGAGCTCAAGAAAACATGCTAAGATTGCTCGTCTGGTGAGTTTTGTTGCATCTGCGACTTGGGTTTGAGTTTGTCGTCATTCTTGCTTGTAATGCAGGCTTAGTTTGCAGCAAGTTGTGGTGGACCTTAGTTGTATAAGTGAAACGTGATCGACCGAATAGAAAATTGTGGCAAATTTTTTTTGTTAATGTGTGGAGTACTATATAAAAAAAGTCATCTTAGTTTAATATACCAAAGGTCCAAACCTCATTACTATAGTATATAATAATGCGTATGACACAAGCCCTAAACGTTTAACCTGTAATTGTTTACATTTATTCCATAATTTGGTAATATGATTAGACATGACTCCTTATGATATATAGTTTGACAATTATAATATGTAGTTTGACATAAGATATTTTACATTTATCACGTAATTAAAATTTATTGTTTAATCAATTGTACAAAGTTATGAAAATATTATTATCAAAAGCAAATGCACGAGTGAAAGAAGTAAATCATATACTCCATATAAATTAAGTTTGAATATTTTGTGAATGGTATTGTTAGTCAAAATAAGTGTCAATTTTCCTATACTGAAGGTAGCATAAGATTTATCCACATCGTTACAGTAAGTTCTTTTCTATAACAGGATGCCTAGATAAACAGAAATTTCTAAGTTGAAAGTTGAGAAATTTTCAGAAAATAATAATTGGTGTGGTCAAAAGAAAGCATAATTTGCTGTTTATTTGTTGTTGGTTTGCACTGGAAATATCGTTTTCAGCCGGCCAAGCCAACCGAAATTCTCTCTGATTTTAATGTATTATTTTTTTAGATATATGGTAGTATGATATTAGATTAATTAAAAAATGAAAAGGTTAAGGATTGTGAAATGGGTTTAATTATGAACTACTATTTTCATTTCTATTTGAGAAATTTTTGACTCATTCTTTATTAATAATATTTTAATTATTTTTTTTATCTCTCTTACATTTTCATTTAGGGATTAAAACATATACTCCTTCAAAAGTTCAAGTTTTTAAGGGATGGATGGAGTAAAAAATATCAACCTCTTGTTTAATAAATCAAGTGAGATTACCTCTATTTCTTAATTACCTGATATCAGTTTCATTGTTACTTTTTGGGTTTAAAATATCCAAAACATAAGGGCGATCCTATATTCCACATTAAATACTCAAGAGTTCTAACCAAATCAAATGATCCCCATTTTATCTAAACTAGAAAATTAAAATTAAGATGAATTTGCCGTTATCATAAAAGGAAACAATTTGTGGTCGGAATTCATGAAAGTATTTAAGCAAAAAAAATATAAGTAAAACTCAAATACGAAGGATAGATTGATCAAGCATGGCATAGTAGAAATTGAGGATGATCGAAGTATCTTTTGAAATTAGGAGCCGGAGTCCATGGAGTATTTTTTTTCAGCTGCAAAATATCAAGTCAATTGTGGTACTGCTGTTACGATAGATGGAACATATCCATATGTCTCCCCAAGGACCTGATGGCATGTTTCCTCTCATGGTTGGGCACCCCTCTCCAAAAGGCTGATAAGAAGGTATGGATCTCTATGTTTTATATCATAGTTTGGTCGATCTGGATTATACGAAATAAAATGACTTTCCAAATGTTTTAGCCGGACTGAGAGACCGAAAAGAGAAGACTTTTTGGGGCATCTTACGGAGTGGAATAGAAGTGAGTGTCCAAACCTACTCCGCAACGGAGCTGTCGAGCAATCAAGTGAACAACATTAGATTTTTTGGGGTGAAGATTTATACCAGGCTTCTGTTCGTGATTTGATGTTGCATGTGTTTCTTAGGCTTTGTTGTTGGCTTTTCTTTTATCTTTTGTTTGGTTGAGATTGTGTTAGATTGTTGTTTTTTCTGTTTTAGTTGTTCGCGGTGTAGTTTTTGACCGTTTGTCTCGAACCTTTGCTCGACTCTTACCAACTTGACCTTTTTGATTAATAAAAAAATAATTGAAGAAAGCAGCTAACCAATAAACTTGAATTGTAAACCACTTTCTTATTAATTGGAATTGAAAATGACTTCCAAAAAAAATTAAAAATATTATTCTTTAGCATGTTAAATTTATGAGTCCATATATTTTCTTGGAAAAATATTTCAATAAAATATCTAGTAATTGCAAAATCTTGACGGTATCAATCATTGATATTTGATATAGGTGTCCCGTCAAACATTAGAAAAACATGAGATTTTGCTTAAAGATAAATATTAAGTGAAACTAATATAGGTAAGGTGTAGCTTTTATACATAGAAACTTTTTTAAAGGACTAGCTAGAAAGACAGATGTCTTCGATGAAAATATACTCATTCATGGTTCGTGTACTCAGCAATAAATTTACATATTTAATAATCAGAATTTGGTAAAAGAAAAAAATGCACGTAAATACACGTCAACTATACATTTTCTTAAAAGAAATTAATACTAATATTTTATACAAATAATAAATACATATAGTAATTTGTAAGAATGTGTGAAATACATAATCATATATACAGTTTTTTAGTAGTATTGATTTGTGTTTTTAAATATACTATCTTTTAAGATTAATGGGAGAAATTTTCTTTTCGTATTGAATGAATAATATGTTACAGAGACTACATATTTATAGGCTAGGTATTCTACATATATGGTAAACCTAAATTTACAATAATTGTTCTCTCTAATTTAGGCAAAATATATTCTCATATCAATAACATAATATTCTCCCGATATTATGCGATCTCATTCTAACACTCCCCCTCAAGCTAAGTGATGAGATTCCCAATGCTTAGCTTGCCTAGTCCTTCTCGAAATGACTTCGAATTTACTGCATTCGTCAATATATCTGCCAGTTGATCTTCGGACTTGACATAAGGCATTTCCACCACCTTTGCTTCGAGATTCTCCTTTATGAAGTGCCTATCTACTTCCACGTGCTTTGTTCTATCATGTTGTACCGGGTTTTCAGAGATACTGATAGCTGCTTTGTTGTCACAAAATAATCTACAAGGAAGGGCGGACCGGAGATCCAACTCGGTCATAAGTCTCCGCAGCCATAGCACCTCTGTCAGTCCACTCTTGATTCCCCGGAACTCTGCCTCTGCACTAGACATTGCTACTACATTTTGCTTCTTACTTCTCCATGTCACAAGGTTACCTCCTACAAAGGTAAAGTATCCGGCGGTAGTCCTTCGATCATTCGGATTCCCTGCCCAATCTGCATCAGTGAAACCGTGTATCTCCATGTGACCATGCTTCTCGAACATAAGTCCATGCTCGGCTGTTCCCTTCAGGTATTTGACAATTCTTAACACAGCTTCCCAATGCTCCTCTTGTGGTGAGTGCATAAACTGACTCACTACCCCAACCGCATATGCAATGTCTGGTCGTGTATGGGAGGGGTAGATGAGCTTACCGACTAGCCTCTGATATCTCCCCCTATCGGTCAATTTCGCGCCTTCCTTCATCTGCAATCCATGATTTTGTAACATAGGAGTATCTGCTGGTTTGCAATCAATCATTCCTATCTCGGCCAACAAGTCAAGTATATACTTCCTCTGATTTATGAAGATCCCTTTCTTTGACCTTAGCACCTCTATCCCCAAGAAGTACTTAAGGAGACCAAGATCCTTCATCTCAAACTCATGGAATAAGTTCTTCCTTAGTTCGGCTATCTCCTCCTCATCATTTCCAGTAATGATCATGTCGTCTACATATAATCAGACATGTGATCTTCCCCCCTGATGGGATACGAACTAAACAACTAAACAATAATTGCGAGCCCAATAGCAGTGACGGCCCATCAGCCCAAAACCCAAGAAAGAGTATCAGTTCGGCACAACCAAAGAGTTCGGTCACAGCCTATAGCTCGGTAGTATCAGTTCGGCACAACCAAAGAGTTCGGTCACAGCCTATAGCTCGGTAAAAGCCGACCAATCGAGCTCAACTCTCAGATCGGCAAAAGCTGATCGGCAAAGTTCAGCAGTTCGGTCTCAGTATTCGACCGAACAAGGAGATAGTGGACCCATGCAGGATCTCCACGACCGAACAAGGAGATAGTGGACCCATGCAGGATCTCCACGACCTCCATTACACCCACGATCTATTTAGTGGTATTAAGCAGTTATCAACCCCACTACCAGGGCTGCAAACCACGATCTTAGTTCGAATGTATAAATAGAACTTAGATCAGATAGACAGGGTTAAGCTCTCTAGATCCTGAATCTTATAGCAAATCAGTATTGTAATCTGTAAGCGAGACCAAGCAATACAAATTTGCCCTCTCTTCTTCCCGTGGACGTAGATTTACCTCAGTAAATCGAACCACGTAATTTTCCGTGTTGTGATCGTTTATTACTTGCATTTATTCCCATCAAAAATTCGCCACATCATCACTGGCGCCGTCTGTGGGAAACAGAGAACCAAAACTGTGATAAAAGCGAGTTTTTGATCCTTTTCCACCAAAAAATGCATACCAGATCACATAATACCCATACTTCCGTCCGTGATGAACGTGAGGAAGCTAGTCCAGCCCGTAGGTCTGGAAAACAGCCTCGGGAGAAATCTACCTCCAGTTCTCACGGTGAAAGAACAAACCACTCAAAAAGTCATCGCACCGAGCCTCCCCAGCAGCTCGCTTTGAATGAGGCTGTCAAGTTGTTCTTGGCTGAGAAGCAGGATGAGTTCTTAACATTCCTGCAAAAGAGCCAGAAGCCGGAGAAGAAAACGGCGGATTCTCCCTCCCCCTCCAGACATGAAAGTCACTACCGCAGTAGTGTCGTATCTTCCAGGAGAAAGAATCCTCACCACCGATATGTTCCTTCTCCTCCTTGTTACCGAAATCACAGGAGAACTCCATCTCCACCATACCGGAGAGATGTCGGATTCGCTATGTATGGAGCGCTGAAGACTCCATTTTCGGATGATATCACCAGAACTCCGTTGCCACAGAATTACCGAACTCCGTCAGTGACTTATGACGGGTTAGTGGATCCTCATGATTTCCTGGGACGCTATCAGTATAATATGGCGAACCAAGGTCTAAATGAGGTCCACATGTGCAAGCTGTTTCCCGAGCTGCTCATCGGGAACGCGAGAAGGTGGTTCGATAGCCTCCCCCAGGGCAGCATTAGATCTTACAGAGATCTGATGGATGCTTTTCATAGGAGGTTCTTCCAGAAAGCTGAAACCCGAATCACTTCGGCTCAGCTGCTTTCTATACGTCAAGGTCGCGATGAAAAGATTAGCGACTTCATGACAAGATTCCACAAGGAATGCCTACAAGTAGATGATCTCAATGATCTACTTGTCATTTCGGCATTCCAAAATGGAATTCTGCCAGGAGCTCTCTACAGAAAGCTCGTTGAATGCAGTCCGCAAACAGCTCAAGAGATGTGGGACATTGCAGACCAGTTTTCTCGTGCTGATGAGGCAGACCGTCGAAAACGGTCTTTAGACAGCTCTTCCAGAGGAGACAAGAGGAAGCCCGATCATAGCGATCAGGGACATCCTCGCCGAACTCCTTTTGAAAGAATTCAAAGGGCACCGGTACAAGACAGATTGGGACCACGTCTCAATCCTGAGAAACCACCCGCTCAGTTCGTACCATTGAACAAGTCGAGAGCGGAAATTTTCGAACTGCATTCTGATATGTTCGAAAAACCAAAGCGGATGACGAAATCAGCCACGCGCCGAAGTCAGGATAAATATTGCTCCTTCCATCAAGACCACGGTCACGATACCGAGGAGTGCCGAAATTTGGCAGCAGATATTGATGTTCTTGTGAAAGCAGGGACGTTAAAAAAATACCAAAGCAAGCCGCCGAAAAAGAATAAGAAACAGAGAAGTGCGAACTGCGCTCCTCAGGATCCTAAAAGGCAACAGGATCCCGAAGACGATGACGAGCCGCAATATGATGGAGTAATCCAGACTATTGACGCTCTCCCAGCCGGGAAGACTAAATCGTCTCTGAAATCAGAGCGCAGAGGCTTCAATCGAGAGGAGCCAACACATAAAAGGCTGAAGAAGGGGGAAGTAATTACATTTTCAGATGCAGATCCCGTCCCGGCCATTTCTCCTCATCAAGACGCTATTGTCATTCAAGCTGGAGTGGCAAACAAACTGATCCACAGAGTGTTTGTGGATACAGGAGCGTCAGTTAGCATTTTTTTTAAAGAATGTTTTGATAAACTGGAAGTGGATCCAGCTCGGCTCAGTCCGGCCCCACTTCCTCTGAAAAGTTTCGCCCAGGAGGACACCCGCCCTGAAGGTATTATCAGCCTTCCGATTACGGTAGGAAGAGCGCCTACGAGCTCCAGTACGGTGATCGAGTTTTTTGTGGTAAAAGCTCGATCCCCGTATAACATTATACTGGGAAGAGACTGGCTCAACACAGTTCGGGCCATTTGCTCTACTTATCACCTCACAATCAAGATCCCCACTAAAGGAGGGATAGCAGTCATCCGAGGTGATCAAAAGAGAGCAAAAGAATGTCTGCAGATTGCGCTTAAAAGTGCCGAACAATCAGATCGGCACCATCAAGCATAGCAATCACAGCAGCCGGAGTCAGAGGCAGGCGAAATGAACGAAGTCACACCGGAGCCGAACCCACGACCAGTTCAGTTATACGAAGACGATCCATCCAGAACGGTCAAGATCGGTTTCGCGGGAACACCTCTACTCCGGGAAAAGACCATCCAGCTCCTCAAAGAGTACAAAGATGTCTTTGCGTGGTCTCCGTTGGACATGACTGGAGTGTCTCCCGAGGTAATTACACGTCGGTTAAATATTGATCCTTCAGTCCGGCCTATAAAACAGAAGCAAAGACTCTTTGCGGCAGAAAGAAATCAAGTCATCCATGACGAAGTCCGCCAATTACTGAAAGCGGATGTATTATTTGAAGTAAAATATCCTTCTTGGGTGGCCAATCCTGTGATGATCAAGAAAAAAGAAGGAGGATGGCGGATGTGCATAGATTTTACGGATCTAAATAAGCACTGTCCTAAAGATTGCTACCCCCTTCCCAACATAGATAAAAAAGTAGAAGCTCTGATAGGCTTCGAAATTTTCTGTTTTCTTGATTTGTATAAAGGATACCACCAAGTTTTAATGGATGAGAATGATGCTTCAAAAACGGCTTTCATTACTGACTTCGGTATTTTTGCTTATAAAAAGATGTCATTTGGTTTAAAGAATGCCGGAGCCACATATCAAAGGATGGTAGATAAGCTATTTCGGCACCTGATCGGAAAAGAGGTTGAAGTATATGTTGACGACATAGTTGTTAAAAGCAGAAGCACTTCGGAGTACGAAAACAATCTCAAATCCACTCTCGACGTGCTCAAAAAAGCCAACCTCAAACTCAATCCCCAAAAATGCACCTTTTTGGTAGATTCGGGAAAATTTCTGGGTTGTTGGGTTTCAAAGGAAGGACTCAAGGCAAATCCCCTAAAGGTTCAAGTTGTTCAGAACATGGCAATGCCGAAGTCCATACATGATGTGCAAAGGCTAACTGGATGTCTAGCCGCACTGAATAGATTCCTTTCCCAAGCAGCCGAAAAGCAAATGCCGTTCTTCAATGTTTTGAAGAAGGCACCAAAGTTTGAGTGGGGAGCCGAACAGAAAAAGGCTTTTGACGAACTCAAAAGTTATTTAACCGAACTTCCTACTCTCTCTGCTCCAACAGATGCCGAAGTGATATTCTTATATTTAGCAGCATCAGATCAAACCATTAGCGCGGTGCTTGTACGAGAAGAAAGCCTAAAACAGCGTCCTATCTACTTTACAAGCCGAGCATTAAGAGGTCCCGAAACATGGTATCAACCTCTGGAAAAAATTGCTCTGGCATTAGTAAATGCAGCAAGGAGACTGCGGCCATATTTCTATGCTCACAAAGTATGCGTCTTAACCGATCTTCCACTTCGGCAAGTTTTGACTAAGCCCGAAGCATCGGGCAGAATTGCCAAGTGGGCCATAGAGTTGGGAGAACATTCAATAGAATATCTACCTCGGAAAGCCATCAAGGGACAAGCCTTGGCAGATTTTCTTGTAGAGGCAAAGTTCGATCAGGCAATCCCTATTATTGCCGAACAGAAAAATCCTACCAATGACGAACTAACACAGCCCCAGAAACCCGAAGTAGAGCCGCCGGACTGTTGGATTGGATTCGTAGATGGAGCTTCGAATAAGACAGGAAGTGGAGCTGGTATTCTACTTATCGCTCCCGACGGACACGAAGTAACTTATTCACTTCGGTTCTTATTCCCAGCCACTAATAACGAAGCCGAATACGAAGCCCTTCTTGCCGGACTTCAGTTAGCGCAACGTCTACTTGTCAAATCTCTCAAAATTCATTGTGATTCACAAGTCATAGTGAATCACATGCTGGGTACAAGTGAAGCCCGTGATGAAAGGATGAAAAAATACTTGGACAAAGCGCAAAGTATTAGCCGAAATTTCTCTTATTTTCGGATAATCCGCATTCCCAGAGCGGGAAATAGCCGAGCAGATACTTTAAGTAAGTTGGCCTCATATCCGAGCTCAAAGGTGGAGGAATTACCGCACAGAAGCATTGATGAAGCTGAAGTACACTCAGTAACCAGTTCACCAAACTGGATGACGCCAATATTAAAGTATCTAGATCAAGGACAACTGCCCGAGGATAAGAGAGAAGCAAGGAAAATCACATGCCGAGCACGTCGGTATGAACTTCATGAAGGAGTCCTATATAGAAAGTCCTACCTTCAACCGTTATTGCGATGTGTAGGACCAGAAGAGACGGATTACATCCTTAGAGAAGTTCATGAAGGATCTTGCGGTAGCCACATCGGAGCTAGAGCATTAGCTAAAAAAGTTCTGAGATGGGGATATTATTGGCCAACTTTGGTACAAGAAGCAGTACAGCTAGTCAAGAAATGTACGAAATGCCAAATCCATGCAAATATCCCAAGGACGCCGCAGACTGATCTATGTGCTATGCAAAGCCCTTGGCCTTTTATGCAATGGGGCATAGACATAGTAGGACCACTACCACAAGCTCCCCGGCAAATGAAATTCTTTATCGTTGCCGTGGATTACTTCACGAAGTGGGTGGAGGCTGAACCATTAGCTACAATAACAAGCTCAAAGGCATTAGATTTTGTCTGGAAGAACATAGTTTGCCGATTTGGCATACCCCATATCCTCATTTCAGATAATGGGACTCAGTTTACTGACAAAACATTTAAGAATTGGTGCCAAGAGTTGAATATTCAATAGCGGTTCACTTCGGTCTCTCACCCACAAGCAAACGGACAAACGGAAGTAACGAACCGTACTCTGGTGAAAGGGTTAAAAGCTCGGTTAGAACAAGCCAAAGGACAATGGGTAGAAAATCTTCCTCAAGTCCTATGGTCTTACCGAACTACACCAAAAACCTCCAACGGTGAAACTCCGTACAGTCTAGTGTACGGCGCTGAAGCCGTAATTCCGGTTGAGATCGGCATACCCAGCCCCCGAACCCTTAATTTCTCAACAGAACTGAATGGCGACGGACTGAGAGCCGAACTAGATCTTGCCGAAGAAAGAAGAGAATTGGCCTTCATAAAAGAAGCCAAGTACAAGGAGCAAGTAACCCGGTATTATAACCAAAGGGTGAAAAAGCTGCAGTTTCAAGTGGGAGATCTCGTATTGAGAAACAATGAAGTAAGCCGAGCAGAAAAGCTGGGCAAACTTGAACCCACATGGGAAGGTCCGTATCGGGTGTCAGAAGTCCTGGGAAAAGGGTCTTATAAATTAACCCACATGTCAGGAGAACAAGTACCCCGAACATGGCATATTTCCAACCTCAAGAAGTTCTATTTGTAAGAGACAAGGTCCGGTCAGTCAGTCTTGTGTCTAGTTCGGTCCTAGGGTTATGTGCTTTCATATTTTTTTTTGTTCTTGTGTCTAGTTCGGTCCTAGGGTTATGTGCGTTTTGTCTCTTATAAATGTTACTGACGTATATTGTTCCTTAAAGGCTGATTCCCTTTTTTTTGGATCATGTATTAAAGACAATTGTGAGTCCAAGCTTCTAAGGAAGATACAAGATTCCACAATTCAGCTTAAGAAACAAGCAATTCGTCTGAAACGAACTGCAATAAGCCGAAAACCACTTCGGTTAACTAGGGAAAGTCCAATCCAAGTGATAAAACTCGCCAAATAAGGACACTAACTAAGTCCGGTCAAAGAAGAGTTTACTTCATAAGACCGAGGACGAGTACAGGGAAAGTCCAATCCAAGCGATAAAACTCGCCAAATAAGGACACTAACTAAGTCCGGTCAAAGAAGAGTTTACTTCATAAGACCGAGGACGAGTACAATAAATGAAATAAAAAATCGCTGAACTGTAAATACGCAGTGATAGAAGCGAAATGAAAAAATTTCATTTACTAAGTCTTGTTGGGCATACAATTCCGCTGCCCTACGAGAATGCGTTACACCATTACAAAGGACTACTCTACTGTCTACGGTTGCTAAAGTTGAGCCACCTATCCAAAAAGTCCTCATGATGCTGAGTTCGGGCGTTCCGAGCAGTTGAAGAATCAGTAGGTGGACGAGATGCTCTGATCGACCTACCGCCTCTTCTCTGAGTCCGGGAAGTTCTAGCACCTCGGCGGCGAAGAGTCTCTTCACGAAGCATTCGCTGATCTTGCTCACTCATATTCACCACTCCTCTACGAACTTCAGGGCGTTCTTGTCTTGACGTTTCCGGTTGCTCCTGAGTCCGTTGATGACTTGGAGTACGTTCTTGTCTTGACGTTTCCGGTTGCTCCTGAGTCCGGTGCTGATTTGGAGTAGAAGTTTGAGTAAGTGGATCCGAGGTTTGAGTTGGAGCGTGAGCGTCTGTTAGCAGGAAACGGCTAAGGAATCTCTCGATCGCGGGACGCCGGGAAAGAATGATGTCGTACAGAGAAGCCAAGCGCCGCAATGATTTCACAACTTGTTGGCAAGCCGAGCTCTCCAGCACATTGTTCTTCCGGAGTACATGAAGCTTCTCCCACAGTTCATCAACTTGATTCTGAACTTCGGATATAGTCATTCCCCCGCGCCCGCTGATGAAGTCTTCATATGCAGTCCTCTCAGCGATGACAGTATTCAGCTCGGCCTCTAGATCTCTCCTTATGGACTCTAAGTCCTTATTGTTGGACTCCAGCTCCACTAAACGAGCCAAGAGTTCATCATACTTCATCTGGTCATCTATAGCTTTTTTCTCAGCTTCATTTAAAGCCGAAGAGTATAGCCGCTTCCAGTGAAGTACCTCCAGCTCCTTAGAGTAAAGAATACGAAGCAGCTATGTCAGTTCGGCATTTCAGTTTACCGAGCAGGCAGTAAACCACAATAGGAGTAAAAGAGATTAAGAAAAGCTATAAAGAAGACACGAGTGTAGAAAGAAGAAATTTTTTCATTCACAAGAAAAAATTTACACAAGGAGGGCTTCAAGGCCATTTTACAAATAGAAAGAAACTAAACTAAGAGAAGGGAGACGAAATCATACTTCGCCAGTTTCGTCTCCGGCTTCCCTGTGGGTTTCAGCTTCTTTCTCCTTGTCGACCTCGGTCTCAGCCTCGGCCTCCCTCATCCCTCCCTCCTGCTCGGTGCCCCCCATCGCCGATCTGCTGCACCTCTTGCTCGGCGTGCCCGTCGCCGGTCTGCTGATCCTTCTGCTCGGTCTCCTTGCCGGCCTCATTTTCCTGCTCACCCTCTTCTTTGAAAATTGAAGCGGGTGAAACAGGCCCCAAAGATGGTCTCCATGTTCTCGTCACGGTCAGCACGGCAATTACGGACTCGCTCAGCAGAAAGCAGGACCGAGGAAGACGCAAGCTCCTCAAGGAGCGGCAGACTCTGGAGACGCGCTGCAATCTCTCGGCCATACAGCGGCAAGACGACTTCGGGTTCCTGCTCAGCATTATCGGTCATCAATTTCAGCAGATCGCCGATAAGGGCCGAAAATTGATTGCTCAAAAAGAGTTTCTCCGTGTAAACACGGAGAGCCTCCCCCTGAGCAACCACGGCAGCAGCCTCCCTCTGTTTCGACTGCTCTCTCTGGATGATGAGCTGGTTTTTGGCACGCTGGGCTTCATCCTGAGCCGAGATCCTAGCGGCCCTTGCCTCCTCAAAGTCTGCCCAAGCCTGTTCGGCCTGGTGACGAGCAGCATTCAAATTCCTCTGCATCTCATCATAATCGCTGGACGCTTTAGAGAGTTCAACTGTGACGAGCTTGCAGAGCATATTGTTCCTCTGAAAATGGAAAAAGGAAAAAAGTCAACAGAGGGGCCACAAAAAATATAGGAAAGAAGCAAAACCAGAAAATCAAGAAGGAAATTCACCCCCACAAAATCCTTTGGCCATAAAAAGGGCTCAGAGATATGTTCCGAAGTGGCCGCAACCGCTCCGGATCCACAACCCCCCAGGACAATGTCTCTCTGTGGCGCTTTTGGGGGTTTCTGAGTCTTCGCCTTCCCCTTTGCCGAAGTCGATTCCGGCTTTTTTGGATCCGAAGACTGACTCGAAGAGGTCTTCTGCCTCTTCGGATTCTTCTCGGCATCAGACGCCGAGCTGGTGGCTCTCTGTTTCTCCGGCTCCTTGGATTCGGAGGATTTGCGACCTAGCCTGCTTAGCATGTTCACTGCCAAAAAAGCGAGAAAACAAAGTTAGTTTTCGCCGCTAAAGCAGTAAAGCATAAAAAGAAATCCTCACCCTCAGTCTCTTCGTCCGAAGACGAGGAATCGAACACGAAGTCACCCTTGACGAGCTCAGATTCCGAATACTGTTTCCTAATCATGGGAATCTTATTGAGCTCGCCCTCGAGCTCGTCCAACGGTTCTACCCGAGGATGAGGAATTACGGACTTCGGCCCTCTCCAGGAAAAGTCCGGAGCCGCTGTCCTATTGTAAAAAAAGAAACGATTTTGCCACTTCGGCCATTTGGTTTTACAGAATGCTCTGAAGGGCTGTAAATGGATCAAGTAAAACCAGGATCCCTTTCTCTTAAACTGAAAGAAATTAAGGATTGCCCTCAGAGACAGATCCTTTTCTAGTCTACGCAGCTCGGCAGCAAAGGCCGATAAGTGCCTCCAAGAATTTGGAGTCACCTGACCTAAAGGAAGTTGAAAAAAATCAAGAAGCTCTACAAAGGCAGGGGGAAGAGGGAAACGAAGCCCGCATTCTAAGCAGGCTTCGTAAACGGTGGCATAACCCTCCGGCGGCGAGTTAGCCCTATGAATGTCGTCGGGAATCACCACTAACCCCCCAGGAAGAAAATATTTTCCGTGTAAGGATATCACAGTATCCTTACTCAAAATGCTGTGAAAATATTCTACCGTCTTCTCCCCGGACCTTTTCCGGCCAGAAGACCCCTTACCCCCCTTCCTACCACTACCTGATTCAGAAACAGATTCAGAAGAAGAAGACATGATTCTTACTCTTTGATGGTCGAAAGTCTCTGAAGAAATTCTTGAAGAAGCGGAAGAAAATTTTACGAAAAAGAGAGAGAATACAGAAGAAATAATCGCAAAAGTATTCCAATGATGAAGAGAGGAAATATTTATCAGATTCGCAAAGGCATTTCAAATTCGTCGCACCGTTTCAAATCCCACTTTTTCTGGATTCTCTGGCCGGATTTGCTGTCGCATTTAATGCAGACACGTGCAGAGCACGTCCCCTGACGTCGGCCTCCCCCTTACACTTATCCAAAACGCCGAAGTGATTCACTTCGCTTTTCGGGGGGGGGTGGTGATGGGATACGAACTAAACAACTAAACAATAATTGCGGAGCCCAATAGCAGTGACGGCCCATCAGCCCAAAACCCAAGAAAGAGTATCAGTTCGGCACAACCAAAGAGTTCGGTCACAGCCTATAGCTCGGGTAGTATCAGTTCGGCACAACCAAAGAGTTCGGTCACAGCCTATAGCTCGGTAAAAGCCTGAAACGAGGTTTTCTATTTTATATCGAGTGTGCACAGAAATAGATCACTGCAAGCGCTTGGTCAAGACACCACGCTCCTTAAATCCACTAGAGCACAAGGTCTAGGAACTTAAGAGAACATAAAGTGCTTGGTCGTTGGACACACATCGACCCCCCCTTCAAAAAATATAAATCCCTCAACCCGAATACTATGAATTAGTATATGGAAGTGGGGTCGATCCCACAGAGATGGACTCGCAAAGTAGTGCTCAGAGACTTTGGACAGACAAATGGCTGCTGCCACGCAACAAAAGGGTTGAGAATTTTAAACTAACTCTAGACCTAGGCAGAAAATGTAAATGCTAGACCTAGGACATGTTAAACTTGTAAATTCAGACTTCGACAACAAGAAACATAACCACTTCCTAGACAGTGTAAACAACTACCTAATCTAGCTAAACAGAATATGACTGAGGGTGGGGACCATAATTCCAAAAATGGCAAGTACGGAAAGAACTGCAGATTAACAAACTGAGCAAAAAGCGAGATTCGAACAGAATATAGAGATTTGGTCGTCGTTATCTTGCTGCAACTCGGAAACACATCAGATCTGCGTACACTAGACGGAATGAAAGAAAATCACGTAAACTAAGCATGAAAATCAGATCGAAACTACTCAGATTCACGTCAGAATGCTTGATCCACTCCGGATCCAAGACATCCGAACCCAACAACCAACAAATCCAGCAAATCCAACCAAAATTCTTCCACAATCCAACTCCAATCTCCCAGATCTGACCATTAACCTGCAATAACTCAGTAAACAGCTGCAAAACGCATCCAACTCCGACAAATTAAAACTCCAAAATCTCAATAAGCGAAACGATCAAACCAGAAATCAACACAATCGCCATAACGGAAATCAAACTTGCATTAAACCAGAAACTATTCGGTGAAAACAGCGAACCGAGCTTCGAACAACGAAGCTCGGCAGAGTAAGCAAAATGCGGAAAGCGGAAAATAAATTGTTTCTTCGCTCCTAACAAGAGCGGTGTTACACCCATTTCGGAAGCTAAGATGAAACCCGAACGTGCGAACTGAGATCTCCTCAAAACTAGTATCAAGTGTGTGTGTGGGAAAGTGAACTAAGCAACAGGCTGTGGTGAGGTCTCCCCCGGGAAGATCCCTCCAGCTTGCATGCTTCTGCCTTTTATAGATGCGGAAATAGCCCTTGAGTCTTCGTAGAAATCTCTATTCTACCCTTCAACTCTGGAGCTTCCTCCGTCGAGCAATTCTCTTCATAATCGTTCACTAAATCGCCAGTTCCTCGACCTTGTGATTTTTTGGTCTTCTTTCCTGGACCTGGCGAATTCCTTCACACACCTGGCTTAAAACGTGCGTTAGTCCTAGTAAAATCACGAATTAAATCCCTAGACCCATGCATGAAATTAGCCTTATCAAACTGCTCACACTTAAACCATGCTTGTCCTCAAGTATGAAAGACAAGAAAAAGAAATAAGGCGAATTTCAATGCACGGCCCTCCTCCAAGTACTTTTCTACAAACAAAACAGACTCCTAGACCTAGACAACTACAACACGAAACACATAAAAATCACAAAAGAAAAGAAAACACATAAGCGCATAAACTGGTATTTTCCTAGCAGCCATCCCCACAAGTTTAAGGTCAATCCAAGCGTTTACAGCCTCAGATTCCTCCCCCTTCCCTTCTTCTATCTAGTCGAGTTGTCAGTTCGTCAAGATAGCCTTCTGACTTCCCAATTGTTAGATTCACTCGATCACTCATTCCTCACCAGGGATGTTAGGATCGGATCGCTCTTAAGTTAAAGTTACTCCACTGATGCATCGGGTTATGAGAGTTTCTCCTTCCTACCGTCTCCTTTTATTCCTGGGTCTGGTTACTACTGCTTCCTACCCTTAAATTGTTTTTTTTTTTTTTTTTTTTTCCTGGACTTCGTCCAGCTTATACCTCCCCGGTTTTATTATTTTAACTCCTCCCCTGGACTTCGTCCAGCTTATACCTCCGGTCCCTGGACTTCGTCCAGCTTATACCCTCCTTTTCCTGGACTTCGTCCAGCTTATACCTCCTTTTCCTGGACTTCGTCCAGCTTATACCTCC